>NC_053113.1:27739435-28339435 GCF_010015445.1 Perca fluviatilis | reverse complement strand
TCTGAGTTTTTATCATGTTTAGTCCTTAAATCAGACAAAGTACTTATTGTAGGTGATTTTAATATCCATGTGGACGTTGACAATGACAGCCTTAGTACTGCTTTCAACTCATTACTGGATTCAATCGGTTTCAGTCAGAGTGTGCACAAGGCGACGCACTGTTTTAACCACACCCTCGACCTTGTGCTGGCATATGGTATTGAAATTGAGGATTTAATAATATTTCCGCAGAATTCGGTATTATCCGATCATTTTTTAATTACTTTCGAATTCTTAATACCTGACCATACTAAATTAGATAAAAGCTTCTACACTAGATGCCTATCTGATAGTGCTATAGCTAAATTTAAGGAAGATATTCCAACAGCATTCGACTCTATGTCATGCCTTAACATAACAGAGGACCTTATTGTAAAGATATAGTGTTTTTCACTTTTTTTTTTATAGCTGTGTACATAACCTCAGACATCTTACCTGGACATATTGGTATCTTTGCTCTTTTACCCGTTTCTCTCAAACAGTACAGTGTAGAATTGTTTCATTCTTATTTGATGTTTGTATACAAAAAAGACTTTCTGAGCTTTCTCTGTATAAATACCATATATGAATTGCAGAGAATCGCAGAGCATAGCTCTGCGATTCTCTGCAATTCCCGGCCGCATCCTGCTGCGTCCTGCTGCATCCGCCGCATCCACCCATGCTCTGCAGCGCCACGTCACATCCTGCAACGCCCTGCTGTGATGTTCCTATGCACAGAGTAGTCAGGATCCGGTATAGGAGACTGCACTACTCAGTATGACACGATGTGCCCTGCTGTGACATGAACTTCCAAGATGACCTTCGAAGTCACTGTTCCATTATCTTTAATGTGACTATTATTTGCCACTGTTCATCACACCCCCAACCGGCCCCGTCAGACACCGCCTACCAAGAGTCTGGGTCTGCCGAGGTTTCTTCCTAAAAGGGAGTTTTTCCTTGTCACTGTCGCAATAGCCACTGCTAATGCTTGCTCTTGAGGGAATTACTGTAATTGTTGGGGTTTTGGAATTTATAGAGTGTGGTCTAGACCTACTCTATCTGTAAAGTGTCTCGAGATAACTCTTGTTATGATTTGATACTATAAATAAAATGTAATTGAATTGAATTTGTGTGAAACTTTTTTTGTAAATCAAAAATGGCAGCTGTTTGATTACAGTTATAGATTACATTTGCCAACTGAATTATGTTTCCTAATGCTCTTTAAAATCATATGAGTGAATGAGCTTATGACATACAGCCAAACTCATTAAAAAATATCTTACATTTAAATAATATCTAAATTGGGCCTCTCTGCTTGAATTGCACTGGTGCTCTAAAGGACCTGGAACTCGGGTAAGAATTGAACCATTCGTGTCCCAGTGTTTTTCCCTGGTTGCTGACTGTGTTTTTTTCATGCATTCTTGATTGTTGTGGGCTGTGTGTGTGTGTGTGTGTGTGTGTGTGTGTGTGTGTGTGTTTGGTTTCACTGACCTAACAATTACTTTACAGTAAACTGTTGTGTTGACACAAAGTGTGTATTCCTGGATATTGGCGGACATCAGGGGGTGTGAGCATACTGTAATGTCTTTTAAAAGTCTTTGATTGTGTGTGTGTGTGTGTGTGTGTGTGTGTGTGTGTGTGTGTGTGTGTGTGTGTGATCAGATACCCTGCTGCTGAACAAGGCTCCGCCACAGAGGAAATAACAGGGTTTTATTTCCCAAAATGGCCCTCAGTAATAATGATACCTTAGTCCACTGACTTACCAACTCAAGCAGAGAATAGAGCAGGACATAATGACAAACAGTATGTGAGTTGTGTAATGAGGTCACAGTTTCAGAACTGAAGCTCATTAACATGTATCACATATCTTAAAGAAATAGTTTATTCAGCTTTGTACCTACTCATGTGTAGACTAGAAGGAGTGTTGTAAATGAGGTGTAATCTTTCCAGTCTTCTTGTCATGTCATTGGCTCAGATGGCGTCAAGATGTCACTACAACTCATGTGTATTTACTGACATCATATAAGTCTGAGCTGTGAAAAATCAAAAGGAGAAAATCTTGGCCATATAATACATCTGTTTAATTTACATTTATAATCTCAGGATGTATGCAAATTAATCTCATGACACGCAGGCTAATATCACACACATAAAATTAAATAGATTACATAAAAAAACACATGGGAATGGTCAGCGAGTATTTTATTTCTATAATATAGTTTATTTTTTTACATCCAACAGCAGGGAACATGCATTTCACAGCCTAGATGTACATGTTTTTCTTGACAGTTCTGGGAATTCAAAGCCTAAACAAACACGAGATCAGACAGTGACCTTCAGCTGCAACTCAAACACATTACTACAATCCAAAGTGCACTTCAATGGAAAAATAAAAAGTTTACTCCCACTAGTTTGCAGTATAATCTTAGCTGACTGAATTTCCATCTCCTGTGCACCTTTTCTTTGTCTTGTGGTTTTTAAAACATTTAGACCTGTTTATTTCTGCGTTTTGATTTGATCTTTTTTCAATGTTATCAAGTTATCAAGTCGGTGTCTGAAATTTCCACTTATTGCAAATTTAAATACTGTTTTCGTTTTAGTGTGGTGTGTGCAATGTGACCTACATGAGCAATCCAGCAAGTGTGACTCACTCTACAGACTGTACAATCTACCAGTAAATTTGACTCAGCGTCTGTTCTTCTGACTTTAAGCAGCAGGTGGCAGCACCACATTAGAATAACAGACATTAATAGGAAAGGAAATGAAGTTTCCTGTGAGAGCAGACTCTGTTTTACAGTATACAGGATTTCTTTAAGATATGAAGGACAAACAAAGTTGACCTAAATATGCCCTGGACAGGTGATACAGTATGAAATGTAAATAAAAACTAAATAATATGATTAAACAGTTCAACGAATGCAGCTATGACAGCAGTTAACTGTTCGGAACTGTATTCCAGACCTTGTGGAAAGCAGAAAAACATTCTTGTATGGCAAAAATGTCAGTAGTTTCTGTATTTCTGCTTTAGGAGCCACCCCTACAGCAATGTGTTGTTTTTCCATGCCATTTTCTCCACATTTAGTGAGCTTGTTGTTCTGTATTTCTGCTTTGGTTCACATGACCAGGGCCTCCTCTCAAACAGGATTTGTCACAGAACGCCAACTTGGCACAGCCATGTCTGTTATGGGTGAGGGATCACCATAGTTCCAGTAGTGACATGGAGTGAACCCCACTCAGTCCAAACCATTTAAATTTTGTTTTATTAAATGAATGCACACCATCTTTAATTCAGTTTGTGTTAACTCTGACAGCTTATTGTGTGTTGGCCTTCTTGAAAGTTTACTGTCCCAGTGACATTTTCAGTCTATTAATAACAAGGCGGGCCTGCCTCAAAAAGGTCAATAACCACTTTTGTTGGCAGCTTTTAGGCACAGGTGGCGTGTTTTTAGAAATTTTGTTAAAATGGTGCTGTGGCAGTGAGAAGAATTCTGGCTGAAACAAGGGCAAAAACATTTCCTCATAGGGTACTGTATGTTATCAGCCACTGATATACTGTAAGAAGAAGCCAGAAACGTCAGTTGTAACGGTAACCTGCCTGCTGGCTTCAAAAGAGAAATCAGTTTTCACTGCATGAACAATGTTCTGGGTTGAATAGAGTCTCTAGTTTTGCTTTTAATGCTGAGCTGCGCCTCAGACAGAGAGGAAATGGAAAGGCTTTTAGAAGAGGAAGTGAGGCCCCTCTGTACGTAGGAGAGGAAGGTTCCAGTGTGGGGGGGGAGGGGGGTGGAAGAATGCTATTCAAATCAAATCAAAAGCCTGCTTGGTACATAATGTACTGTACAAGATCACACTTCGGCTGACACGCCCTCTTTTCTTGTTTTCCCTGTACCAACAAGCAAAGAAATAGTTACTCCTGTTGAGCACCTTATTGCTTAATCTTTGGCCCTGATAGTGCTGCATGTTGTTGCATTGACTCAACAAGGGATCGCTAACACCCAGGTGCTAAAGCTGACCATGCAGACATTTGTGCTTCATAAAGTTGATGGATGGACGCTGTTTTCTAGCGTTTCCTAGACTGATATCAGAGGATTGTGGTGGACAGGTCATTAACTTTATTTCACCTTCCTTGAACCATTCCTGGATACTATTTGCACTATGAAAGGAGGCTTCTTTGCTTTGGGGTTACATATTGGTCATGGATGGATGAAACAGTCCACAGGAGAGGGCAAATGACATGCAGCAAAGGGCCACAGGTCAGAATTGAACCCACGGCCGCTGCAGCAAGGACTGAGCCTCTGTACATGGGATGCACGCTCAACCATGTGACCTACTCAGCCTGGCTTAATTTTTAAGAAAAAAATTATTTTATTGGGAAATATGCTTATTTTCTTTCTTGCCGCGAGATAAGAAGACGGTTACCACTGTCTGTCTGTTGGCTAATATGAAGCTACAGGTGGCTAACTTAGCCTAGCACAAAGACTGGAAACGGGGAAACAACAGCTTACAGGTAAACAATTCTCCTACATCTCACTTATTAACAGATTGAATCTTATTCTTTTTAATTCATACAAAAACACAAGTGTAAAAATGACAAATCACGACTATTTCATGGTCACGACCTAGAAATACTCCAGCACATGACAACTGTAAAACAGCAATTTCTTGTTTGTTTGTTGTTTCCCTTCTTTCCACTCTTGTGCTGGTGCTATCTTCATATGTAGCGTACAAACATGAGAGTAGTATCGATCTTGTCATCTAACTCTGGCAAAGAAAGCCTATAGGCATATTTCCCAAAATGCCAAACCTTTCCTTCGAGGTTTGCTCTGACAATAATGCATCAGACTGCAAACCAATCCATTATTCTCCCACCACGGACCTCTACATCTGTAAGCATGGCGGAGGGGTCCACCACCATATGTGGTTTACATCACATTATGACACAACCAGGATTCTTAAAACTAGACAAACCATTTTACCTTTCCAGTCATCAACAGTCCAATGTTGCTTTCTCACTACAATCTCCCTCATTTATTTAACATGGACAGGCGAGGAGAAAACTGTGTTGTAGTTTCCTGCTATGGTTCAAGAGCAAATGTTTTGATGCTTTGCCTTGTGGTCCAACAGCTCTTCACTTTTTAACGTGCCCTCCCACGACAACCACTCGCACACATTGTTCCTGTCTGTCAGATCACTCTTTGAGCTTGGTATACAGTTTACATGCAGAGTGGAAATGGTTAATGGAAAGGAAGGGCCCACTATTTCCGCAGGGTCAGGGTCTTCATTTTATTTTGGTCCAGTGTGAATCAACCGTGGAAAACCACCTACAAGTCCCTGACACAACTCTAGAGTCACACGTGGCTGCTCCTGTCAAACCACAGGGTTTGTTAGCATTGGCAGTGTTGGGGAGTATGGGCGTATGATTAACTGTATTTCGTTACAGTTACATTTTAAATAGTTCGTATGTAGAATACAGTTACATTGTTGAAATCAATGGATTACATGACGATACTTCTCTGTTTCACGAGTTTATTCACTCTCTAAATAAATTAAGGCAACTCCACGCATTTCCCAGAAGCCCCAATATGAAAGCTATTTGCGTGATCAGTCACAATTCAGTCGGAACTGGCACAACAGAGCCAGGGCAGAATGTGTTTCTATCTTGGAAATTCAAACAGCATTTCACATTAAAGAAAGAGAAGGGAGAACGAAATATAGGCCTAACCTCTGCTTGCCACAGCAACCATCCTCCTTTCTGCGTCCAAATTACTCCACCTCCAACCTGAAGAAGCATCTTAAAGTCAGGGGTAGTTGTCTGCTGTAGTTTTATTGGTCACCTTGCTATTTTATAGTTGTATCAGGTAGCTACCTGCTTAGTTGATGTGCAACTTTACATTCTCCTATGTGCGGATTTCACTAGCCCCAGAGCCGTTGAAAGACTGACTAGCCTCGTTTGACATGCTAGCTAATGTTAGCTAAAATTAGCTCGTGGTAGCTTAGACTGCGGTTAGATTTTTATAGTATGCAGTTCGGGACTACAACTACAACAATCTATCTGCTTGTTTAGGTACATATTCAGCCAGTTGGAACAAAAGAACACAACAGAATAGACCTGTTTAGTAAGCAGGATTTGATGGCTGCATTCCTACACTTATAAAATGCAATTCAATGTGGAAGTAATCCAAGTATTCAGAATACGTTACTCAGATTGAGTAATACGTAATACGTTATTATATTTTTGGGCATGTATTCTGTATTCTGTAATGGAATACGTTTTGAAAGTATCCTTCCCAACACTAAGCATTGGTAACATAATGTCTAACTGAGGGTTATTTGGGGGATTACCTCAGGTAAATGAGCATACATGTATGTAGACGCATTCACATGTGTCTCTATGTGAATCAGTATATGTTGGAGTCTACTCTTAAACCCTATAGACTCAGTCATTTTAAATGCATCTGCTTCACTGTACAGCTGTAATCACAACACTGTGTTTGTGTGCATGTGAGAGATAACGACTGTAGTAGAGCATGGTACAGATAGATGAGTTGTGCACTCTGGTTATGTTTAGTGTCAAGCAGCTTATAATGGTATTTTCCTTTCTTTTTTATTTTCCTTCACTTTATATAAAGCATTTTTCCCTCACCTATCATGTGTTTGCTAAACAGATTGAGAACCTTGTCTTCACCTAATGCTTTCTCTCTGGAACAGTTTATTGCAAAGATGTAATATATCATCCACTCTATTGCCATGGTGAAAATAATATTTGGTAGAAAAAATGAAAAAAAAAACATCAGTTATTTATTATCACTGAAATATCCAAGCTTTCTCAAAATTACATTCCTCTTTACACAGCAGGAGATTGTTGGCGTTACAGCACAAGGATGAAGCTCCACTGAACAAATGAAAAACAGATTTCTGTGGTGTGTTTGCTTTAGGTAAAAGAACAAACGTCTTTTAACTGTTAAGGACAGAATATGTAACAAGTGCTGTCATTCACACAATGACTTCCTGTGCTTGCACTGCTTCAGTCAGTCATCACACGTGCAATGAAACGTGCAGCCAACAGATGACTGTGAATATGAGACAGATTATTCAGAGCGAAACAATGGAGGCACGCTGTGCCTGCACTCTGTTATAATTCTCACTACGCATATGACTCTATGCTTTCAGTGTGACATCTTATACCACACATAAGAAGAGCTAACAGATATCTAGAAAGTCTTGGCAACACTCAAACTTTACACTTGATTATTACATGTGTCTTTCAGTCATTCTGTCCAATAGCCAACTAACTAAATGGTCATCCAGACTGAGGGCTGCTTAAATGTTGTCAAACTGGAATTCATCAAACAGTGCAGGCCTTTTAGTGTTTAATATGCAAATGTGACTATTCTCACTTTTAACATGTCTTTGCATGTTTTTGTAGGGCTTAAAGCTTTATTATATTTGTGAAAATGCAATAAAGGTAGATTTTGTCTATGTATTGTGGTTTTGGATCTGGACCTGGTCTAATATGGTCTACATATGCAAAAAAACAGTAAAATATCCCTTTATTGCATTTTCACAAATATAATAAAGCTTTCACAAATCTGAAACTGTGTTTTTAACACTATTTAGCCTCTCTGGGATAATTTAATCCAGATTTGACAAGTCTAGGTATTGTGGTTTTGGATCTGGACCTGGTCCATGTGGTCTACATATGCAAAGAACAGTAAAAAGTCCCTTTATTGCATTCTCATAAAGACAATAAAGCTTTCACAAATCTAAAAGTGTGTTTTAGACATAATTAATAAATTATCAGTCAGAGGATCAGTCACTTAGCAATGTAATTTATCTTTCCCTGCTGAATCGGACAGTTTTAAGTTCCCCTTAAATTTCCTCCTAAATGCCGAATCGGAAGCTGCGAATCGGATGCCAACTTCAGCGTCGTCCCACACGCTGCATCTAAAGTAGTCTGCCGAAGCCTCGCGCCACTGTTTGTTTCGTTGAATGTTTGCTGGTATCAACCGTGTGTATTGCATTTAGGTGATATTTCAGACTGGAAGTACTCCGGTGATAAGAAAATTCAACTTTGCAGTGGTTACAAATAACTTTGGTTCTGTCAACTGCGCCGTTTGGAAGAACTTTAAAATGAAAATGGCCATGTAAAAGTTCTGTACCCTCTTCCATGTTTGTTGGTTTGTTTATCCGCTTTTCCTTTCCATTTCCTGTAAGCGCGGCAGCAGTCAGCACAAACTTTTACAAAATAAAAGCCTGTGAGCAAAATACTTTTAACTGCATTAATGCACGATGAAATATTTGTCGGCGTTAATTAATTAATGCGTTAACGCAATAATAACGCGTTAACTTGCCCAGCCCTAATTTAAAATGAGCTGATATTAAGTTTATATTTACACGTTTTTTGTTTTTTTTTTACAATTAAAATAGTCCAGTATAAATTGAAATAAATGAATTAAACTACTGTACTTTGTATCTCTTAATGGGTGCCTTCCTATGCAGTGCAACCTCCTCCTTACACACCAGCATATGTTTACAGGGATGTGCCCCAAAATGAATAGGGAAAAAGTTGTGGTTAGCTGAGTTGCACTTTGGCTACTTGCTAAAGACCAAGTCAGAAGGAACAACATATCATCTGTGTGTGAGCATTTTTGTTAGATTTCTGTTGACACAATAGCATATAATAATACATGTGGGTTAAAAAGACTTTGAAGACCATCTTGGCAGAGACTCCAGACTAATTGTCATGAATTGAGTTGATTCAGACATTGTCAGACATCTGTGTGACTTTTGGGATCATAAAGCACTTCGACATAGATGGATTACAACAATAACCCAGTGAACTTCACCCAATCATGAGCCTCACGCACAGATACACATTGAGCCAGTGGAGACATTCTGACGTCAGCTAAAATGTACAGCACAAACTCATTGTGTAATAAAACGCATACATACACACAAGAACAGACTGTATGTACAACAAATTCCTTGAGAGATAAAAATGCACATATACAAAATCAGCCAGGGAAATAAAACACATTTACACGATCATTTGGTTAAGGGACTAAATAAATCATACATACATAAACCCAAACACACTAACTTATGGACACTCAGACCAACACGGTGAGTCAGCTGAATTATAAAACACACAACTATGTGTGACCACATAAGCAGCAAGACTTAAAAAGAAAGTGTGACTGCATGCGTCAGTAGGGTCATGGAGAGGAAACACGTTAAAAGTCCTAATTTGTTGTTCTATATTTAGTACCCAGGGCCACGCACCACCATCTAACCTTCATTACTACATTTTCATTAAATTATAATAATGCTTAAAATAACAGCATCCAGTAAAGGCCTGACCTTTACTGAAAAAGGGAAAGAAAAGGTGGGATGAATAACAAGTGTACTAAAAGAGGTAGTTGTAACCATTTAACAATAAAAACTATGAAAATCACACACATACACTTCCCCCTATATACTATTGACAAGCTCATCAGCTTGCTCATCCAGTCCAGTGAGTCCCTTACCCTCTGTAACTGATTACCGTAACTGTAATTAGTTAAAGTTTTTGTGGAGTCATTTTTAGTCCAAAAATTGGTCCCACTTCTCCAAAAAATAAAGAAATCCCTTATCATTAATCTTATTTCTTGGTGCTTCTCACATGTTGACAGGCCATGATTGATGTCACTTATCTCCCATAACTTTTCAGGCCATTGGTTATCTCTCATTGGGATGTAGCCAGAAGTGCTACGTGCTTGATAGCTTCCCCCCCGTAGATAAGTGCAGCAACAGTTTCCGGTCCTATGTAATTCAGTTTCTTTGAAAACAAATCATTAACCTCAATGTGTCAGACTGCTAACAGGAATGTGACATAGTTTGTTTGTCCTCTGGGAGATATTTTCCTTGGACCCTTGACAAAATGCAGTTCCACAAGTAAGAATGTTTAAACACATAAAGATATAAAACAATTGCAACATAAACATTCCAAACACTACATGTAAGTGTAACCCAATCCTAAAAGTAATGGAACCATGAAAATCCATAGCTGATACATGATAACCTTTGTTTGCTATTACATTTTCAGTGTCATAGTCAATGGTTACTCGGGTTCTGACTGACCAGGATTAAAATACTATTTCCAAGATCAGTTTCTCCCTGTGACGGAGCAGGCTCACATAATGATTTATCGTTGTTAAATCAACACACACACACACATACATACACACACACACACACACACACACACACACACACACACACACACACACACACACACACACACACACACACACACACACACACACACGATTAAAGACTTTTAAAAGACATTACAGTATGCTCACACCCTATTGTCCCTTTCTCCCAATTAGCTCGATGTAATCCAATGCGCGTCTTTGTGTGTGTTTTCCTCACAGTTTCCCCCCACACAAACACACACACAAAGCGTGACCCTGACCAGCAGCTAAAAATGAACATAACCAAGAGGAAGTTAACCTTTAAACAATGCTTCTAATACAACAGTTCTGCAATTTGATTATAAGACTTTGCAGAAAAAGCACAAACACGCATACAAACACTTAAGATGAACAGAGTTATTTATATATATATATATATATATATATATATATATATATATATATATATATATATAAACAAATGACATGAGGAAGCTCTTGCTTGACAACATTTCCATAAGCAGTTGTTTCCTGAACACAGCTCTGACAGGCCAAAATGTGCTTGATGTCTGTGATGGCTGAGAGGCACAAGGCTGAACTTTTTAAGCAGTGCAATAACTAATACACAGCAGTTTTGTATTATTGGCGTACACTCACTGATACTAATGAAATACAGTCCATGTTGTTATAAGCATTCAGTGTATCACATGAAATAGAAATGTAATATGCAGTATGCATTGGCATGACTGGGCAGTTTGTGAATAAAACATCATCAAGCTTTATAAAGTACTACACATAATTAGAGCTTACATTATCACTGTACCTTCATAAATATGTCATAACAATACTGATACTAGCAATAACCAAAGTAATAACAACAGTGTTATTTAGTCAGAGTACTATGTGATTAGATAAGTTAACAAAAGTATCTATATATATATATATATATATATATATATATATATATATATATATATATATGAATATATGAGAGGTGTTCAGCTGTTTGCTCCAACAAGTCCTCCAAACCATGCGATGATGTAGGTTGTTTATTCCTACCCTCTAATATGACCCACAGGAGCGTTTTTTCACGTCCTCATATCTAAACCACAAAATGTAACGGACGTCGTTGATGTTGTGAAACAGTCGCAGTTTGGTTAAGTTTAGGCACCAATTCTATTTCACATGCACGTGACACTAGCGTGACATTTGTAAAGTTACGTTTAATATGTGACCGTATTCATGTGACAGATCTAGTCAACACAACGGGCGCAGTTTTAAACACGTAGTAAATATTGTGAAAAGGAAGTACTTAAGTTTGCAGCAACAAAAATACTTTTGGGTTTCGGGAGCGATCATGGTCATCCACCCAGAGCCTCCTCTCTACGTGGACTCTGTCGCACTTTAATGGTAGATGCTATGTAGTAACAGAACATAACTGGCATACTGTGCAAACGTCGACATACAGAGGGATTTTTTAACCCTGCTACAACGCAACATTGTAGTAAATAAATATAAGGCCAAACGCAGCAATAATGTACTTTATAATTCATTATACATTCTGTAAAGGCATTACTTCCTCGTTAAAAACTAAAGAAAAGAGCGTAAATACCACAGAAGCAATAATAATATGATAACTGGCACAAATAGTTGGTATGAAAACAGGGAACAAACTGCATGATAAATGACTAAGAATCTTCAAACCGAGCTGAACAAAATTATTTGAATCAGCAAAGTGAATTGGTGCGTAAGATTAGCCCATTTACTGTTTCCATCATGGAAAAACAGTTCTATCGCCCAGTTTACACAATATCACACTGGATCATTATGACTTAATATTACTACTAATCTGTAGTGCTCCATGTAATAAAAGCTGTCCTGTCAGCTTTTCCATCTCTGTCATGTGTCATGTGGGACTGAGTAAGGTGATGTCATCAGTGTAGAAAAGTGATTCACCATAAAGGCATGTGCACAAACAACACACTGACTACTTTATTTCCGCTTGTGACCCATTAAGGTGTTTTGATTTAAAAAAATGTGAGTGTGCTTCGTCTCTGCTCTTCTACCAGGTGTGCCAATCAGGTGAGAGTTAGCTCTGATGTGGTGACTGTTGGACACGTGTATGACGTACGCAGCAACTTTAGATCTTATCTTCTTCTCTTCTCTTTCAGGAGGAGGTGGCTTGGCTTTGCCGCTAAGAAACTAAAAGGCTCAGTAGATTTATTTCTGATCTATAACAATTTTCTCTAACGGCACTTTCATTTTGTCTAAGCCAGAGGAGCCTGCAACATTGAGTATATTTAAGTTATTAAGCGTTATGGCTTCAGCTTTGCTGCAGGCCAGGCTGAATAACAGCCTGGGACATTCCTTGTAAAAGGTTGCTAAACATGTTTACAAAAACAAGTTTGAGGTGAAAAGCTTTCACTTGAATCTGGTAGGTTGAGGGTTACATGCATAAAAGAGAATAAGTGTAGTCCAGTTGAAGTTTGGAGTTGAGTGTTTTGCTCAAGAGCTGAATATTTCCTGTTTTGTGTACTTCTCAACAAGGTTTGAGACCATCTGTATGTATATCTATTTTTTTACATATTTAATTTGCTTTGTTACTAAAGGTATTTATATTCATATTTTACTGCTGAAGTGTAACAATGCCACATATTTGACATATTTGGCCACTTTAAGGACATATTGCCTTGGTGTTTTTTAATGACGTAATCACCCACACTTCTATTGGACATATTATACATTATACATATAATATACATATGGTATTTCTATACATACAGTATTGCCAGTTAACAGCCACCTATCTAGATGGTGCTCCCTTTAAACACTGTAACTTAACTTTCGATTCACATAGATGAGAGGTTGGGTAGAGGGCAAACACCTATACGCATTGCACTCTCTCTTTAATTGTATTAAAGTGGTGTAAAATGTGTTTTTGTCTCAGAACTGACTTGTCTCTTAAAGAGTTTGGCGCAGAAGGAACGGTAAATGTAGATATATGACATTGAGCAGTAATGACAAACATACTGTATATTCATAAAAGACAAATACAGTAACTAGTACACTACGTGAGAAGATGAACACTCTTGCGTAGCAGACTCAAATCAAGAGATTGTGGTCATGAGTCACTGTTGTTAATTCTTTGATCGTACCTATCCTCATCATGTGAGCGTGTGTCACTGTGGTTTGACATACCAGAATATGCACACTCTGTCTTTGTAGCGCCACACAACAAGAAAAAGGGGGGGGGGGGTTAGAGAAATGTACCATGACAACAAACAAAGTGTGGGAAACAAAGTGTATTATCAGGGCTGGAAACTTCTCTGTAATTTCCTGGTTTCTTGTACAGACTTCAAACTGAAATTAAGTGGCTAACAACACATCTGTTCTAAGATGGCACACCACTGTTCTGATACGAAAAAGCAGAGCCCAGCACGAAATCTCAGCTCATGATGTCATAAAAGCAGCGTCTTCTATCCTGCATGACATGTACAAGCCGTCACACATCAAGCAGACTACACACACATTTACAAACAGGTAACAGTCACATGCGCTCAGTTTTACATTTTGATTGCTTTAAGCACATTTGCTTTGTAAGTACATTCTTTAATAAACTTAACACTTCCGAGTTTGGTGTCTGCACTTTTTGCTCTAACAGTATATTGCTCTGACTTTGAATGGGATAATCCACAAATTTTGCAATTTATATGGCTTTGTGCTGCAATACCATTTATTACATTATTATACACAAAACCTGTTATTTATTTATTAAAAAATACTATAAAATTAAACATCTAAAAAGCAAGAAGAGAATATAGTATATACGAATATAGTATACTGCAGTGCAGTACAGCATAGTATAATATACTATAGAACAGTATAGTATAGTTTTGTTTAGTGAAGTATAGCTTAGAATCGTATAGTATACTTTAGTATAGTACAGTATAATATAGTATAGTACAGTATAGTATATTAGTTTAGTTCAGTGAAGTATAGTTTAGTATATTGTGGTTTAATAATATAATATAGTATACTACGGTATAGCACAGTACAGTCTAGTATGGAACAGTATAGCAGCATAGTAGTTTAGTTAAGTATAGTATGGTATGGTAGCCTATTGTTATTTACAGTACAGTATAATTTAGGCAGTACGTACTCACAGTACTTTCCCCACTACTTCAAATTTTAAACACAGGATTATTTTGGTTAATCTAATGGCCATGTTTATTTACTAAAACTGTTTCAGCTGAGTGCTTCTATGCATGACCCTCAATGGGCGACACCATAATCCCTTCTGGAATATTTGTAACAATGTAAGGTAAAATAAGCTGTATTGTCATTCAAGATCACACACATGATGGGTGCAAAGCAGTTTATCAACTAAATATACAATGTGACTCAGGCATGGCCATTTAAGCTCACAGGAGAGTCATATGTTATATAAAACACTCTTGTGTGTTTATACTTTAAACACATTTAGGAGTGATTTTAGTCACGTACTGTAACAGTCTCTGCTTAACAAGAAAACGGGGTTGTATGTTTGGTAAGCAGGGCAGCTCAGTTACACAGTCTCACTCGCCCACATCACTACTTTATTCCTGTGAATCATGCAGTTCTAGGATTTGTGTGCTTATAACATCATGAGAAAGCCTTAATTCCTATCATTGCAGTTTTGGGAGTGACCTTGTGGTCACAATACTTTGTTTTCACATCATAGATTAGTGTAATGATATAGTATAGTGGTAAGTGTCCTGCCTAATCCTCATATTATTAACACTTTTCTATTTGACAATAGAATATTTCCATTTGACTCATGTATTTTTAAATATTGACATTATCAAATACATTGGCCTCCATCCATAATGATGAGCAATATATTTTTAGTGAGTGGAAACAATGAAAATAAAAATACATACATTTGCTTGGTAACACAGTTGGCAGCCTGATGGACCAAAACAACACTGTTGTAATGTATTCAAGTCGTATGTTGTTGTATGTTTTGGAGGCACACATAATGCACACTCTGTGGAAACAAATTTCGCCCTTGGAGACAATAAAATCTATCTGTTGACTGTTGAATGTCATAAAGTTTTTTTCCCTCTGTAAGAGCTGACCAGCTGAAAAAGGAGAATAGTGGAAACAAACACTGAAACAAACTCTCAAAGACAATAATTGGTGGTGATGATAAAAACTGGAGTAATGAACTGGAGTAACTTGCCCCACAGATTCCCAGTCACTTTTTGTTCAATTTCATTATGTTATACTTCCATGTTATATTGCTTTATACTACATTTAAAAAGAGAGGTACTGAACATTTTACTTGACAGCTATAGTTACTAGTTATTTACAGATTTAGATTTTACAACATAAAACCGGTGGTCAGCTCATAAATATATACTGTAAATATATATATATATATATATATATATATATATATATATATATATATAAAGATATAAAGATATATACATATATATTATGGCATGCCGTCTAGGAAATTATATATATATAAATATATTTGAAGTTTGAATACATGGAATGAACCTTGAATATATTGAATGAAAGTCTGAATATATTGACTGAAAGTCTGAATATATGGAATGAAAGTATGAATATATTGAATGAAAGTCTGAATATATGGAATGAATGTCTGAATATACGGTCAGTCTGCCTTATTCCCAGCTGCTAACAGACTTTGTCTGGATGAGAGCAGACAACAGCCCGGGGACACTGCCACAGTTAATTTTAGCCCCTAGCCAACGACTACAGCAACCCAAACCCAGGCAGCACAAAACCCAGTGCCAGGTGCCAACGATGCTAACGGCAACAGGGGAGGTCCAGGACCAGACCCCAGGCGTTTGGCCGAAATTGAGCCACCACAGTAGCCAACCAAAGCTCTCCTGCCCTGGTGATATTGTGTTTTTAGCTTGCTAATGTTAGCTTGCTTGCTTGCTAACTGGTCAGCTACCACCACAAATATAATTGTAGTAATTATGTGGGAAACACTGCGGCCATTTCATTAAAATGACATGACATGGATAAATGTTACTTAACGTAACGTGAATAAAACTTTAATACATTACTGTAACTCGTCCGTGAACGGACACATTTTCCTCTGCAATGGTCCATAAAATCAGATATGGTTGTTAAAGATTGACCTTACGCTGACAGCTCTGAGAAATAGTGCATTCCTTTAAGCTTGTCAAGCACCAGCATGAAGGGTCCCAGCTGCTGTCCTCATGCTGTGGGAGTGTGCTACCCGCATAGCATACATTCTTTACTGACTCACCAAACTTGTGTGTGTGTGTGTGTTTGTGCGTGTGTGTGTTTGTGTGTGTGTTTTCATCTCTCTACTTCTTTTAGTCTAGACCTTGTCCCTTACACACAGGCCTAGGATATGTGTGTGTGTGTGTGTGTGTGTGTGTGTGTGTGTGTTTGTTTTTGTGTTTGTGTGTGTGTTTTTTGTGTGTGTGTGTGTGTGTGTGTGTGTGTGTGTACATGTGTGTTGTCTGCCACATAAACAAGTCAATGACTCAGAGTCTATTATATAATATGGGCTCTGCCCAAACACTATTTTAACTGCCAGTCAAAACACTCAGTCCACCCTGTAGCTGTCTGTTAACAGGAAGTGCCACCTTACCAAGAGCTAAAGACCATTCTGAATCACGAGTAAGGCTGAAACGATTCCGTGAGAAACTTGAGGAACTGGATTACATATCATTGATGCAAAGCATCATTTTAATCCATATAACTATATACAGTGGCACACTATTACTGTCGCACAACATGCTTACGCTGTGGACACATGATGTGAAGAAGACCTGGTCTATAGTCTGATCCCTGAACGCCCTGACTCCCCGCCGGATAAGTAAACTTACTGCCATTACACGGTTAGACCCAACGCGGGCCACCGGCCCGCTGTGACCCCCAGAGCTGGGTCTTGCACTGGCTGAATTCGAGTTTCTACAGCAGTTAACTGAAGGTCCGTCTACGTGAATTATGACAGTTAAAAGAGCTTTGCAAATATGAATATGGGACACTTAATGTGATGAATTTAGGGTTAGGTTTAAATCTAGCGTCCGAGAAGGGTACTACGAGGGGCACGGGCACAAGGGGACCATTAATGTGGAAAATGGCATGAATTTAGGGTTAGAGTTAGGGTTAGACATGCCCACACCCCTCCACCCTACCGCTGGGAGGAGAGTGGATGGCAGCTTGGACCCTTATTTAGCCACTGTATCAACTCAAATTAAGCCAGCGCAAACCCCAGGGTCAGGGGTCTGACCCCAGACCACTCTTGCCTCCCTTCAGTTTTTATGCTCCACATCTTTGGAACAAACTCCCAGAAACCTGTAGGTCCGCTGCAACTCTCAGTTCTTTTAAATCTAAGCTAAAGACCTATCTTTTTGATGTTGCTTTTCTTTAAATAATCGATTTTATTAACTTTAATTTCTTATACTGCACTGTAACTTTTTTATTCTTATACTGCGCTATCAATTTTATTCTTGTCTTTTAATGTTTTTAATTTGTTTATTAATGTTTTTAAATTGTTTTTAATTGTCTTCTAACTGCTCTTTAATGTTTTATGTAAAGCACTTTGAATTGCCCTGTTGCTGAAATGTGCTATACAAATAAAGCTGCCTTGCCTTGCCTTGCCGACTCAGCAAAGTAATACGGCACGTAAATACACTAAATTTGTTTAGTTTTGATGGATATTATTGCAATTCAAGCAATTAAAAACGCTGACTTTTCTAAAACGGGAAATCAATTAGTTGTTCATTTTAAGAGACCTGTATTATTTTCTCTTTTGTATATTTATTGCTCTTTAATGAAACAAAATTATTTATTATCCAATTACTCAGTCAATTGATGGAATAGTAATTAGTAGAATACTCGATTACTAAAACAATCAATAATAGCTGCAGCCCTAGAATCATGTTTTTTTTTTTTTTTTTTTTTTTTTTTCAGGTTGTGTACACCTTTAAACACAGCACATATTAATTGTTTGCTTCATTGTTTTTAAGACACAAGCCAGCATGGAGATGAAAGGATTGTTTTCCCACTGTACCCACATACACAAACACACACCTGCAATGGTGCCAGCATCATTTCCTGCCACAAACATCAGGTTTCACCTGTTGATGTCATAAGACCTCGCCTTTTTCAAACTTAAGCAATATCAGGCCACACCCTAGAACTTGTCTCCAGGCTTCACACACGCACACACAGGCAGATGCCATGTTTTTTTTTCTTCACATTTGTGGTATATCAATGTAATGTAGCAGGTGGGTTTTTATCAGGCACTTCTCTAATCCATGCCGTTTTCCCCACCAACCAATCAATTCTTCTGTACACAGTTATTACATAGTGTTTGGACTCTGTATGTAGTCTATTACTCTGTGGTAACTATCTTGTAACACATCAGTGATTAACAATACTGTAGCTATTTTCCTGCCACTGTAAAAATGATGAATTTCAGGTTTTCTTTTGTTTTACTGTGTGTGTGTGTGTGTGTGTGTGTGTTGTCAGCATTTTGACTCAGTTAGCATTACACATAAGGTGTTGGCCTCTTAATGCCTTGATGAAAGACCGAAGACAGCCCAGAGAAGAGGAAGGTCCCAGAATAATTTATAAGAACAGGTTTGCTGGGTTGGGTAGTTGGTCACGTTTTACTCCCCTTTTGTCAACAAACAGTTGACATTAAACTGGCTCCTTCCTAATAAAATAACAACACCAGCATGGACAATATCGGGCTATAAAGTGTTGTAATTACTGAAACAATCTGAAACAATTGACAGTGTTAGTAAACCACGTTTAATCCCCATAAAAGCCACATAAATACTACAAGACATCATCTAATTTGTCTGTGGGCTGTAGTTAGTCAACATTTGCAGTACCATTTAGGCATTTGCATGTATCAAAGCAACCACTGCTGATCTATTATTCTGTCTGCCAAAGCTTCTCTGCAAGTGGACTGTGTTTGATGCGATTTTAATATGACTTCTTAGACCTCCTTTCTTCTTAAACGTTGGTGCACAGTTCCAGGATCCAATTCCAGGATCTGGAATGTGACATATGAACATGATCTTGTGTTTTTACCATCTATGTGAAAAAACACACACATACACATACACTGCCTTCCCATTACATCTTTACACTTTCATATTGTTTCACACACTTTACAAGAGATCCTTTCAAATGTGAGGAGTGAGTAGCAATAGAACGGTGTGTGTGTGTGTGTGTGTGTGTGTGTGGGTGTGTGTGTGTGTGTGTGTGTGTGTGTGTGTGTGTGTGTGTGTGTGTGTGTGTGTGTGTGTGTGTGTGTGTGTGTGTGTGTGTGTGTGTGTGTGTGTGTGTGTGTGTCAATAGTGGTGTAGTGGGAAATACAAAGTGTACGTGAGAGAGCGGAAGAGAGCTGAGGGACAGGACAGAGGCGTTTCAGTCTCTCTCTGTATTCTCCCTATTACGTAGCCCAATGTTAGTGACAGATTTTTCTTTTAGACCTATTCACATTCAATTTTGTTATAATACTCCTATGTAAAAAGTGTACACATATATCATATATGAGGGATTCTCTTTTAAATGTATGTGTATTATATATATTGTTGTCATCTCTTCTAGCACAAATGTGTACAAAACTAAAATCTGAAAAATCACATGTAACTACAGGCGTTCCATCTCAGCTGCGGAGTGCCTGTCCATCTGTCTCTGAGTGGCAGTTTCATAATGTGTTTCAAATCAATAAATATTCACTGTATACCTAGCAAATCATATGTTGGCAGAATTATTTTGGTTTACCACAGTGGTGTGAACCAGATATAAACATATTTAGTTGTAATTTTAATTGAAATAAACAGATAAATAGGATGCCAAAATAACTTTATCATGATGCCGACTTGTAAAAAGTCTGAATTCATGCTTTGTCATGTCTGTCTGCAAAAAGACAAAAAAAACAACTTTTAAAATGCTTGTTTTCTGAATGGAGCTTGGGTTGATCAGGGCTATGCTAACATTGTAGCTGCTCCATCAACACTCAAAATAACGTCATCTAAATTGGGCTTAAATACTGCAGCAACATTATGGTTTATACACATAGATATCTAAATAGTGTGTAACAGGCTCATTAGCAGAGGCCACACTCAAGTCAACCCTCTCACCATAAACTCACCTGGACTTTTACTTGTTATACATGTAAAATGTATGAGTGATCCTGTCTTATATAAATATAAACTAATCATTTTTATCTTGTTGGTTGATACTGGCAAGACAAATTAAAAATGTATCATAGATTTTTCATTTTTAAACCTTTATTTTAGACTCAGGGAATCATCATGGAATCACCCGGCTTAAGACCCGAGGTGATCAAGCTTTTAAGTCCTTAGCACTGAATGCTCTGCCTGCACCCTTACGTTCTGCTGTTTCTGTGGATTCTTTTAAAATTCAGATGATGTCATACCTGTGTAGACAGGCGTTTGGTTGACCGGTCTGTACTTTTTATATTATTGTGTAATACTGATTGTGTTCTCACTCTATACTGTGTTTCTTGTGTTCGCCCCTGTAAAGCACATAAAGTGACTTATGTCTGTGAAAAGCGCTTCATAAATACATTTAACTCACTCACTTACTTACTTATAGATGAGTTTAAAACTAATCCACAATAGCTATACTGTATATATATAACACAACAGGATTTAAACATTTAAGTGGTGACAAAAGCAAAACTGAGCTCAGTCGAAAGAATTTAGAAGAAAAAAAGGAATTAAATGACAAAACATAAATCTAAATGAGTGAACAACAACTAGTGTGTGGACCAGCTGTAGTGCATGTGTGAGCTCTAAAATAGAAACACTGAAAGGCCCAAATGGACAAAAATGCAAACTCCCTGTGTCAGTTTGTGCGTATGATTACAATTGTAGCCAAGACACATCTGTGAAACTCCCTCATTCTGATCTCTCCCTCTTTCTGCGTGTGTGTGTGTTTGTGTGTGTCTGTCTGTGTGTGTGTGTGTATGTGTGTGGTTTGTTCCTGTAGTGCAGCCAGGAACATACTTTTCCTTTTAAAGAAACAGTCAGAGTTAGAGAGATAGCGTAGGGCAGAATACTTCCATGGCATACAGATAGAAAGGTAGGGCCTATACAAAGGAATAATGGTTAGAGACACAGTGGTGTTATCAGATGAGTCTGGCATGCAGTCAAGCAGCAGGGAGATAAGATAGCGGCGCAACTTCAAAGAGGCAGTCTGCGAAAGATGTGTGTGATGATTGTTGAACTCCAAATATTCAAACCACGTTAATGAAACCATATGACAAGGAATCCTGAGTTGGTCATCTGGTTGGTCTGGTTCAAAAAGTCTGATATCAAAAGAAATTATTAGGAAATTTAAATTTCGATTATGCTTATCGGTTCCTAAACTTAATCGAGAATCGTTAACCTTAATTGATAAGCAGTAATCAAAATCATTAAAATCCAAACGATACCCAATCCCAGCCACATTGAAATATTAAGCTTGCGTACCTTACTCAAGTTATGTAGGTTAATGAACACTGAAACATAAACACCAATGAACAACATGGTGTATCCTAGTGTCCTGCATCATGCTTTGCTGTTGAGATTCCAGGCACCACTTTTAAGATGCTGTATCTCAGTGTTTATCGAGTGTTTCTTCTAAACACAGAAAGGAATATAACCTTTTAAAATGTACCTTTTAAATAAAATTCAGAAAAGGTCTTACATTACTTGTTGCTCCTGGATGGCTTCCTAAAGCCTTATCTTCTCTGAAATGTGCTGTGAGCCAGAGACGTCAACCTGTAATCCATCTGTAAGACTTCATCTTTGCTATCTTAAAGTTCACCTCTCTAAAACCAGAGGAACAAGGGCCATATTCTTCTTTAGCCCTGCAGCTAAGTGCCCTCTTCTGACAGGGTTAATGGATGATAAATAAAAGTGAAATACCTTGAAACAGGCATTTTGATTAAAAATTAAATAAAAAAAAACATATTGCCAAAGCATACAGAGTTAAGAAAAGTACATGCAATGAATAGGTACTGATATGCAGTATTTGAAAACAACTAATAACTGATCACAGAAATAAAGTGAGAAATACTGAGAAAGAGAAAAAGAAAGGGGGATATTCAGCACATTACAGCATGTGAAAATTATGAAGAAACATACAGCAGAAAATATTTCCTTCTGACGGTCATATACTCTCCTAGCAGCACTGCCAGAGAGATTTTATGAGAGTTTGAGTTAACTCTTCTCTCGGATGTGAATAAAAAAAGACAATACCTCTGGAGAAATTTTTGTTTAAATTTTTTTTTTAAACATTTTAGTATAAGAAAATTGACTCATGCCTTTATGTCTTCTGTTAAATTTATCATTAATTATTACCAATACAATAAAAAATCGGTATAGTGACTTGTGAAATAATAATGTTGATAATAGCTGTAGATGGTTTTAAAAATGATGCATTTCTCATTCAAGGGGGCAAATTAATCTGGATAAACTAAAATTTAGGATAGCCCTCCACGCAGTCTGCTTATTGGGCAGAAAATTACAGTTTTACTAGAAGCTGTCAGAAAAGATTTAACTATATTTATCTCTTTTTCCTTTGCTCTCTTCGTCTTCTCACAGGCAACACAAATCTCAATCCCAAGGGGCTTTTTTTATGCTGAAGTATCACATTTAAGCATTTATATGTTTCTAAAATGTAACAAGCTCTCTCTATAATGTGACAATTATGGCACTGTTGATGTATAATTTAAATTTCCTTTAAATTTTTAGGGATGTTTTTCACTTATCATCTACTTTAGGGGCAGTTTCGCCGCAGGCCCGAGCTCATTTACTGGCAGTTGCTTCAGCCTGCAGTTCAGAACATTTTGTTTCATTTTCCGACTGTGGCTTCGCGTCTATCCCTCCCCCCCTCATTCTTCTGCCTCTCTTCAACCTGGCCCCGTTTCCGTGTGAGAAGGAAGAGAGCTGGTGCTCTGGAAAAGTGGGAAGGGAAATGGAGGAGGGGATATAGACCAACGTTTTGAGAAATAGTAGAACTTCAGAGAATTTGTCTCAGCTGGAGGTGACACGCATGCTTGAAGGCAAACAAAGTAAATACCGGTAGTTGAAGTATTGAGAAAGTCAAAGAAAAGTTAGAAACTGACATGCACAGCTGTGTCTATTCTACTCTTTTATGTTCTATAAAAAGTATTGCTCAACACCGAAGAGTTTGTGATAAGAGAGAGGAAAGGTCGGGTTTTTGAAAACTCTCCCATTAGACTGTAGTTCAATGGTTTCCTGTAACTGGGAGAATGTATTTCCTGGTACAAGACAGCCAACTACAACATCCACTGTCCTTTTTAGGTTCTGGAATCAAAAACAGGCAATGTGCAATTTCCATTCAGTCAAAATCAATAGCCCTGCTTCCTGGTATATTTGTCCTTTATATAATTATAATTTATATTATCTTTATAAAGTCAGTTCTGCTTACTCTTTCAAAATGGCCTTCGACAAAGTTTAATGAATGACTTTTTATTGGACTGTAATCCAAATTCTTGTTACTACACCATATGTGATGCCCTCACTGGAAACTCGCAGTGTCACAAAGTAACTACTTTCTCAACTTTTTTTTTTCTCCCACCGGTGGACGAAATTCGTTTTTTTAAACAAGCACTAACATTTGGCCGTGTCCTTCCAGCTTTGGCAAAAGAACACCATGATTAAATAGTCCCAAAAATAAAACCCCCAAAAACATCTGCTGAGTTCTTGCAGCTTAACGTGGTGCCCGGTGGACATAGGATGAAACCTGGACGGTAGCCATGGAGCCAGCCTGCTTTATTTGTGTTGGAATCACAGCAAGATCTGCCACAGGGGTCAGTGCAGCGGGAAAACACCGCCACTCTGAGTGAGTCATAATGTGGCGCGGGCGAACATATCTCCTGACAACATACAGTGGTGACCTTGGACTAAGACAGAACCTGCAGCAAACACACACGCACACACAGAAGGGTGGGTCTCCGACTTGCTGATAAAGCATTAACTTCTGAGGTTTTTAAAGGATAGCTCAGTATTTGAAACATACAGAATTTCCCCAGACAGACTTGATGACGTCTTTTTATTACTATTATGATGTTTTGTGAATGTACTATGCACTTGGAAGGATGGAAATAGTCGAACTCTATTGTACTTGTAGGATCAAGAAGCAACTCCTCTCAAAAGTCAGGAGTAGATCTCCAGGCTTACATTACCGACTTCATCAATTTCCAAGTGTATGGAATTATAATGACTATATGAAATTTGGAAGACACATTAATGTACCTACCTTCTTTGTAAGCAGGTTTTCTCACCCAACCATCCCCCAAAACACCACAATTGAAGCCAAATAACGTCAGCTGTCTAAATTAGAACACAAAATAGTACATGTTGTGCAAAGACAGACAAAGACCAGTGTACATGCTTTAATTATGACTTGTGAGTTATTGCAAAACTGCTCCATCTTGCAACCGGACCAGATTATGTTCTCTTGCACAAGAGGTTGAATCTCATCAGCCGTTCCTCTCTCACTTTCTGTTTTGCTCTCTCTCCAACTTGATAGGTAAAGTAAGGAACTTAAAAAAAGACTTATTGCCACATGGTGCATCCACGTGCCTGGACATGTGAAGCGGAATTAGGATCATTTTTTTCTTTCAAATCCACAAAAGAATACGATTTATTTTGTGCCACAATCCTTCACCGTGAGTGTGAAGGATTGTGGCATAAAGCTGATGTGAGATTTTTTTCTAAAGTGTCTGTTTGTTCCTGAGGGGGAAAAACTTCACACTTAGAAAATTGTTTGGGATGTGGATGAGAAATGTATAACTCTGCAGAGAAAACACCCTTTAGAAATAGAAACACACACACACACATACACACACACACACACACACACACACACACACACACACACACACACACACACAACACACACACACACACACACACACACACACAATTTCACTCTGTTACATGAATCCACCACTTCTGACTCCCCTGAGGCAAAAGAACAACTTGCTAGAAAACACAAGCATGAATTGTGGCATTATCCTAAATTGCTGTTGAAGCTGTCACGATAAGAATTCAGCCCATCATTTGAATTATTACTTTTTTCTATTTGAACATCTGTCGAGTTTGGCCCACAGCAGAAATTCCTCCAAAACTACACTTCTGTACTGATAGAGGAAGCAGGACAGACATTTCCTCATTACTGATGAGCTTTGCAAACAAGATACATATTTATATATATATTTTTTTTTCTGAAACGGGTAATGCTTGATACATTCACATCACATTTGTACATTCTGTACAAGTCCTTCCTGCCAAGGACTTACAACACTGTTGAAAGCTTTCTTCAAAATGTATATTTTATTGCGTTAGAAAAAGTACATCTCAAATCCAAATTGGCTTTTTGTCAGAAGTATATATGTATAGGCCTACCCCTGTCTTTCTAAAGAGTGTGTGTGTGTGTGTGTGTGTGTGTGTGTGTGTGTGTGTGTGTTTGTGTGTGTGTGTGTGTTGTGTGTGTGTTTTTCACACTGATAACTTTTGTACTATTGCTTTTGAGTGTTTAGCTGCATTACGATGCTCCTGCCTTAGGACAAAACCTTGCAGAAACAAGTCTAACCAGTCCAGTGGCTCATGTGTGCCATAGACTACACCTTTGCTGTTTACATCTTTAACCCTCAGCTCACAGTCCAACATCCTTTAAAACAGCCATCCTCAGCGTGGAACAGTTTAAGCCAAAACTGAAGGTGACATCTGACAATGGGTCATGTAGTTTATGCTTGTGTATTCATCATTGATTTTTTTTTAAAAACAATTCTGTAATGATTTATTAATAGAGGTTATCATTAATTACAGCTGTGGCTTTACTCAGTTAAATCAGGGAAAATGAGGTGAAAGTACAGAAACAGAAGGAAAGAATATAACATACATGCATACAACCTGAGAAGAAATAAGAATCATTTTCTATCATTTTTAGTGTAATCATTTCACTTGATTTATTATGCCATTGGTTTCATAACCCTGCACTCCTCAATAACAAGAGTTGAACTTGAGAAAACAAAATTAGAAAAGAACAAAACAGAAACTTAATTGAGGTAAATGTGCAAAGTAGATGAGAAGAGACTAGGAAATAGGTTTGGTTTGAGGAAATAAGGGTCAGTACGACAATCAAGAAAGGAAAACACCAGGCGAGGATGGCCATAATGACTGTTTCATGTTTTCTTTGTTGCTCCCAAACGCTGACACATACACAAAAATTTGGGCCAGTCATCGTCTATTTTGACCTGGCAGATTACTGGTAATGTCACTCATAATTTACTCTGCATACGGACTGAAGAAAATAGAGACAGGCAATTGTTACAACATGTGGGGATTTCTCAAAGTCTCTAACACTCTGCTATAGCATACCGCCACAGGGAAAAGAGTGTATAACTTTAACATGATCTAAAGGTTCTTCATCCATTTGTCCTGGTTTGTCTTCAATCAGTTGGTAATGTAGCTGCAACACCTCCACTGATTGAAAGCAACACTGTTTACACTGTGACATAAGATACAAATCCTGCCCTCTCAGCGTTATTTGCATTTTTGATTGAGGACTAGTTCTGTCAAGTCAAACGACCCTCATAGTCACTTACATGTATGTGTTTGCACGTTTGCAGTGCATTGTGGTGTAGTGTGGGTTCAGTGCATGCTTTCCAAAGTCCACAGTCCCGCACACAGAAACACCCTTATCTGTTACATGACATGTATAAGATAAAGATGGCGACGCTGTGTACCTGCCTCTCTAAATATACTGTATGTATTTGGAAAAGGCAGGTACTTTCCCGGCCATAATGTCAACATGGGCTCCCGACCAACTTCAACCACTGACTCACTTTCTCTCCTCCCTCCTCGTGCTCATCTTCCTCCATCTTTCACTCTTCTACTGATGAATCACCTGATAAATTCAGAGGCATGAGCAGCTTAGTCTCATCCCATTTGTGTGGCAGCCATGTTAGCTCCGCAATCCTGCTCCACCGCGGTTGCTAAGTAACTGTGAAACCTGTGCCCGCTCTTGTGTGCAATGTTTGGCATGTCACCATAGCAATGTTATGGAGGGCCGGGTTAAATATTTGCAAAGTATCACTTATTAGAGGGGCAGGCTGGTCAAACTGTGTCCGTCAGGGGCTTTAGGTGAAACTGGGCCTGCAATAGAGGGATAAATGAAATAAATAAAAAAAGATACTAAAGAGGAAAGAGTCGAACAAACGATTTAGGAAGGTCATATCTTTAATATACTATTAAAAGCCATTATTATTGTCATCAGAATAACTTTTTTTTCAGCATAACGAAACCTTAGCAGCCACCATATTGTCACCTGTCACCATGAGCCATATGATGATGACTTGGCAGTTTACAGCCATCCACGGTAAGTCAGACTCCTAAAAAAAAAGTCCTGTTCTGTTTTGTTCCTTTTGGGGGGCAGAGTATAGCACTAGTTGTCTGTTTAGAAAGGAATCCTCGAGCAAAGAAAATATACCAGACCAGTTAATGCAACTCTTCCTCGGCGTTGTTATAAAAGTTGAATATTCATGATGGCAACTGTGATTCAGAAGAAAATGATTAAGTTGTTTTGGACAGTAGAACCACAACACAGTTGAACTTGCCTTTAATAATCTATAATATTGTATATTATAAATTGAAACAGCGTCTAAAAGTCGCAGAGGAGGAATTGTACTGACAACCACTGATCTAGTCTCATGATTGACTTAAATGTAAAAGCAGATGCTACATGGTAGATAAGGGTAAACACAGGCCTAGTTAATGATCCATTTACACAGCTCAGTGACATTACACAGTCACAGTATCAGTCACCATGCAAGCACACTATATCGATTTAGGGTATATTCTGTGTGACCCGTTCTGTATGAAGCTTCTTCATCTCTTTATGTTTAAAGTTTTACAGTTACTGTAAGAATCTAAATATTTTTTTTAATTTACGTTCATTTTAGCACAACAAGAGGACAACCAGGTTTCTGTCTGTAATATAAATGTTGTTTTGTTAATAGATCTCATTCCAGAGACATTAAAGAAAGCATCCGTTCAATTCAACTGGAAGACGTCACAGCAAAACAACAAATGTGTCAATTTTATGCTATGGGATAACAAGATTGTCATATTAAGGTTTATGTGACAAGAGGAAATTTGTGTTAGAAAATGAAATTGAGCACTAAGAATGTTTGCTATTACAGTTTTTTTCGATTGCTAAACGACAGTGGGCACAACTGGAGTCACATGTGCAAAACGCTCCAGTTTTAGGTTTAAAAAACTCCAGTCTGCACAGCAGCAGTTCATGTGGACCAAACTCTAGTTTGTTTTTCATTGCTTGAACACAGTTTTCAAAACTCTACACACTTATCCCATGACTTTAACCACAACGTGCATAACACTGTAGATTTACAGCACTTTGTTAAAATGCTAACACACTGCTGTCAAAACTGTTAACCACACATTCAAAACAGAATAGATTTCAGTCTGGTGCCTATCAAACACTGCTGATTGCAATTTTAGCTGAAAGCCTAAGCAGGTGTTTTGTTTTAGACTAGTGAACATATACGGTATTTATATAGAGAAAGCTCAGAAAGCCTTTTTTTGTATACAAACACCAAATAAGAATGAAACCATTATACACTGTACCGTTTGAGAGAAACGGGTAAAAGAGCAAAGATACCAATATGTCCAGGTAAGATGTCTGAGGTTATATACACAGCTATAAAAGTGAAAAACACTATATCTTTACAATAGTAAAACTGCGTTCTTACTGTTTTTCAGAAAGTAATGGAAGTGAAAGCAATAGAAACACCACATTCATTTGTATTTAGAGATGATGAAGACATCCAATGTGATGAAGAAAACTTGCCACATGATGCTGGAGAGAGGCAGGATTAGTCACACTATTCTTTGGTACTGTTACGTATGTACCTTTAGTTTTTTCCCCCCAGTAATTCCATAAATTACTAGAGACAAAATACTATAATTTCTCCTTAAATAAACTGTTGAGTAGTGTCAAGTCACTCAAATTGTTCAAACTGTAAAGATGAAAAAGTTTGTAATTTCTGTATTGGTGTTTGATGCTAGTGTTTTTACCCTCAGTGTGTTCTGAGTGAGTGTGTGTGTTATCTCAGTGAGGCTTCTGCGTAGTGTTTGGCTGCACTGAGCCTGTTTTGAGACGTGTGTGAAGAGTTGTGTTGCTTTGATTGAGTTTTGCAGGTGACGTGAACTGTTTAGCTCAGGTGACTGGTGATAGTGCAGACTGTAGTTTGAGTTCTGCACATGTGACTCCAGTTGTGCCCACTGTCGTTTAGCAATTGGAAAAAACTGTAAAGGCTCTGAAGCCGGGGATTTCCAGCTGAGGAATGGTCTACCTATACCATGCCATTCCTAAACATTTATGTAGGTTTTTATGACAAATATACACATATATAAGATTTCTCATATTACACATTTCCCCACAGTCTACTCATACTTACTCAGAGGTACACACTTTTAGAACATGTCTGAAGCAGCGTTGTGCGATCAAGTCCAAACGTGTCAGATAGCTACATGTGTGCTGGCATGTCACTTACGAAAAACTTTGGTGGAAAACCTGGCATTGAACACTCGCTCACTTAGTCACCAAGGAATAAAAAGAAGAAAAAACAAACAACAACAACAACGCAACCACCTGGAATCCACCGTCAGCAGGAATGCTCCTTTAAGCTTGTGTGTGTGTGTGTGTGTGTGTGTGTGTGTGTGTGTGTGTGTGTGTGTGTGTGTGTGTGTGTGTGTGTGTGTGTGTGTGTGTGTGTGTGTGTGTCAGTGCCCCTCCCTGTTTGAGTGACTTTCCATGCAACTGAGGCGAGAGACAGAAACAAGTAGAGTCACTGCAGCCATTTGCTCCCCCTACCTTTGTGCCAATTTACTGGCCTTCTGGTGAAAAAAGGTCTGACGAAAGTACAGGAATAATGAGAAAGACAGGGGAGAATTTTTCCACACCCTTTATCCAGCCTTATAATATTCTTTCCAAAGTTCATTATGCTGTCAGATTTATAATTAGGAAAGTTATGTATATCTCACAGTAGTTATTAATAACTGAACATGAGAGGCCTGTTTGGCTTCAGTCAGTCTGTCCATCTGTCTGCGTAAGAAGGCTGTGAGTTGTGACGATGGCGGGTGCTTCTGAAATACATAAGAAAACCTTCACAATCGAGCATCCCTATGGCATCATTTTAAGAATGACACATTTCAGTATGTTACAGTAATTTGAAAAAAAACTTAAATTATAGTTACATAAGCAAACACAACAGTGACACATTAATTCAGTAAGAAATAAGTATTTAGATGTATGAAAACTGAAGGCTTTGGTATAACTAATGACATGGGTACACACATGGGGAAACACTGACGAAAGTACAGTGAGAACAGAATGTGTTCTGGCCGTAAATTTTAGTGAAACTATGGTTGTCTTTGTTTACTTTATTTTTAACATCTTATTGCTTCACTGGTGCTTCCATTTTGTGAGACTTTACAATTTTTGTCACGTAGAGTTGTTTGACATCTGTGGATAGGTTTTACATTTTAAAATACAAAAAGAATTGACATTCTACAGAAACATGACTCATAAATTGAGTATATTAAGTAGGAAGACTACCAGCACCTATAACGTTACTTACAGTCTGAGCGGAACGGCTACTTTTACTCAGGACATTTAAGAACATTTTACTCCTAATAATTGCTTTTACTACAAGTGAAGGATTTACTTATTGTGGTAGTGTGTTATTTTTATTGATGAATTTGAATAATTTATAAACTACTTATATTTACAAATCCCTCCCTTGCTTAGAAATGGATATCAAATAAAGCCTTGCATAATTGGCCTTATAGTCACAATGGCTGGATCACATTTACAGGCCCCGAAGCAAAATTCCTTAACTACATTTCAAAAAGACAAATAACATTTTGTCAACCTTTAAATCATCATGGGATCCTAATTATGAGAATGTGTGCCTTGCTGCACAGTAAGAGAATAGTTGTGTATTTTGACCTCAGGTTGAGCCTGGTGGTTTTTCTGGTGGCACCCTTCTTCTGTTTACCGTCATCACGCAGGAGAACTAAGCAATTAATATTGCAGTAACTTTTTCTACACTTGCACAACATTTATTAGAACATTTGCACCATCATTGCCAGGACTAAATATGACTCATCTGAGTGGGTGACACTTGCAGCTGCACAGAAAATAATATAGTCTCCCAATTAGCTGATATCAGCACAACAGTCCTGAAGAAAGAAAACGGAAGCGGATCGATGCTACTGTACACCAGACAATGTATTTACTGGTCATTTATTTGAGTTTCACCACATCAGGTGATTTCTTTTCTTTAAATCTCTCTGCTTCACTCTCGCCCACATTTTCCCACCTAGCTCACTGCTAAACCACAATAATGTCTTATTATTCAATATTCATCAACCTTCTGATTTCATTAATTAATTAAATAATGAATACGCAGTGCAGGTTTGGTCAAGAGTCAGTGATACAGCTCTGCTCAGATAATAAAGCTATTATAAATTGATTAAATGTGGTACATATAAGTGAACTGATACAGTAGGCTACAAGAAAAGAGTGTGTGACATATTTATAAACTTGAAAGTCATGGTGACACTGTAATGTATGAGTCAAGGAAATAACCCTTAGTGAGTATGTATACAGTAACCTACAAAATAACATAGGAACACACACACACACACACACACACACACAGTCTTGTGAGGGGGAACAGCTGCCCCACTCCTCTGAATTCCTACAAGAAGGAAAACAAAAAGACAATGCTCACTATAGAAACCAGAAGAAAAAAAGCCACCAACAGTAATCTTCTGGTAATATGACATCTTCAGCTTTGTTTGCGAAATTAGTTTGACAAGATGAAGAAGGATTTACGCTGTGGGCCATAAAGTTAAAAGTGTGTTGAGGGTGTGAATCTTTCATTAAAAAAAGAAATGCTCAAATCAAAAAATGCTTGGTATGGTTAAATGTAAAAATCTAAATATAAAAAATTATACTATGTTTGCAAGAGTGCGAAAAGAACACAGCGTTGAGCATGAAGGATTAGGCAGACATTTACAAGTATCTGGTTTCTACAAATACCAGATGAGAGTCCAGTATTACGGTTCATTCTGTTTAGATTACTTGATCCTGGTGTTTATTTTTACTCACTTCTATCTTGTTTTCAACCAAAAGGTTTTTTCCTTAACCAATACTCTAATTGATTGTGTTCTGTTAACAGTTTGACTGTTTCAGTGCTTGCGTGAATATTGGAGCACCGTTGTAATCGCAACAGAAACCTAAGTAAATAAGGGGAAATGTAGCTGTAGGATTTCTGGTAAAGGTAAGGTACAGTGATATATTATCTCCTCTGTGGGTTAAATGCTCAGAAACTTTACATGTATGTGACCAGGGACAATATGGTTTATCCCACTTCCTCAAAACATACCATTAGTCATAGGAATGTATATGCTGTAAATGTATGCCAGTGTACGTGTTGAGGTGTTTGCTACAGAAAAACTCTGCTTTACTTGTCAATGTGGGATGAAAAGGATCAGTGTTCAGGTCTAAACAAACAGCCTTATTTGCCACTTCACATCTGGGTGCTTCAGATCTTGAAAAAAAATCTCACAGAGCAGGAATGATGTACCACTCTGCAGAAAAAAAAAACCTCTGAATGATTAAACACAGGAAATACATGTGTGTGCTATAGGCCTAGATGAAGAGCATGCATGAGAGCTAAGTAAATAAGCCACTTTGCTTTCACATGCCTACGAAACTGAAGCGTTTCACACAGCTAGCTAAAAATACACAGTTTTCTTTCTCTTTTTTTTTTGTTGTTGTTTTACTACCCGCCCTTCTCTGAGCTCACTATGAAACTTGAGGCGGAGGGAGGGTCATCCGGGAACATAGCAAGTGGAAACTCCTCCCAAAACATGGGGGAGGGGTTTCATAGCATAGTACATAAAAAGGTTCTTCAGAGAGAAGAGCTCCAACTTGACTTTAGTCTGGACAACGTATCGAACAGTCAACCGTGGATCAGAGCTGAATCTTCATCTTTTGGCCAAAGCGGTACAGCATGTCCGAAATGCTTGACAACATCTTCACGAAGGTGAGTCAAAGTTTAGGAATTTTGTTTTGGAAAAAAAATAAATAAAATGGCTTCATAAAGTTGAAGTGGGTCAGCTCTGTAACTCCTCTCCCAAAGTGTTTGTTTATTCCTGCTTTTATTCCTATTTCTGTGAATCACTGATTTGACAGTGAATTTCCTTTGAACCGAGTATAATAGCCACATAGGATTTGTTAAGTTTAAAAGAGATAATGATGGAAGGGAGACAGCGCTGGGCTGTTTGTTTCTTCAGTTCCAATCTTCCACCATCAGAATATCCAAGAGAAACAGAAAATAGCCAAAATTGCAATAATCTACATTTCATTTGTATTTTATGATTGCATGAAAATGGAAGATAAAGGTGTAATTCTGCAGATTTCTTTTTTTATAATTGCCTTCTTAATTACTTTGTTTTATCTTTTTTTCAAATGTATGTCTTTAAGAAATACAAGATCTTAAATATATACCTGGAATTAGCTATATTTTGCTGAACAAAAGACTTGAAAGAATTATTAAAAAAGATTTGTTGTAGAAAGTAGGTTTTAAGAGGAAAATGATGATGGGATATTCAACATACAGTATATTGCTCTAAAATAGCATTACGGTCTATATATTAACTATGGCAACCCTCTGTAACAGAACTTTAGGAACCTGGCCCTGGATAGGAACCTGGCCCTGGATAGGAACCTGGCCCTGGATGCCTTGGTCCCGAAACAGTCTCAACTCAAAGGCCCAGGCCAGAGTCGGCTGAACCGGTCAGCCTCCGTCTTCTCTCCCCCCTCCCCCCCTGCCTCCTCGAGCCACAGCTTGAGCACCGAGCATGTTAACAATAACGACAACAGCAGCCCTTTCTGGTCATCCAACATCTGGAGCCAGGGCCCTGTCTCCAAACCGAAACCGCTCTCCTTCAGGCCCGACCGCTCCATGAGCCTGACCGAGTCCAGCAGCAGCAGCCTGCTTTCCTCTTTTGGACAGCTCAAAAACCTGGAGGCTTTCCCCTCTGCTACTACTGTGGCTCCACCGCCTGGCTTCCCTCCCTCAGCTTCCCTCCAAGCCCAGGTTCCACAAATGGTGGCCCCTAATCGTTACAAGACTGAGCTGTGCCGTGGCTTCCAGGAGACAGGCAGCTGCAAGTATGGCAGTAAGTGCCAGTTTGCCCACGGCGAGGCAGAGCTGCGTGGACTGTTCCGCCACCCCAAGTACAAGACCGAGCCCTGCAGAACCTTCTACAACTTTGGCTACTGCCCCTATGGCTCACGCTGCCACTTCATCCATGAGGACAGAATTAGCGGAGCGCCGTTATCAACGGCCAAATTCCAGAATCAGCAGCAACCGACTCCCAGTGGTCAGAATCAACGCCACCAGCTACGCCAGTGTGTCAGCTTCGCCGGGTTCCTGGGGTCTTCACGCAGCTCACCTCCTCCATCATTCCCTTCATCCTTCAATGATCCTAACTTGGGCTTCAGCCGTGCTCCATCTGTTTCCCCACCTCCCGCTGATCTCCTCTCCCCAGTGTTTGGCGATTCCCTGCAGCGGGAGGCAGCAGCATTCCAGTTTGGCAACCATCAGACCCGTGCCAGCACCGGAGACATCCACAACATTCCTCTTATCCTGGAGCCAAAGTCCCGCTGTGTGTGTGGCCATGGAAATAACTTTAACATCAGCAGAGTCTCTGCCAGCGTGGAGGACGGCCACCAGCAGGACAGCAGCATGCTGTTTCCTGGTCCTGGAGGCCACGGAGGATTCATGAAGCCTGCTGGACTCCAGCGTTTCTCCTCTGAGGACTCCCTGGAGGACAGCTACAGCAGCAGCAGCGGAGGTTCCAGCGGAACCGAGTCTCCCACATTCGATGCAGCCACCAAGAGGCTCACTGTGTTTGAACGCCTGTCCCTGTCCGACTAAACAGATCCAAAGAGAAGGAACAGAAAATAACTGACACCGTCAACTGTGTCTGTTTATCTGGACTTTCTTCAGAACCAGAACTGATAAGGACAAGTCAACCTTTGACACAATAACACTTAAAGTTCTTAATTTAAGTTTGTAAAATGAAACTCGTCTTGGACAAACTACACATATTAAGATGATTTTATTAGCCAAATGTTATCAGACTCTATTTTTATACTTAATGTAGCCTATTAGACCTTTGTATGTGGTCTTCCATAAAAATGAACTCCTCTGCAGGTCTTGACAGTACCAGTAAATAGTCTGGTTTGTACTTACCGTAAATCTATATTGATCAAAATGGCTTATCTTTAGTGATAATCATGATCTCCAGTGCCTTGAAGATTCTCCCTGCAACATGGCTATTTACTCTCAGTGCCACAAACAGTGTGTTTGATTCAGTAGCCTTAATCAGTGAGACCTGACATGTGTCATTAATGCCATTTTATCTGTGATATGCACTTTACAGCTAACCCAAATTGGGGAAACTATCAGTCTCCCAGTAGCATTTAACCAAAGCTTCATACTTCACTCTGCTCTGTGTGTGTGTGTGTGTGTGTGTATGTGTGTGTGTGTCTGTGTGTCTGTGTGTGCCTGTAAATGTGCGTGCGTGGGTGTAAGTATGTGTGTAACCATGTCATTTTCTTGAGACCCGGGGTGCATGCATTTTTAAGTTGCAGAATGCTGGAAGATCAAAAATGTGCTACCAGAAAAATGTATGTCAGTCAGTTACGATATGAATATCTGTTTCCTGACACACTTCTGTTATCTTTGCTAGTTTGTAAATTGCACCCCATCTTTTATTGTCCCGTTTGTTTGATAACCTGTTTCAGGGACTTTAACACCGCAGTATTCCTTTTGGTTATTGGTTGCCTTGTGTTGTTTAACTTAAACTTATATATTTATTATGATATTTATTTGTGTTTAAAGAAAGAAATATGTATTTTGTACTATTTATGGAGAAATATTCAACCTCTGTGAAATACCAATGTGAGAAAAAGCAGTAAAAAAAGAGAATCTTATATTTTTAATTGCCTTAAAGGGACAAAATAAAATTCTAAAAAAAGAAATGAACGTATGCTGTTCTCTTTGACTCCAATTTGTTATTTAGTGAAAATTAGATGCTTGCTCATCTTGCTTACAGTAATTATATCTTGCATCTTCATATGAATGCCTATATAGTTTTGTAACTTACTCACCCAGTAGCTTTTAGAGATTAGAGGGGAATTTAAGGGGAAAGGATTTAGTTATAGTTAGAGGTATACTTTGCCTTCAATGTAGGATGTTATTAATAATAACATAACATTTGATTGATGTGTTGATACATTAAACAATACTGGCCCTATGTTGTAAACGGTAAATAGAAAAGGAATCATTTAAAAAAATATTTTTTCTAAAGGAACATTTTTCAGCCATGTTTTAATAAGTGGCTGAAGATCAATTATTAACTGATTTTGCCTGAAAGTAAATAATAAATAAGGACACAATCCTACATTGTCAGCCTCATACTTATAGGGCCCAGTTACCCTCCTGAGAGTTCAAAACATTTGTCGTTTTAAATATATACAAGACTTGATTTTATATTCCTATTCTGTTACATGTTACATTCACAGAAACAGAAAAAAAATAGTCTATTGCATGTGGAACTCTCTATTATGTGTTTTGTGGCATACAGTCTTCTTGTTGTGTATACAGTACAGACGACAGCATTTGGATCACCTCAAGAACACTGGCACGTATACACATTAACACACAGCTTTTCAGTCCAAAGGTAAAAGATGTGGTGCTTTGCAATGATACTCCAAATTGGTGTAAGAAAATACCTTTTGGATTTCTACAAATAGTTAAAAATACACAAATAAGATATAAAACAAAACATATATGTTTAAATAAGGTCCCACAGTACACAAAAAAGATCGGGTTCAAAACAACAATGGGTCAAGAGCAGGTAGTGTTGGTAGTTCACATGCAAATTTCATGTTTGAGAAATCTAAAACAGAATGAAAATTCCAGAGACTTCTTGATATTTTCCGATCCCACTTAGTAGTTGGGCAAGATGGACTGCAGTCAGGGAGGAGACCAATCACCAAAGGAATTGCAAAATGCCAAGGCAAAATCAGCCAATGCAGCCCAAGTTGAGGTTAAATGTCAGAGACACCAAAAGAAAGCCAGTTCTGGATAAAACATACACCTGGAGCTATGGTAGCGGGAGGAAATATTTTTGCTGTTTCTACCAGGAATTGGGCTCTCTTAACATCATCAATCCACATCCCTGTTGAACTGTATCCTTGCATCCCAGAAGTTTATCATGCACTTTTGTGATCTGGGGAAAAAAATAAAAGCAACGTTCTTACATTGGATTAAAATAGCCTACCTGGTTACCACAGACCTAGGATGACTTGGACAGACAATCCTTATCCAAGTCATCTGGCTGTAATTGAGTAAAACAATGGGGAAGAATGAGGGAAAATCCCCAAATCTAGATCACAGCTATAATCAGTGCTAAAATGACTTCCACAAAACATTGGATACATTTTATTTTCAATATTTCAAAGAAATTACTTGAAACATGTTTTCTCTAGGTCATTTCTGACATATTCTGTGTATAAATAAATTTAGCCAGTCAACAGTTAACCCATATAGAGTTCTTAAGATATGGGGTTACACATAATGTTCTCTCTTCACTGAGAATTTTCCAGCTGCTGTAATTAAGCTTTCAACCGTTTTGATTGATTGATTTGATCACCTCTGCTTCCTGAGCTGAATCACCAATGTTCAGAGCCTAACTGATAGCAACTGTTATGGACATGATTGTGTAAGGCACATTTACAAGTTAAGCAGAAGTTCACGAAAACTCCCTGTTGCAATTTCCACTTTACAGTCCCAGTGCAAACTTGTGTTGAGCAACCCGCCACCACAGCCACCACCCCGCACATAGTGCCAGAGTACTGGATTCTGTGTAGCGAGGCTGCAATCTGGAAAAAGAACAAAACATTTGTCACAGACGAAAAAAAAAAAAGGCCCTTTTAAAAAAATTGGGAGAGGAGTTTCTCAAATAATGATGAATCTGGGTGCCTGGGTAGCTCAGTTGGTAGAGTGGGCACCCATATGTAGAGGTTTACTCCTCAACACAGCGGGTCTGGGTTCAACTCCAACCTGCGTCCCTTTGCTGCATGTCATTCCATCCTCTGTCTCCCCTTTCATTTCTTCAGCTGTCCTATAAATAAAGGCCTAAAAATGCCCCCCAAAAAAGAAAACATCTTTAAATAATGACAAATGTTGCCATTTTGTTAAGGGGAGTATCTTGATTTTAATTTTAAGCAGATGATGATCTGCAACACACATTTAAAGTAATGTTGCCAGGTCTGGATGGTGCAATTTGTTGAGATAGATACAACTCCAAGTCAGTGTCTGTTCCAAAGTTCCATTGATCAGATCAATCTGGGGGGGGGGATTTCTTAAGAACTTCAGAGTCTAAGAAATGTGCATGGGAAGTTTTTATTTACAAGGCTACACTGGGGCAACTTTTTAATAACTTGTACTCTCTCCTATTCTGTAACATTAAAAACATTGGTTCAGTTGAATTAAACTTTTGTATTTTTGCCCATTGGGTCTGGTTCAATTGGGTTCCATTGGCCTCAGTCCATTTCCACACAAACTCTACTGTGGTTCGTTTGTGGTGAGAACATATGGTGGCCCAACCACAGGATCGTGTGGTGATATGTGACACTTGTATGAATTGAAAAGCTAAATAAGAAAGTTTCCACAATTTGTATGCTGTCCAAGCCCCCTACATACTGCAATTATCAAAGATCATCTGGTAACCATGGTAACATGTAAGCATGTCAAGATGTGAGTGTGGGGATTTTCCACAACATTCAACAATAGGTTTAAACAAAAGGTGTGCTGTGCTGGTGTCTTACTTTAGGAAGTTCTTCAATAAAAAAAAACAAAAAAAGATCAACATCAACCATTTCCCCTTTCATATTTTTGTGATCAATTATGTATTACTTCATAACTTAACATAAACGGATCCATTTGTAAATGACTCAACACGCTACTTGCCAGGCCTATAGGTCTCGCTGTTTCTGCTACAGAAATTCACCAAAAACGGAGGAGAGGTGGAGCATGCGCATAAAGCTTGCGCGCTGTAAACAAACAGACAGTAGAAGAAGAAACCAAACACAAGAAGAAGACAACGAAAATAGCTAGTGCAAGGAAACCAGAATCGTTTGTGTGGACCGATAGTGAATTGTTGTTATTGTTGTTATGAGACGTCGTTGCGGGATAAGAGGTCGAAGGCTAGAGGTCGAGGGGTGTGGTGAGGACATCATCGATATGCAAATATGCGGCTTCGCCGTCCAAACGAAGCCACAAGGGCAGCGTTTTCAAATCTTTTCACCCTGGGCCCAGGTTTAAAAAAAGGGCGTCTTCAGGCAGTGCGTTTACAGGATTCGTTTGGACGATCGGCCAAAACGATGCAAAACGTGTGTGTTTATACCAAAAAGTGTTTCCGTGTGGATGGCCTCTAAGAATAAAAAAACAACAAATGTTACAATTCTTTAGTATTATTGTAATTTCAACACATACTACGCACATATACAATAGCATGCCTACACCTTGTGCAGGGAAGTAATGTAAGAAATAATATATGCAGACACACATACAATGGCATACACATTGTGCATGCCAACTGTAAGTGAAAGAGAAACAATGAAGTAGGGAAATTCAGTAGTACATTAGAAAACTATAAAACAAAAATAAATACTTGACCAGAGTCTCCACCCCAAACACCCCCTAATCCCCCCACACCTTATTTATTCCAACCTATCCCATTTCCCTCATCATACTGCAGCATATGGGTTTCTGTCCTTTGTCTCCACGTGTCAATCATTGTTTATGGCAGATGAAAGCCAGTTGCCATCTCAGCTCATGATCAGTTATTTCTTTATTTGCTTTGTTTTGCTTTTGACAACCAGACAGGATAAAAAAAAAAACTCACAAGGCACAGTGGAGGATAAAAGTCAAGAAAAATACTTTCAATACTTGGTTCATGTGTGATAATAACTCAGTGTGAACACAAAATATATGAGTACTTTCAGACAACAAAACTTTTTTTCTCTTTAGTCCAAACCAAGGAACCAAACTACACCCTTTGTGGTACTTTCCCACTTTAATGTCTACCTCGTGTTTTTAGGTCTATGCTAAGTGCTATGTGGGCCTCAAATTGATAAACAGATATACACATGTATATATACAGATGTCCTGTAATCGGAAATTCTCTCTTAAAGCTCTTTTAAATTTGGCACAATTTCCATATGACTCTTGGTAAACTCCTGTATTACACCTTGTCTATGACAGGACACATTTAGCACAAACAGAAAAATAGCTGGTAAGCTTTTTATAGTCCAATTGAAACATGCTTGTAAAGCTGTATCACCATAGCTTTTCCATTTTTATTATCTTTTGTACTGCTTGAATATACTTGATTTAAAAAAAAAAATATGAGCAACACACCGGTTAAGATTTCTTTAAGTACTAGATTTTAGAAACTCAGTAAACCTCAGCTATGGCCACAATTGTGCATTGTGTCTTTGGACCAATGGCAGGATGTGTTGCTATGGCGATGGACAATGACCACAAAGTGTAAACAGCAGAGACAAAAAGAAGGGATCAGTGTGTGTGTGTGTGTGTGTGTGTGTTCACAAATATTAACTCCCCAGCCTGTTCTCACCCCAGACTGGTTAAAGTTCACCAAACTCCAAAGCTCTTACATGACGAAATACTGCTGAACAACAGATAGATTCAGGATCATTTAAAAATCCTAAATGGTTTTCTTAAACAGCACTGAATGAAGCTCAGATGAAACTCACTCATCACAGTTTAGGCTCTTAATTTTCAATTTAAAGTATTCATTTCACCATTACCTATCTTATTCAACCCCTGCAACAGGTCATTCCCTCAACTCAACAGTTCCCTGTGGAACTGTTAATAATCAACCACAAAGCTGCTCTCTTTGCCCAAGTCACCTGATCTCTCTCTCTCTCTCACACACACACACACACACACACACACACACGATAAAATCAAATCAGGGTGGAGATCTATTAAAGCAATTACATACTGTGTAGTCTAAAGGTGAGAATGAGACAGAGATCCTTATCCAAAAGAAACTTAAGCAACAGTTACAAAAGGACAAAACAAAACAGGCATCCATGCATGTCATAACTGCTAACAAACTGCAGAGTGTTTGTTCTGGAGGGACAAATTAGATCAAGGTAAGGGTAGGTAGAAGATGAGTTAACCTTTTCAAACTGAACAGGTAAGAAACAAAAACTGAGCCATAAGGGAGAGACAAGAGGGATTAAAAGGGCAAGAAAAAGCAAGTAAGAAAAAGCTGAAACTTCAGTGTGGCGCGAAAATGATTTAAGGCGGTAAAGACTATTTGTTCTTTTCACCAGGTAAAAGGAGGAGTTTCTTTCAGCAATCTGTTTTCAACTTTGCTGCTGGTCAGGCCAGTTCTGCTGGAACGTTTTACCATGAAGCGATCAGCAGCCAAGATCCAGAAACATCATACACAGTCACATTCCTACCTGCAAAATGTGTGTGTGTGTGTGTGTGTGTGTGTGTGTGTGTGTGTGTGTGTGTGTGTGTGTGTGTGTGTGTGTGTGTGTGTGTGTGTGTGTCTGTGTGTGTATTCAGTGAGGTTTCAGCCTTGCATTTTTTTTTTACAGCTCCTAAAAACTTCTCCCTCTCTTTCTGTCATAACATGCAGACTACACATTATGGTTGAGTAATCTTTCAACTCCAAACCTTCGTCAACCATTCGGAGAGTGACGGAGCATGTTATGTAACTTCTTCTTTGCTAACTAGGTCATTGGAAAGCCCTACCTGTTTTTTCTTTTTCTTGGAAAAGATAAAAACTTGGAGGTTAATGCACCTTAAAATACTTAGAAACAGATCATTTGAGCTTTGACCCAATACTCCCCCTAAAAACCCCTCTTCATTTGGGATGTTCCTGCAGTTTGGAGTTGCCTTGAAAAAGAGTGGTAGGCCAACTCTACAGCAGTATTGAACGAGACGCAAGTCAGGATCAGACAGACACCGACCGAAATATGGCAGCATTAAACTAATGACAAGCGCCGAACTGAAAGTTCTAACAGCAGTTCACGTCCGCTTTAACGCTGCATTACTGCCCTCCACTGTTCAAGATGTTATTGGTTTCCCATGATGCTTAGCGCGGTGCTGATGACTAACATCCACAGATTGAAGTTTTGAGTCACCACTATGATTCACATTCACGTGCAATCAGAAGGGGGAGGGTCAAGGCGCAAAAAGGGGAGGTGGGAACCAGCATTGGTGTGTGAAGTAGTGGCTCAAAGTAAGGCCTACATCTAACTAACTTAGAAAAGTAAGCATTTGGGAATGTCAGTTTTTAAATATGTATTGTCCTTTATTTTCTAATTAATTGGCTAACTCTAATTCGGAAAGATGTTAAGTTAAGTTAATTTCTTCTGATTATTTTAAAAATGAAATGAGAAACTTCTTCCACTAACGGCTACAGGCTCTTATGTACAAGCATAGCTCAAGCTTGGCTAGACCTTAGCTTTTTATTGTATGGTCACAGTTGTATTCATTTTAAATACCCAGTGCTGATTGCTGTTTAGAGTTTTTTTTTAAATGTTTTAATGATTCCCCCCCTAAATATCTAATTTTACACAAGGAAGCTATTACTGTAACAGGATCCATTTATCTCATCACATGTTATCAATACAGAGCAGTAACTAATACTGAGTATGACTTGACTATAAAGAGTATCATCTAACTGAATATGAGAGATGACTAAGCATCTTATCTACCTCTATGTATTCTAAGTGCATAGCTAATAGACTGAAATGGGAAGAATGCAACTTTAATGTTCAAATTGCTTTTCCGGGAAAAAAGCAGGATGTAGTATAATTCATGAGAGGCTGATATGTTGGAAACATTGGAAACATGATACATGACCTGGGTTGCATAGATTTATCTCCTTTTCCATCAATGCCCCAAAACAAACATCCCCTTATGCTGACCTACATATTTACCTACGTATTTGGCTAGAAGGGGAGGAGGGAGACCCAGAGAAATTAGAAAGAAATAGCAGCGTCAGTAAGTCTTGGCAGGGAAGGAAGGAGGAAATATTTAAGTAGTGACATCACAGCAACAGAGTGGAAGTGCTATCCTTTTATAGCCATGTTCGCGCTCTCTCTCTGCCACATTCCTCAGCTACAGAGCTCAATCAACTCCTCCTCCAGCCCTCTTCCCCCTCAACCCCCCGACTTGTGACGCAAACGCAGGGAACAGGAGGAGGAGGAAGGTGGAGAGGAGTTGGCCCCCCACCCCCCACCCCCTTACTCCTCCTCCAGGACGGCAGAAAAAAAATCCCTGAATTCCCCCCTTCTAGCCCTCCTGACCACTTCTCTTTTCCTTTCACTCCACTCTTCCTCTCTCAACTTTTACTTTCACTGGCTGGTGTGATTTGGCACAGGCAGTAGACCTGGAGGATTAACAGGAACACCTTTTATGAAGTTTCTAATGTGTCTTGAAAACCCCTGCTAATCGAAAGGCCTCAGTGGCGCTTATCACATTTTAATACTAAAATAATATCTTTCTTTAAAAAAGAAATATATATATATCGGGATACCTGTGCTGTGCGTCATACATATACAGTTATGTTGAAAAATGTACAACATTTTCACTAAGGTTAACAAAACATTGCACATACAAATGAGGAGACCCGTAAAGAAAATACTCATCCACAGGAATAGATATTACATATATTACAATCTAATTTCTGTGATTGTCCTTTTTACAGAACAAGAAGTGAATCTACATGAGTATGTACGATCTGATCTGAAAAGCAGAAACAGCACCCATGGGCAGTTGCGTAGATAATAAAAAAAAACAAGATGTATAACTTGGATGGCAGCCTTCTGTAAGCTCTGATCGTGCCAGAGTTTGAACTAATTTATTAAGACATGAAAGGTACACCAATAAACTGTATTCACACAATTCAACATTCATTGATACAATGGTTCTTTAGATGCTATTCCGTTCCCCAGGGCATGTCATCAGATTTTAGTGGCAGAAAAGAATTATTCACCGCACAACACCAATTTATGTTTTATAAACCGGGATAATATTGAGAAAAAAACTATATAAATTGCGTCATAAAGAACATTAGTAACATGGTTTTGTTTACACCCTTACATGAGTTTTTTGTGTAAATGCAAGTTAAACTTCGTCCAAGCTGCTAGAGATTACTCAATGGTCTTCCCTGCTACATTGATCGTGAATGGAGAGCAAGATTATTTTTGTCATATTCTTTGACTTAGGCTTTAACTGATGCGTTTGCTTCACGAGCGTCACTTGTTTTTTCTTTTCTGTCAAATATAAGTCCATCTTGTGCTTTACATTTCATTCTACTGTCTGAATATATTTTGCTAAACCAAATCGTGATGTGAGTGTGAATCTGAAGTGAAAGCACTCATGCTTGTTTATTGTTACCACATGATTATGAATCCCCTTGTTGTGTGCTGCCTCTGTAATGCCTCTCTCCCCACTTCAGGGGTAAAAAAACAACCCTGAGTTTGAGAACGACTTTGAGGCCCATATTACGACACATATGTGAGAAGTCTAATATATCTGATTTGTGTCCTATTGTCAGACTTTCATAAACTGTAGGCCTGGTCTGATCAGTCACATCAGGGTGTTGGGCAGGAGAAGAAAGTCCCTTTAGACAGTTTCACATCTGTTTGTCTTATTAAAGTCGATCTTTCACAACTAGCTGGCCCATACATTGTTCACTGCACACTTCCTGTTCATGCTCACACTCGGTACATGCTTCTCCTTTTAGATTTCACACTTCCTGTTTTTATGTCCTTTTCTTAATATGGTATGAAAAAGTTTAGCACTGCGTCAGTGTGTTTATTAACACCAGATGTGGGACCTGCACATGAGAATAAAAACAGCTTCAATACCAGAGGAGAGGCTTAGTTTGGTTTTAAACTCGAAAGTATGTAAATCAATTCACATTTCTACCACATATATGTGATCAAAAGGCTTAATTTGAATTATCATGATTGGCTATAGTCAATATAATGGATTTTTCACCCGAAAGTAATAGTTGTATGGATAGGCACTTACAGTGTAGAGTGTGGATTATTATACATACTAGCATAGCATACTGATACTACAGTATTTGTAAAGTTATTAGTGTATTTTGTCAATTTGAAACCAATTGTGGTAATAGTTAAAATCTTATCCCCAGGACCAAAGTCCATTAAGACAGTGTTCAGTGTTATCAAAACCAGTTTCTTATGGTCTTAACAGCTCATGATGCTCAGGCAACATTTCAAATCAGTTTAAGGAAAATAGTTAAGGTTTTGAGTAATTGTACTTTTTAGTATTTTACAAGAGTCAAAGTAGAGCATCATGGATGCCTTATTTATGTCTCAGAATTCAGTTTTAGGCTGCAGTAATTTTATACCAACATTGGCTCAAAGAACTATGTGTATTATGAATGGGGTCGCTCATCGTGACGAAACCATAGAGAATTTCTCTACAAAGCATGTCAGCATTTCATTATTTTGATTTTATTTTCCACAACTTTACTCTTTTGGTTCACTCTCACGGCTCTCATCATTGTTGTTTCCAGACGAGGCAAAAAATGGGCACTCAGACAAAGCTAGCCGTTACAAACAGCTTAGCTAACTGGGCTCGTTAAACAACAAAGACCACCACAACTAACCAACTAACCCGCTAACATTAAACGCTGTCTCCTTTTCCATGCATGTTGAGGTTAACATGAGAATTAGACTAACTAGCCTGGATGACTTCAACTCTTTCCTACTTCTAGAGGGGTTTGTGTTGTGTCAAACTGACTCACCCATGAAGTTGTCGCGTCCCAAGACGGCCTGCTGACTCGATGACCGCCGCCTTGAGTGACCTCCGCTCCGGGTGGGCGTTCCAGCGTTCTTCATCCAGACGGCCAACACACGGGGGTGCAGCTCCAGCATCTCGTTGACTCCGCAAGTCTGTGCTCCATCTTGTACTTCAGGTTTTAAAAAGTGTATGTGCAAAAGTTTGTGTTGTGGAAAAACAAGAATAGTCTTTCAGCATTTTTATCTTCAATCAGAAGCCTCTCAGTCTTTCTCTTGGTGTGATTCTCCGACAGTTTTCCATGTGGCAGCATGGCTCTCCCATAGACAGTATATAAACTGGACCAACAGATCCCGTTGCTCTGGACGGAGACCAGTGAAGGATATTAGAAGCACTTTTCCGGTGAGCGCTGAGCGTTACTGCGCAGCCTCCAACTGAGAGAGATGACGTAAATGGGATGTGAGCAACCTGTCTGAAAGTTGTAAGTCTTCTGGTAGCTGTGCCAAGAGAAATCTCAATCATTCCTAATCTTACAGAGACGGAGAGCGTAGGTATATGTAAGGAGATAACATGGACACAGGCTAATTACTGCTAACTAAAATGCTAGTTAACATTAGTAATTAAACTTGAACAGCGAATGTAAGTCGAAACTGCCTGCGAGCTTCTCCTGTACTATACGGTAATTCCTCTACTATGCGACAGTAAGTCGCTTGGTTATGACACAATAGTTAGACTAAGTCTGCTACGGAGCCATAATGTGAGGTACAAGGTAATGGAGCCTTTTATACATTGTTGTGTTTCTTTAGAAATAAACAATGGACAAAAAAAGTCTTTAAACGCTTCAGATGTAAAGTTATTCGCTGTCAAAGTGATGTCAAAATGAATGGCAGTCAGTGGAATGCTAACGTCAGGTGATCGTTTGGTAGCATCAAAATGGCGGCATAGAAGGTTCGAGTTCTGAAGCAAAGCTTACCCCCTTGGGCTCTCCAGCCAGCGATATTACGAATCCCACTATGGCCACGCCAAGACCCGCCCTTCAATAGCGTTCACACACTACTATTGGCCAGGCGTCCATGCTTACATGTACAGGTCCTATCCCCTGACCAATCCCCTAACCCTAACCTTAACCACTCGAGGTGAAATGCCTAACCCCAACCAATCGAGCTGCTTCTTCTTCTTCTTTAGGGTTTTACGGCAGTGGGCATCCCATATGTTGCATTACTGACTCCTACTGGTATTCACCGTCATTTATGTTATTCCATTACAACTTTTTAGATAAACCCGTGTTTTTCAAAAATGTAAATATATTTTTCCTCCCTTCTACGGTGACCCGACTATCAAGCACATCTTTGACCCTGATTTCCACTTCTGTTCAATCTACTGTGACCAATTATTAATTCCACTGATAATTACTAGTTCTTTTCTGTTAGCCCCACTGTTTTTCATTCCTCCTACTCTATTTTGTATTGCATGTAAGTCTCCTTTTTCCTGCATTATCAAAATATTGTTGCCACTGTTTTGGATATTTTCCCCTCCGACTTTGACAGTGTGTCATTTCTACATTTCTTTTCTTGACTGCCTCCTTTGCTAACTTATCTACTCTCTCATTTCCTAGAATTCCTGTATGTGCAGGTGTCCACATGAAGACTACATCTTTACCCTGATTGGCGAACCTTGAATTAGTAACCAATATTTCATATACCAGGTCTTGATGATTTTTGGTTGATCCTGCTTTGCTACTTGATAATGCTGACACTGAATCGCTACAGATGGATATTGAATGTGCCATCACCTCTTCCCACCCATTGTAATGTTAACAGAACTGCAAGAACTCAACATACACAAGGTACATAAACTTAAATAATATGATGTTCTCTTATTCACTCCAATCTGGTAACTTGGAATCACCAATGCTGCCCCCGTTAGCCTTTACTTCACTCTCTTCTCAATCCATCTGAATGAAACTCCCAGTATGACAATGCAGCTTGCTGGCCAGATTGCATCCAACACGTGTGTCTAGTTGAGCTTAATTGAGTCACACACCACACCTCTCATATCTGCACGTCAATCTGACCCTGACCACTTTGTGAAAGACCTATGCTAATATATAAATATAATATATAAATAGCTGATAATGGTGCATTTAGCAGCTAAAGAGTCATATAATTTTCTCAGGAGTTGGTGGAGACCAGACCAGAGTCAGAGGGAGAGTGAATATTAGACTCAAATTTATTAGGTTACCAAAAACATGTTGATTGAACGATGTTGCCAAATGTCTCCTGGATGTGTAACTAAGCAACTATTTGCTAACACATTCGCCATATCAACTTCATAAGATGATAATATGTAAATTTACTGTTTACATCCTGTTTCCGCTGCCCACAAGTTATTGTAGGTTTGATGTTGCTAAACTGACTGGCTCATCAATGTGAAAGCAAATACACCATACTGGTAGTGTTGGGCTGGTGTAAAACAATTTCAAACTGGATTGATATTTAGCCAAACACCGGACCGATATACCAAATTTTGTGTTCTAGGTTTCACACCGCAGCCGTTCCAGAGTTTAACATAATGAGACTGAATAGATGAGTGTAGCGACTCCAGTCTACATGGTGGTGGTAATGCACCTCTAAGCTGGTTTGCCAACCCCCAATAAACAAAAGGCTGTATGGGCAGAGTTAGCAACTCCTTCAGCTACACGGCTTCCAGGAAGGCTGCTCTTGTGTATCCTCGCTCCTCTGTCCTCAGGTCAAAAGTAAGAGCTTTGAGATGGCCTTCACCGAGGAGGGACAGAACAACTTCTGGTTTAGCCGAGGACCGAGGAGTCGAGGAGCTATCAAATAAGGGCCATGAGATGCAGCCTATGTCTATGTTTTTTGGCTCACGTCTTTCGTTGGCTTCCATACTGCCACATCTCGTCTCTTCCTACCCACTCTTCCGTGGCCAGACCTATCTTCATAGCGCTGTGTCAGTGCTAAAGAAAGGTTTGAAAGCATCCATTATTATCATTTTGCTAATGGGGGAAAAAATGCTCTGACTGTTTTGTATTTCTTTAAACCAATGGGCGCTAAGGCCTGGATGCAGCGACGGTGCCCTTGCAAAATAGATAGCAGAAATAGCGAAAGGGGAGGAGAATGCCGGCCCAAATAGCTGGCCAATTGCAGGCTTATACCCACAGTCTACATCCAGTGAGTCAGACGTCCCCCCAAAAAACACATGAACTTTTTAGGAAACAAATACCACGTCAGACACTAGTGGCTCCATTAGTTTGTTTATAAACAAACATAATATTATGTTAATCACGCCGCCATTTTGCTTTTAACTAAGGCAATGTGATGAACGTGACGTCGTTGGCACAGGTTGCTGATAGCCTGTAGCCTACATTTTAGTTTGTCATAAAATGACATAATGACCAATGCCAGTTCAGCCGGCTTGCATATAATCAAATCGGTTTAAGCTCGTAAACCGGGAAGCGACCGAATTCTATGTACTAGGTTAGGTCATATGTTCAGCTCGTCACACAATTCAACACTTCCCAACAGCACAGAAATAACAATGCATTTGTGAGCTTGACTGACTCTGGCTAAGTTGGAAAAACAGTACAATTCCTCAAAAGCAAATCCTTTTTGTTTTATTCATCAGATCATTACTGAAATCACTGAAAAAGGGCCTAATTTATTCAAACAGTAGTGATGTACACAAACATTATACATCATGAGAGAACATAAAAAATTGCTTTGTCCCTGGAGTTAGCTTTTTTTTTGTTCTTCTTCTCTATTTACATATTCACACGCATCATCTGTTATCTAAATAGCCGCCTATACAGCAGACAATATGGTCATTTTCTGTGACAATATTTCTATGGGTCACAGCTTTTTAGACATTGTGATTCACATCCTGATCCTCAGAACACCAAAGCCTCGATGCTGAGGGAGCAGTATTAAAGCTCAGCTGCTTCTTGTCAGTGGACGTGTTTTTTTTAGGTCCAGTGTTTTAGTTTTAGTAAGCTAAAATCAGCAGTGGGCTTGTGGCCGCCGAGCCAATTCATGACACAGCACACACATCTTAGCCTGGAGGACAATAGGCCTCTCTGTGAGGAAACATTCCCACACATATGCACATATACACACTGCTATGTTTATACAGGTGGGCAGAAAATGAAGTGGTTAGCGAGGTGTGTGTGTGTGTGTGTGTGTGTGTGTGTGTGTGTGTGTGTGTGTGTGTGTGTGTGTGTGTGTGTGTGTGTGTGTGTGTGTGTGTGTGTGTGTGTGTGTGTGTGTGTGCGTATGTGTGTGGTTAGTTTGGTTATTATAAGGAAAGGAATGGATATGGTGTATGTGTGTTTAGCCTTGGCTTCCCTCCCAGGAATACATACCAAAGTGACACCAGCAGTGCAGAGACCAGCAAAATTCCTTCTTATGAAAATAAGCATCACAGAAACGTAGAGGAGAGGAGAGGAGAGGAGAGGAGAGGAGAAGAGGAGAGAAGATATCAGCAAAGGACACTGGCTCACATGTCATAATGTGACCTAAGTGTGGAACGTCAGTCACATGACAACAACCACTGATTTGCTGATGAAGACCATGACATGTGTTTGAAAGCACAAAAAAAACTGGTAAGTACACCTTGAGTTGAGATCTATAAAGTAATATTCAGTTGGTTGTCATATACAATTTCACTGCTAGATTGGAGAAATTCTTACACAATGTAGCTTTAAACCATTTGGTTCAATCAACATCTCTCTGTTTCAATAAAATACTTCACATGTTCAGTTCTTTTTAAGGATTTTTGTATTGGACTGCACTAGATTGTGTAATTGCTGGAGACTTCTCTTACAGCAAACAGTACAATTATTACAGCGTCACACTTAATGTATTCCCACTCCCATCCACCCTGTCTCCCACAGAGATTTATCAAACAGTAACTCTCTAACATCAGAAGAAAGCAGCGGTCAAGATTTGACCGTAACGCACAAACAAAACACACTGTACAGCCGTCAACCACATGTGGTTCTGAACTGATCAAGCATATTGGAAAGTTACAAATGACAGGGTACATCTATGCATGCATACAGATTTGGGGAAGTGACTTGTTTTGGGAGGTGGTTTAACAGTACTGACGGCTGTAAAAAAAAAAAAAAAAAAAGAGGAAGCAGAGATTCTGATGACGCTGGGCAGTGTTTGACTTGCATTCCAACAAAGTATTAAGGATCACTGGTTAGCAATGGGAAGAAAAAAAAACTGATTGGGGATTTTCATGATGGTTGTTCTCAGATGTGTGCGTTCTCTCCTCTCCTATTTGTTCCCAGGAGAATATAACCGAGTCTCTGGGTATGCTTTTACCTTAACTTGGCACACACACACACACACACACACAAACATACACACAGACAGATACACACACACACACACACACACAAACACACAAACACACACACACACACACCAATTCACCATGACATAATGTTTACATTACTCTGGCTAGAGCACTCATCACCTAGAGACGCTCCCTAATAAAAACTAAATGTGAATGTTTGTGTTAGTAATTTCTGTCATCACCGTCACAAATAAAGTAATTAATTGTACATATATGTACAAGTCTTAGTCGTAAATATTAGACATTTCTTTGCCAAGCATGCTGTCATCACAAAGAGGTCTAATAAGCAACCTTTACTGCTGTGCAGCAGATCTAGCCAGTTTTGGATGACCACCTACAATAATCTTGTATTTATGAGGCTGTAACAATGGTTAACATGTACATCTGGTCATTTCCACAGGGAGACATCTTGGACAGGGAGGGATATATTTGGTCTACAGATTGAATTTCATGACAACATAAGCATTTTCAAAAGGACACTAACATCATGAAACAATTGCCATGATTCACAGGCAGTCGACAGACATGTAGGTTGGTACAAAACATGGAAACTACTGGGGGAAGTTGTCACAGGAAACAGTTGTGGCATAGACACTTCCTATCAGAAACCCTAACCTATAATTACACAAAAACATACACAGGGATGCACAATGCAGACACAGGCAAATAGCCTCTTATAAGGAAATGAAGGAAAAATACACCTAAATGCACCCATATGAGTACATCCACACACAAGAACTATTTTTATAACAAGTTCCCTGGAAACCAGTACATAAATAAAAGAAAGTGGAAGAGGTCATTTGATATGAGGCTCCAGATCCATCAATATCCCTCTGATCAAACACACTAATCAATATTATGATCTGTTGCCTGGATACAGTTGGATGAGCGCTGTGCGAGAATATACAGACTGGGAATCATCCCAGACACACTGACGCTCACATCCACACATCAGCTAATATTTTAACATCACTATTCGACTTGGGTTAAATAAAATGTTTGTTTTTCAGGTTTTTATTATACATACAAACACACACATACACACAGACTCTGTGGCCATTATGTATAAAGAATATCTTGTCACACAAGCAGAAGGTAGAAGGTAGAAATAAGTCACAGCTGACATGAATAGAGATTGTATGTTATGGGAGAAAATTAAAACGTCAAAACAAAAAATGACATTGCCCTAAAGGAGTTATAAACATACATTCCACCAGAAAATAAATGACCAAACCTGCTGCACCACTTAGGGTCAAACACTGAAAAGAACATGTGCACACAACTATGCAAACATAAACCCACTGATAACATACGTACACACAAGCTAGTTAGCCTTATAGCGGCAACACTGCATGAGCTACACACGGGCATAATGCCAAATAAATGCTAAAATATACTGTATGTGTTGAAGCATATACTTTTTTTTGATAGAAGAAATGGACATTAATACACATATTAAGACCTCTTACGCATTATGATGGAAATGGCTTGTTTACAACAAGGCTTTAAGATGAACACACATCAGTTACAGTAAATTCAAGTTGAATATTATATTCTGTACTGAGATCCTTTTAAAGAAGCAGGAAAGCAGCAGCTTCTGGGATTCAACACACTCTCAACTACACGTTTAGAGACTCTGGGCCCTATTTTAACGATCTGAAACGCAAGTATGAAACGCAAAACGCAAGTAGCTTTGTGGGCGGATCTCGGGCGCTGTTGCTATTATACCGGCGGGATAAATGACTCTTGCGCCCGACGCAAATCTAAAATGGGTTGGTCTGAAGTAGCTAGGTGTGGTTTGGGCGTAACGTGCAATAAACCAATCAGAGCGTCATCTCACATTCCCTTTAAGAGCAGGGCGCTTGTTCCATGGCGGATTGCTATTATGGGCGGTTTGCCTGGCGCGCCGCGCCGGCAGCGCTATCCGTCGAGATCGCGGCAAAGTAATAAATGCCCGTCTTGTCCGGGTGGCGATGTTGCTGCGGCCACTCGGGCGCATCTCCTCAAGTCTGGAGAGGATTGCTGCAGCAATGGAGCGTGGGCCTCCAAACGCACCACCTGCACCTGTTGTGCCCCTTCCTCTTCCCCCCACTCCATCTCCGTCCACCCGCTCCATCAGGAGCGCATCGCGCATTACTCCCGGACAAGATCCCGCCGTAGTTCAACATCACGTCTCCTTAAGTCCTCTAATATTTTCTCATTTATGTCATCAACACATCCATGATTCATGGAAATGTGTAAAACACAACAAGCCACAAAGAATGCTGCGACTTTTTGAGGACTGTACTGTAAAATGCCTCCTGATCTATCCAAACACATGAAGCGCATTTTCAGTAATATTTTCCTTTGTAATTATGTATGGTTTTCAAAAATGGGAACTGCTGTAGATGAGAGAAGTGTATGCGCGTTGTGCACACGCTACATTATGGCCAAGCATGCGTCCCTAAAATAGCATCCGAAATACGCACTGACTTTAGACTAAGCGCCACTGACTTTAGACCAGGTTTTTCCTGGTCAGTGGGCGGAATTGTTTTCTGAAACTGCAGAATAGCACAAAAGTAACGTTTGCGCCAGAACACGCCTCCTCTTTTCGCTGAACCGCCCCCGGGAGCGCAAATACATTCCCTAATTTACCGACGTGCGTCTGTGGAGGGAAAAGTCCGCTGTGCGTCGGGTGCAAAATAGGAATGATACATGCGTCGGTGTACAAAGGCAATTGCGCTGAGTGCAAGATAGGGCCCTCTGAATCATCCACAGACGTATCTGTCATTACATGTAATCTGATAAGGAACATGCACACCCATCATCTCATTATTATCACAGTTTCATCTCACCAAAATGACTAAAGGATTTGCCTGGCATGTAACAGGACTAAACATTCCTGTTCTCTTTCAGTCGTCACAAAAACTGCAAATCTGATGTCATAGGTTTTCCTAGGCTTCAGCAGCAATGACACAAAACCAATAAACCTTGGGGAATTTTACACACAAAAAATGCCTGACACTGCAGAGTAGCAGATATGATGTTCTCTCTGTGTTCCTCTTTAAACAGCATCAATAAATACATGTGTGGCAACACAGCTCCTTATGACGCTAGTTCGGCATTTGACTGCACTTCAGTATCCAAACACCTGACATCACTCTGCACTTTCTACGTTAGTGATCTTGTTCCTCTTTAAGCCTGAGGCACAAAATAAATCCCTTTCTGAGCTTTTACTTAAGCAGATTTGTACAAATTAGGTTCAATTATTTTTGACATCTCAGTTAAGTAAAGTCTCTTTTGGGCAGGATTTCTTTTTACTAAACTTGCTGTGAAAAGACCAGGACAAACTGTTCAAATGGCACTTTTTTGTCTTTCATATTTATTTCAAGGTAGAATATTTGAAATACACACAGCCCACTCACTCACTTTCTCTCTCTCTCTCTGTTTGTCTCTTTTACATTATGGGCACACACATGCATTGTTATTTTATTTGGCTTTCTTGAATTTTAAAACATACAATTAATTTAAAAAGGAACTATTACAACACTTGTTGCCTCTCTCTTGTTTTCCTCCTCTCTGCTACATTAAATGTTATTTAGCTGACACTTTTATCCAAAGCAACTTACAATTGCTACATATTTCAGAGGACACACACCTCTGGAGAAAGTCCAGGTTAAGTGTCTTGCTGAGAGACACATTGGTTGATGCATCACAGTGGAAATTGAACCTGGATCTCCCACACCAAAGGCATGCATAATATCCACTGCACCACCACGTCATCCCTCTATCCCTCACCATCTCTCTTTCTGGCTCAGCATGTTCCTGCTATTCATTTAAAACATCAAGACTTCATTTTTCCCTCTAACCAAAATGAATTTCTCATGAATTGCATACTTTGCTTAGAAAACGAGCTTGAGACGAAATTATCTTTCGTTGGAAATCCCTGATCACATTCCCTTTATATATATTTTTCCTGTTTTCTGAATAAACTACGCATTTTTAAGGCTTTGCTGTTCCTTCTTGTCACACAAAAGGCAAACAGAATCACAAAGTGATGAACCATATCTGTGTTATAGCAACAAAGATTTGGTTTGTTTTGTTTTAGGGTCATGAGGATCTCCAGGAACTGTTGTTGTGTAAGTTCCTACCAGTGTCTGTGTTAATTCACAGTTCTGGCTCCCTGCCTTGGCCTCTTTCTCTATGTGTGTCTCAACAAATTGACCAGTTTCATGTATATAGTAGTATGCAGCACATACATGAAAAAACCCATACACATATACCCATATATAGCCTGATGGTGTTTCTTATGTCTTTATACAGAAACTGAATTAGCCAAAGTAGTCTAATCCACTCAGTGAAGTCCACAAAACTAACTGTAAATGGTGCAACAGCACCCCTCGCTGGTGAATCACACATACAGAGGAATTGTAAATTGTAGTATGGTGTTTTACATAAATGTATTTGTAATGACATTCATTCAAATGCACATAATCTCTTTACATATATATGAATTACCAATAAGAATTCTAACATAAAATATAACACAGCAACTTTTCTGTGTGGCAATAAAATCATGTGGGCCTATGATCTTTGACAAGTTGGAAGTGTTACTTTAATACTTTTTAACAACCTGATGGTTAAATTACACATCTACTTAAATGTCTTTTATTAAAAACAGCTCAAATGAATCTCAAAGCACTTTGATAAAGCACTTTACAATATAATTCAAGAGTTTTGTGTACAGCAAGGATGGAAAGAGTACTTGAATATTGTACTCAAGTAAAAGTACTTAATACCTAGCTATACCTGCACCCTGAAAATATGAGACAAAATGCTGACAATTAAACAAAATGATAAAAAAATCTATGCTGTCTATAAAGTCACCAGACCCGATTGACAAAAACAGTAATTTTACCTCACAGAAAATGTTCTACCGCTGCCTCGATCAGTTAATTAGTTTGTATTATAACGTGCCTTTATTTAGCTTTAAGCAAAAGAAATAGCTTGTGCAAGCTGCTAGTGAAGGCTAACGTTACCTGCACTGCGTTTCATAGGAACCGCAATGTGACTAATGTTCATATTGGCATACTCGATGACCGTTTTATAAAAACAATAGACACAGTGGCTGGTGCAACGCCATTAAATAACTTGGCTGCAGAATAGGAGGTAGAAGAGTTAATGTTAGTTACTCCCACCCTTGGTGTGCAGAATTAACATTACCTCAGATACTGCATCATTAGCGCACAGTCGTCATTTTATGATTATATAATACATCAAAAGCAATCCTGTGAGTCATTTGGGTCCAATCCTATATAATCCGTTTTTTACAATCAGATCTCACTGTGTAGCGTGAGGACAGTACAATCAATGGTTGTGATGCTGATTTGCTGATCTTAATCCAGCAGAGGGCAGTAGAATAGAGCACATGATAACAAGCTCTCAGTCTGATCATACAGGATGTAAATATTATGTTCCAATTCATCCCAAAGATATTGAATGGGCATGAGGTCAGGACTCTGGAAAAGTTCATCTGTACCAAACTTGGAAAACTACCTCTCTAAACACCATGCTTTGTGCTTGGGAACAATGTAATGTTGAAACAGAAAATGGCCTTTCCCAAACCCTTTCCACCAAGTTGGGTGCACACTGTTGTGTAAAATATGTTGTGAAAGGCATTGGAACTTTATTTTTACAGCAACTGTCAACAAGGTAATACAAAGGTCACATAGTGTACCCCAATTGTGTCTGTATGTATGTACGTTTGCCACTTTAATCCAAAACAAATGAGTAAAAAGAACTGATCTGAACTCCCCTCCCTCACTCTCTAACACTCAGTCATTGTCTTCTCCTGTCTTTGCTACACCTTCTGCAGACATGTGTCACTGTTATCTTGTTTTAAAGCATTGTATGTCCTCATCTCTTGCTCTCCTTCTCTGGAGCTTTCTAATTGAATCCACAGGAGTGAATTCCAGTGGGCGAGTGAGGGAGGAGGTGATGTCAGAGTTCAAAGGTCAGGTTATGGCCCCTGCCCTGTGAGTAGAACCCTACTGTGCGTTTCTGGATGTGGGGGGATGGTTATCATGTCAATTCATTAGTGATGTGCTGTGCCTTTAAGTTAATGGTTCGATATGATGTCCTTTACTTCATTTGACAGACTTACGTAATAGTCTATGGTGTCCTTTCTGTGTTGGTAAGTATGCTTTTACAGAAAATATCCTTTAAAAAACAATAAAGATGGATTTCAAGAATTTACTATATTTTTTCCTACCAATGACAGTCAGTATAACTTTTTGGATTACCATAGAATAGGTGCTAAGATTGGATAGAAAGGTGGTGCCATTGATTACATCACATACTACTTACACTGAGGTTACCAACTGCTAAAAGATCACTGCCACCAGGGAAACTTTCTTCCTAAATCCCAAACTCTCTCTGTGGATCCCAAAGGCTCTCTGTAAGCACACACACACACACACACACACACACACACACACACACACACACACACACACACACACACACACACACACACACACACACACACACACAGTGTGAATGGGGAAAGGGGTACATTGTGAGTGAATGAAGGTAGTGAAGGGGGGGATGAAGAAAAGGGGAGGAAAAGAGGAGCAGATGTTCATCAGGTCCACAGACCCCTCCTCCGCTCGCCTTAATATTTCAATGGCAATAGTAGCCTTTTATCTGAAGAAGCCTGTGTGGGGCTGTAGAGGATGACTTCACTTAATCATGAGCGTTTCAATAGGCTGTGTGAGTATCTGCCATTCTCTGTTACACACACAGAAGCACCCTGCACTGTCGTCTCGGGGCAACCCCACGGTGCAATGTCACCTCTGTAAATCTCTTCTAATATCAAGCAGATGTTGAATCAGCAAATACTTTCCTAATGACTTGGCTAATTATTTCACGAAGCAAAGGAATGCATCCCATGACCCATCTTTATGCATCTGGTTGATTAATCCCAAATCTGTAGATAAACCTTGTTGTAGAGACAGTCTCACAAACCCATCTCTTTCCTCCGATTCCTAATCCCTTCCTCTTATTTCCCCTGTTTCTTCTAAATAGCCCCTAATTCTGCCCCTTCATCCCTCTCCTCACCCCCATATCCTTCCTCCTAACAAGCCCTTCTATCCCACCCATTCACTGTCCTCTATGTGTGTGTGTGTGCGTGTGTGCATGCGTGCGTGTGTGTGTGTGTATGTGTGTGTGTGTGTGTGTGTGTGTGTGTATGGGGGTAGAGTCACAGAGGGCGGGCCATTAGTTTGTTAGTTGGTTCTGCAGCTCATTGAGCTCATTGTGCTCCAAAGGCCTTCTAGCCCAGCTGGACTCAACCAAAAGCAAGAACTCTTGTTCAAATATCTCTCCTCCTTTCTCCTCCCTTCTCCCCTCCCCCTTTCCTTCAGAAAACTCCCCCGTCTCTCTCTACTCCCAGTAATCCCCAGCTCACCCAAAAGGGATTTGTTTATGGAAGTAAACTCCACTCGTGGACCAAATAGCTTGTTTACAGATAACACTTGTTTACTTAACCAAATTAACAGAAGGGTCTGCTTACCTCAAGGCACTCATGTTGTTGACATCTTGCTAATGGCTTGTTGTTCACAGTGGTGGTCTTCATCTCAGAGTAAAAAAACAAACACACAGAGCCAACCTCTTAAGACAATGAACTGATTAGGGCAGTGTCTGATTAGCACCCAAAGGTCAGTCGCAATATAATTAGGCCTAGTTCACACACTTTGAACACATTAAAATACAGGAGTGAACTTTCAACTACTGGTCAAGGATTACATCTGCTCCTCACTACCCAGCACTGTGGACCCATTACAGTTTGCCTACTGTCCTAACCGATCAATGGAAGACGCCATAGCACACATCCTCCACACCATCCTATCTCACCTGGAAAAGAAAGAAATCTATGTAAGATTGCTCTGCATTGACTACAGTTTAGCGTTTAACACCATTGTTCCCCCCAGGATAAAGAATATTTACACCAGACGCTGCAACAAAAAGGCTAAAAGAATCATTAAAAGTGCAATATGTAATACTGACAGCTAGTGTTTAAAATAGTTACTGCAGTACAAATTCAAACTACTGGAGAGAGTCGTCTCCCTCGCCCCCTCCTCCCCCGACTCGAAGTTCCCGGAGGTTGCCAGGCTGAGACCGTAGCATCCACAACAATGTTGCTAGACGCTTGTTGTCTCAAATAGCCAGACATTACTCCACAGCACAGCGGAGTAGCTAACGTTAGATGCTGCCTATATTGACAGTCATAAAAGCCGTGGAGCTCTGTACCCAACTGACAGGCACACTTTTTCGGTTTAGGATTACGGTAGGAAGCTGGTCCTCCGCTAACGTTAGCATTTAGCAGGGTTAGCATGGCGGTGTTAGCCAGGACCAGTCGGGATCACTTTACTGGCTGTGTCTCAATTTTTTTTGTGAGTAACCAACTCGGGTACTCGAGCTATATAATTCAATGTGAGTACACGAATGTTGAAATAACATAAAATACCTGTCCCTTGAAGCCGTGATAAATTAGCCTGAAGCTAATGCTTAGCTGTTCAGGAGGAAATTGGCCAACTTGGCGTCCTATTGGGCTCTAAGCTGTCTCCATCTTTCATATACATCTCCAATATTTATCCGGGGTTTGTTACGTCTCTGGGCACGCAACTGTTAGAAACATGCCGTTTTTTTGGGGTCGGGTAGAATCTATCTCCGTTGATCCTGTTCGTTTGTTTGCTGCTTTCATGGCTGTACTAACGTTACAGCTGTAGCGTGCTGGGTTTAAGTTTTTACAGGTATATCTGGCAACCCAGCCTGGCTGTCAATCTGGGCAGTTGATAACAACACACAGGCCAAAACACAAACAGAAATTCTGTCACGGAACGGAAATTTCAAAAGAAAAAAATACTGGCATTAGCATTGTTGTCAGAAAAGATAGTATTTCAACTTAGCATGTTTCCTTAATATCTGATGACGCATTGTGGTCATTTTTGGATTTATTACAGTAAATATGTTACATATTGGACCTTTAAGTGTTTCACATATAATTGATTGATTGAATGATTGACAATTGATGCCCATTTCTTTAGGAAGATGACAGCAGAGAGCAAAAGGACAGAAAAGAAGGATGACGTGCAATGAAGATCCACTGCAAGATTCAAATGTTGAATCTTATGTCTAAAAGGCACAAGTCCAATGGACACCAAGATACCTATCGTCCCTTTTAACCACAGATTTCAGTTTTATATACAAATCACAAAAGTCAAAACAAGGCTGACTGAGACAACCTTCAGGCTGTATAGAGTGGACCTATACTATTACATCATTACAATACTTGGGGGGATGAGGGTGGTGGGGTGGAAACCCAGTCTGTCAAACACACACAAGTATGTATACACACACACAAACACACACTTAATGGGGACCACTTGGCTGGACCGAAACAAAGCTTTTCGGCAGGCTTTATTCTCAGCTGAACTCGTCTTTTTAAAGGGACTCAGAGTTTTAAGCTGTGGTTTCAAGAACTTTGTTTTTTTCTCTCTTAGTGCGTGTGTGTGTGTTTGGGGGGGGGGGGGCAATTCAAAACTTGTATTTATATACAATTTTTATTTAAGATGCTTTTATTCTAACCATACATGCTTACACTCTCAGTTTAAGTTAATGCCCCAGTGAGAATCAAACCCCTATATCCGGCCACTGGAAGCACTGAATTGTACAGAACAAACTGAAAGCTGTTTCTTTCCCCTGTAGTTGCAGCCAAATGTTTGCCAACTCATCAGGCTACTGGGCATGTTGTTGTAATCCTTACAATCCCAGAGGTGTGACAACTTCACTTCTGGCAGACCTGTGTGTGTGTGTGTGTGTGTGTGTGTGTGTGTGTGTGTGTGTGTGTGTGTGTGTGTGTGTGTGTGTGTGTGTGTGTGTGTGTGTGTGTGAATAGGACTGTCAGATATCCTTATGGCTCTGCTCTGCAATGGAATTTTTCACACATCCACCTTTAGCCTACCTTTGAAATCAAAGACTTCACTCCTCCTTGTCTGTCTCATGGGGCTAGGCTGTCTCCAGTCTTTTCTACCCATGTGTTCAGTCTTTCTGTTTGCTACATGTGTTGCTTTTTTTGTCCTTGCGGTTGCCTTTTCTTGCTGGTGTTTGACTGCTTTCTAGTTTTTGTGGCTCCCTTTGTTTTATAACCTTTTTTTGTTTGTTTTAGCTACTTCCAGTGGTACAGAGTTAATAAATAATTTGGGGGAAAACATATTCTGTTGCCATTAGACGTTATTATATAAGTATCAGGATTATGGCTAAAAGTGCACATTGGAATAGGCCTAATTATTTTAATATCCAGGATGATATCAAGACAAGACAACACTTCTGGTGATATCAGTGACACAGCCTGCACTTATCAGCAAAGTGCTAGTGCAAAGCAGAGGAACATTGTCTGAGACTGGGTGAAATTGTATTCAGTTACTAACTTCATACAAACAGATTTTATGGTAAGTATTTTTCAGCAAGCTCAACAACAAAAAACTAATATTATATTCCTGTGTACAGATGTGTGACAAAGAGCATAGCTATTTGTTGGCCTGTGTTAGCTAACACGTTAATTAATTCATGCATTATTTTATTCGCTAATTGTGCAGCTGCTAAGAACACAGTATTTCAAACATTACAATGTAAAAGTCGAGAACGTATTTAAAAAAAAAGTGCCTCCAAGTATTGTAAAATGATATAACGTTACCTATTTGTTGCACTGTAATCTGATGCTAACTTTATAGCTACACTCTAAAGAGAATGATACCATAATATAGTGTTCCTACAATGAACCATGGCTCTTCTTTATAGTGAAGGAATTCAAAATAGGTTAGATAAAACTACTTTTCATCGAGCTGGGTACCCACATGCAGTTCAGGGACTGCTGGTTCTGGTGAAAACAACTTTGGACAGACTCACAGAGGCGTGGGAGTGGCTAACAGCAGTGTTAGGTTTTAAATCCACACGTGGTCTGGGTCTTGGGCTTGTTTTGCACTGCATACACATAACTGGAAACTTCTGACCAACTCATGCCAGCGAGTTGCCCACGTCTATCACTGCGGGGGCAGACAAGATCGGACGAAACTTTTGCAGCAAAATGCCATCTTTCCCCCTCAACCAGTTTGCTGACCTGGAAGAGATGATGTGCAAGGTAAACGAAAAGCGCAAAGAAAGTTGTGCGGAGCAAAAGTTGGCTATGGGGGTTAGCTAGCTAGCTAGCTACACTGCTAACTTTACGCCGTTTGCTCTTTTCATCTTTCCAAGTGTTGTTTAGCGGATGGCCTACTGTTGTCGTCTAGTATTTTACCGTGCATTGACTACCCGTGGCTTTATCGTGTTCTTGACTCTTTTATGTGATCTTAAAATTAAGCCTGTCACAAAGTGGGAGCGTTGTTGAAGTTGATAACATGGGCCCATTAAACCGTCTAACGTTATTAAATTAACTAGCTAACGTTAGCTAACTAGGTTTAATTACCACTGGTGACAGACAGGTTAACGTACAACGTGTAAACTCAGTAGCTTATTAACTGTAGACCACGCCAACAAGTTAAATCAAAACACCACCGTAGACAAACTAACGTTAACAACTTAACTTTATAACTTGTGCTCGTAACAACCGAAAGTCGCCAGTTTAAGTTGTCAAGCTGTGTTCCATAGATATATGGCTGTGTTCCTAGCATGGAGGGGTGTTTAATGCATTGGATGTAAGTATAAGCAGGTTGTAAACAAACTAATACTATTTATTTTTCTAGAAATATGAGGGATTTACTGTAACGTTACTTCATGCGCTGCATTGCAATATACATTATCTCGTCCTTGCTTATTTTCATCACAATAGAAGATGCAAGTATGTGCAGGATGCCAGGTTGAACCTTTTTGGTCGTGTTAGTGTGGATTTAAAAATAAATGCATCAGACATTGCTGACTGAAGTACCTGCACCTAACTTTGTAATGTCTGCATTGTATGACTAAAAAACCTGGAACTTAGGGGTTGACAAAAGTTCATAATGCAAAAGTAAATATTTGACATATGTTTTCATGTATAACTGTATGTGGGTACTTTGTACCCCTAATCCATGAATAAAGTTCTCCCATATGTTAATGTATTCTGCCAGACATAAAACACACATTTTCGTGAACACCGAAATCCCAATGACAAGTGTACCAGGTAGAATGCTTTCTAGACTGGGTGTACAGTTGAAAGCTGGAAAATCAGTGAACTTAATGCGTCTGTAGACAACATGTTGGATAATTAGGTAAATCTGGGAGGAAAAAACAGTATTATGCATTGGCCACGTTACTTCCATAGTGTTCAGCGTGGAACTTGAAAACAATTACGTCCTTGCAATGGTTCATCAACAGCACAAATGTTCATTTATTGTTCTGTAGTTTCTAAGGGAAACGTCAACAGGTGTCAATGAATAGAAATGTAAAATCATTGATGGACAAAGAAACATGCCACAGGGATTTTTTTTTTTTTTTTCAACGAATCGCCCAGTATTAATTGTTAAATAAATAAATGCTAAAATTGTGTTGTCTGTTCTCTTTTACAGCAGTTACTGAATCTCGACTTGAGGGAGCAAAACGGACCACTACCATCCCTCAGTCTGGCAATGACAACACCAGGGTGCATTGGTCAGCCACGGAGCAACATATCGTTTTCCCTCTCGTCTCTCTCGTGCCTTCCCACTGATCCTTCAGAGAGTGCATTTCTGACCTCCAGCCAGTGGGGGCAGCAGTCAGAAAGCCCTCTGCCCTCCCAGCTTGCTAATTCCACCCAGTGGGGAAAGTCAGGCTTCCTTGCCCAGCGCTCCATCAGCATGGTAGAGACCAGCAGCACCACAGCAACGAGTCTTGGCTGGCCCGGGACTGACATTACGCAATCCCAAAGTGACATCAGCCACACTGCACTGAACACCAGCTCCTCCTCTTCCACCTCATCAGTTTCCTCTTCCTCATCCCGCTATAAGACTGAGCTGTGTCGATCCTTCAATGAGAGTGGCTTGTGCAAGTATGGCGGCAAGTGCCAGTTTGCTCACGGGCTGGATGAGCTGCGGGATCTCAACAGACATCCAAAATACAAAACTGAGCCGTGTCGTACGTTTCACACCATCGGCTTCTGCCCCTACGGCATGCGCTGCCACTTTGTCCACAACAATGAGGAAGAAAAGAAACACTCCTTCTCTCGCTCCTCCTCGTCATCCTCTTCCTCAAGCATTCCCCAGCAGCCACCCTCCTCCTTCCGCTTGCACAGACCTCCTCTTGTCCGACAGAGCTTCAGCTTTGCTGGGTTTCCCTCTGCTCCCCAGCAAGCCCTTCAGCCTGCCCTTAATGCTCACCCTCCTCCTGCCACTGCTTCTTTCACACGCGCTCCATCGGCATCTCCTCCTTCCTGCGCTGACATTACTGACCTCCTTTCTCATGCCTTCCTGGAGATGGACACCGCCTTTGAGGCGTCCCCTGCCAACCAGTTCCAGCCTCCCATGGGCCAGGCCACTGCAGTAGACCCCCGGTCTCCATTCCTGCCTTCCCCAGACTCCGGCTGTTATCCATGTGGGCTGTCTCCGACTGCCTCCCCTTCCCTGAGGCAGAGTCCCAGTGCTACTGTGGTCTTTTCCGGACCACTGGGTGCCCGATCCCTGTCCTACACCTCTCTGTCAGACCAAGACCAGGATGGAAGCAGCTCTGCTAGCTCGCTCAGTGGCTCTGAGTCCTGCGGTGGCATTAATGAAGTCAACGGCAAACGCCTGGCGGTATTCAGTCAGCTTTCTGTTCCAGAGGATGCTACTGGGTTCTGCATTTAGGCTGCAGTGTGCCGTGGACACATACGTACGTACATACATATTTGCATACATTCAGACACAAACCTGCAGACCTGGGATACTCTGAGACACAATATATGCAGTACACACATATACACGATCAAGCACACACAGTGCTCACACACTAGAACCCTATAAATGCACACATACCCTCACACACAACCACTGGACTGACAGCTCAGATGTTCTTTGCACCTGTGTGGCATCAAAGGAAAGAAAGACTTGGTGACCGACTTAGAACGCACAGAGAGATTCACCGATTAGATTTATGTGGTTAAAATGTCACTGTCGTATGCGTAAGGGAAGCCACAGTGATGCTGTAACTGAAGTGTGTGTTGCCACCAAAACGGTACATATTAAGACAGAAGGTAAATAGTGCTAAAGCTGATTTGATGCTTTACCAAAATAGTATGTTGAGATGGAAAATTGCGACAAAGATATTGTAATCACAGTGTGATTGGCCTCAGTGTCGCCTGCTGAGTCCAACCACAGCCTTTATATATTTACCAACATCTTAAGAATGTGAGAAAGCCAAAGACGTCTTTGTAGCTCAAACGTTTTGATTATGCTGGTACAAACACACAATGTTTAGGAATTGTTGATTTTTCCATTAACTGTACACAGTATTGTGTTTTATAAGCTGTTGAAACTGTTTTTTCCTCATAACTACAGTCTGAGGTTGTGTTTAGATCACTGGGCTCGAACCTGAATGTTAAGTTTTTAAACAACTGAAGTGCCTGTTGCGTTATTTACCAGGTCATGTGTTAAAAAGGTATTTGTGGGTTTGTTAGGAGAGATGTGTGGAGGGGTGTGAGTCTTTTTATTTAGTCAAGTAAGCTAGTGTTAGTGAGTTCAGGTCTCTTTGTTGTTAAGATGACTAAAAGTGTTCTTCTGTCCCTCGTGCATTATTGACAAACTGCCACCAGTAAAATGCCTAATGACCAAATTGAACCTGCCTTACAGGAGGAGGGAGGAGGACTTAACAGAAAAGCCAGTGGGCTTATCATACTTTTACTTTTAATCATACTTTCTCAAATCACATGTTCATGACATATCGTTAACTGTATGACTTGCCAACTGGAAAAGCAGGCATGGGAATTGTCTAGGCTTTTGATATGTGAAGTGTATCAGCACAAACGGCAGTGCAGAAAATCCATCAATATGGAGAGTCCAAGATTAACCCTAAATGAGATGCCATCCCATTATTCTGCATCTTATTTTGTGTAAACTGGTATGTTCTGAACTTTGCTTGAGTTGCAAGGCACTTTGTGTAAAAGGAAAGTTTAATCGAGTCGTGAAAGTCCTGTTTTACCTCTGGCATTTATCTTAAAAAACTTTGTGGTGCTAATGTGTATTTTAGATTATCTTGAACACCGACATTCCCAGGAGTGTTTTTGTCCCCTCCCTTGTCCACAGGCAGCACTGGTGTTACATCTTTGATAAATATTCTTGTTTTTGTGACTCACCCAACCATATTTCATCTCTCCATCAGTATTAATTCTTCCTGTTATGGCTTTGTACTGTTATGAATGTGTAGCGTTCCTGATCTCATGCATGTGAACTGTGCACCCAGATCTGTTGCCTTACTTAGCGAGATCCAGCATTTTGTAGAGTTAAGGTATGTATGCGTGTTAAAGAAATGTTACTTGGCTGTTTTGTGTGTTTATGACGTAGTTGGTTAGAAGAACAGACACTGTGCTGTTACTAGTCTATTTAAAATTACCTTTTCATCAACATGTTTGAGGCCTGTTTAGTGTTAAAGGTGATAATCTTTAGTAAATTAATTTCTTTAATTTATTTTAACGTATTTATAGAGGACTTTGACTTGGTAATGCTTGTATCAAGTTTAATATATTTGGTTTCTTCTTTTTTGTACTGGAAATAAAGTTGTTTTTTTTTGATTTTTTTTTTTTAAACTGACTGTTTTGCTTAATCACCTTCTCAGGGTTACACACGATCCTCCACAGGTAAAATCTATACTGGCTTGTTTGGCACATCCGCTCAGAAACCTTGCATTGAGGTGCCGATGCTACAGTGCAGGAGTTACGAGACTTCAACTTTCTGCCTAGTTGTATGCATTATGCTGGCTGTAGTAACTTTGCAATATTGTTTACACACTTGTGATGCAAGGTGCAGGAAGGAAGCAAGCAGGAAACCAGCGAACTGTCATTTATGGTTTTCATTGTAGATCACAATCCTTCTCCCCAGTGGCACTGTACTGTTGAGGTTAACTGTGTATATATACACACACAATGTCAAAAGTAAAAGAATTAGCTTCACTCTGAAGTTGATATCTCATTAGACTGAGTGGTAAGACTTTGTGTTGACTTGTTTTCCTGGGCAGCAAGGACAATAATAAATTACATTGAGGGTTTCTAGTTTTATTAGACATAGCAATCCATAAATAGACATTTGATCATTTAGTTTCCATAACATTTTTTATTTTTTTTATTTAATCACCACACAATCTGACAGGTGATTAAAGAATGAAGCTTCATGCTGTGGAAAAATACAGTGTAGTCTTTTAGTGTGACTTTGGATTACAGTTTATCATTCAATTCATTCAAATGGCTAGCAAGGGTAATCAGAGACTAGAACAGTTCAGGTACACAACAGGTCCTCCATGTTTCCAGGTGAAATTGTGCAAGGGAGCAGGCAATGAATCACAAATCTAATCTGTTGTGCAGCCTCATTTTACAGAATGCAGACTAAAATGAGGTATTGTTGGTTACGAGATATAGCTTGGTCTCACATTCTAAAAGACACCATAGCAAAACTGGCTTCATATTTTAAGTTTGCAAAAACTGATTTAAACAAGCCTGTCGTTTCTGCCTTAAACGGTCTGCTGCAGGATGGCAAGGCGTGTGTGTGTGTGTGTGTGTGTGTGTGTGTGTGTGTGTGTGTGTGTGTGTGTGTGTGTGTGTGTGTGTGTGTAGTCATGCAATTGAGATTTCATGTGGAGATAAGAAGTCTTTTGTTTGGTGTTTAATTTGACCAATCCTGGGTTCCCACCCATGTCCCTTCCCCCTCACTGCCTCCACTGATTCCATCCTTACTCCTTCACTTTGTTCCTCTCCTTTTCTTCAGTGATGTCCCCTCTCCTCTCCACTTTCTACACTCTGAGTAGCAGCAGAGTTAATTATTTAATCTTCTGTTGCTATGGTGAGCAACACAAGTTTGCAGAAGGATCTTCATTAGCAGGTAGACCACACAACGTGGTCCTTTTTAAATCCAATGTCTTTAGAGCAAATCTATGTATTCAGATATCAGGGAAATCATGTCATACATCTAACAATTTAAACAGGGAGCAAGCCTTGAATATAAAACCAAATTGTGGCCTAAAGTACATTACAAATACATTTCATCACCATAGTATTTTTTTTCTCCACAATTCACAATGTCCCCCCCCCAAAAAAAAAAAACATAACAGAGCTATAGATGCATGGTTGACCCTCCAGGAATCTCTCTTTCATGCACACAAGAGCTATTATCTTGTCACTGTTAACATGAGATGGGCCGGCTGTCTGGGAGTGATTAGTGGCTGTGAAGGGGTTAATGGCATGTGTGTGCTTGTATGGTTTCTATGTGTGTGTGTGTGTGTGTGTGTGTGTGTTGTGTTTTTTGTGTTAAATATATTCTCACAAACTCTTCCCCTGGGGGAAAAAAAGGCAGGGACAGGATGGGTGTATTAAGGTCACTCCCGGGTCAACATATGGCCCCGAGGGACAAGGTTTGTGTTTGTGTGTGTGACACAGAGAAGCTCACTCTTACCATGCATGAGTGGAGGAAGTTGAAAGAGTAGGAAGGGAGGGAAAAAAAGCTGTGAAAAAGAAGTTGTGAGATAAAGAAGTGATGGGACAATTTGAGAGGATGAAAGTGGGCGGCATCCTGTAAGATCATACAGGATCATACAGTTTTGTTAGGATGCTGGAGGACAATGAGACCCGCCTTTTGAGGCAGTGCGAACCTATGCTTTAGTTCATTCTTCTTCAAGTATTGCATATCACAATTAAATTTGGAATAAAACAGGCGTGCAGATAAAATTAAAAAAGAAAGATATGAAAAACTGTTCAAAGCTTTCGTAAAGAATCGTTCTAAGCTAACATGACCAGTTATTTAACTAAGTAGTGCTAGCTAGCACATCAGAAGCTAGCTAGCGATTGATTTAGCTCTACGGTTTACTAATCAGCTAACTACTATGTTAATGTTAATGCTAGCTAACTCAGTTAAATGATTAGGCATGCTACGCTACTGTTAACCTAGCCAAATGCTAACTACTTCACTACTAAGAATAAATGTATAAATATGAAAAAAGTATGACTACAGCATACTTTATTGATAGAATCCTGTTAGCATTCAGGTAGCATCAACATAACTGCATTTGGTGACTTCAGTTTGTTTCTGTCTCCAGACTGAAGTGAGCATTCAGGAAACGAAACCTAACCCAGATCAAAACGTCCATTCAGGTTATGTCAGTGTTACTGAATTTTAGCAACTCATCAATTTGAGAGAATGAATGCTGGTTTTACCTGCACACCTCCTTTCTTTCTTTTAGCCCCTGAACCTCCCCCTCCTCCTCCTTTTACTCTCCTCCCTTCCTTCATTCACTGTTCCTTTGTGTGAGTGGATTGGTGACATTGTGATGCAGGGTAGAGCAGGAAGAAAAAAAAAAAAAAAAAAAAAAAAAACACAAGCAGGTGGTGAAGTGGTCACTCACCATTATGCCCTCAATTCCTCAATTTCGCAGAGCCATTCTCCAGATTCCCCCACTTTATACTGTTTGTAAGACATTTAGGTACAGAAACTTCTCACTCGCTTCATCTTTCTCTTCTTGTACACTGCTTCCACTCTGCCCCCCACCTCTAATAAACTTCTTATTTCTACCTTTCAATTCCCTCCAGCCTCCTGTAGAAGCTATTTATTCTCTCCATCTCATTTTCCACTTGCTCTCTCAAACTCACCCTCTCCTCTTCCGCCTACTTTCTACAATTCTGCCCCCTCCCAAACTTTCTCTCTAATCCCCCCTTTCTGTTTCTTTCTCTTCTCTCTAGAGAGGATTTGGGCAAAGTGTTTAATGGATGGCAATAAATGGGCAAAAGAGTGGGCTATAGTCCGGTGCTGCAGATTTATGCAGATGCCTAACTCAGTTTTCCTGTTTTCTTCTTTCACAACAGTCCTACAGTTGAATATAAGTTCTAAAATCCACACATCTTGCTGTTACCTACAATGCACTATCCTCCAATCAGCAGGGGTAGAGTGGCAGTCTACTCAGCTCATTCAAGAACTCTTGTCTTAAGGGCCTCCATATTGAAGTAAGGACTTAGGCTAACCCAGTTTGAGTGCTAACCCAAAGTTAAGAATAATAAAGGGAATGCAGTTTTGCACTTCCATGAAGTTGGGGGACTTGTATGAGATGGAATTTTAAAACGAATGATCAAAACTTATGCAGCAGAAGCTGAAGCCTCCTGACTTTTAATCCCTACGTGGGTCAAGCTCCACAAAACAGGATTCTACACTTCCGATTATGCAATCAACAGCAACTCTTATATTAGACCCTTCCTCCCTAAGTCCATGCCATGAGTTTGTATTGCTGTGTTAAAAGTCATTGCTGACCACGCTTCAGGTAGAATCATTTACCCCACTCAGAGGCTATATATACTGTCTTCCTCCCTTTGTTCCTTCTTTTCCACCACAATGTGTGCTTCCTAGAAAAAACACAGACAGAAAGAGGCAAGTGAAGAATCTAAATTGCAATCTGCCTACTGAATGCTCTGCTTTAACTGCCAATCTGCTGACTGCGTCTCATTCATGCTGACATCAATTGAGTCAACTATCCAGTGTTTCCCTACAGCAGGCTTTTTGTAAAAAAAAATCTATGGTCTGCAAGCCCAATCCAAAATAACCCTGATGACATCACCTTGGTCCTTTTCTTAGACTATAAAATGCTCCCATGAGAGCCACCAATGCCATTTTACAACTGTTTTCACAGGCCGATTAGAAATTGGTGGAGTGCCTCTTTAAGTTATTCTTTTTCTCTTCTCCCACAATGGCAACCATTTGCCAGTTGTTTTTTTTAAACAAAAATAGTTGAGTTTAAAATGACACAAAAATATATATCTGCCTGTGTATGTTATCTGCAGTGTTTAAGAACGTCTAGATTTAGTGCTTACGATAATTGCCTAAACTTTATTGTTCATGTACGGCATGAGAAGTTGTCCAGATCATTACATACACACAATTCCGCTCTGATGTTGTCATTCACGATAATAGCCATTATGTCAAATATTCAATGAAATACCAAGGCCAGGGTTTCTCCTTGTATGGTGAAATACAACTTCTATGGTGTGTATAATATAGGCAGTAATTACTGTTGTCAGAACTAAAAGCAAATATGGAAAGTAGCACCCACACAGCAGTTTTTCAGGCCCGAGCCTGAGCGAGAGACACATTGGGAGTGCATAAAATGGATAAAGTTACATGCAAAGACCTTTGTTGTGTAAAACTATTACACCGATAGCAGCAGAGTACTGGAACACAGTCAGGGATACTTCATTAGAGCAGAGACAAAAAAGTAAAAGCAGAGTGAGCACCCTAATCCATCAACTACAGCAATAATGTCCATGTGGCACCATACCAACATGTAACTAATGAAAATCCAGTGGGTTAAAATATATAAAGTGTAAAATATTGTACCAAATCTGATGATGGATTTGACAGAACCTGGGTAAACATATTGTGAACACTAACTTAGAACTCAGATTAACCACGGTTTGCTTGAAAACTGCAGTTACAGTTGAGCCTGTCGGGACACAACTTTGATTCTAAATATCTCAGAAGTGCAGTGCGCTCACATACAGTAGAACCTCTTAATACCAAGCTCATGATATGGATCAACAACATGAAAGAAATATTAATAACTTAAGTAGGGATGATGGGAAATGGAACTACTGCTGCTACTAATGCACACAGGGAATGTGTTATGCAGAGGAGTAATACAAAAGCGAGAAGGTAACATCTATTTACATAAGAACAATATAACTAAACAGTTCTCTTCAATGTGTATCTTGTTCTTTACAGTGTCATTTAGAAGTGAGAACAAGTCTTGAATTCATGCCACATTAATTTTCAATGTGAAAATAGATTTTTAAATATTTTTAATGAATAAACAATACCATGCAAAATAGAATATGCAAGGGGTATTTACACACCTTGTGTTATCACCAATACATTATATCAATAACAGATATTTGACTAATTAATGGAAGGAATTGCAATAACTGACACACTATTTAGAATTACTTCATTGTTAGAAATGATTATGTAGCACAAAACATTGTGCAAATAAATATACAAGGCACTGTACAGCCAAGTGTGTTTAACTACAGGTTGTCCCATCTTCCAGGCAAACACTGAGAGTACATCAAAAAGATAAACTACAGATTTGAGAGAACAAGGCAGAACAGACAAGGAGGCAGTGGGAAGAACTTTGCAAAATGTCAAAGTAACAAACATGAAAATAATGTCAGCTTTGTGTGTCCCTCTAGTGGCACAAAGAGGCCACAGCATCTACTGGTGAGGTGAATTTCTTTATCCCTGTACCAGTATTCATTGTCTTGTCCTTTGTTTACCAGGCCTGGTTTTTGTGGTGTTCGTGCCACAACATTATAATTCAATTTAGAGAAAATGTTAAGTTGAGAAAATGAAATAATTAGAACAACCAGAACAAACGTACAGCCTCGCAGTTTTGAACTATTTTAGGACTCATATTTGAAGAGACTTTTATTAAAAGCAGTGTCATTAACAAATGTAACCCAGAAATCCATGTGAAACGATTTCAAAACCATACAACACGTTCCAAACACCTTTGCAGCTTACTCTATATGCTGGGAAAATCTCAATACTACATAGTACACATTAATGCTGTACAAAAGGACAAAAATGTACATTTTAGTACAAAGTGAATGGTCAACCCTTAAATGTGATATTACTACATAAAAACAGAGTGATGCTCAGAAACTGTTATCACACTGATAATAAAACATAATTAGACTAACATTCCTGTACCAAGGACTTATTCTATATTTGCATTTTTGCGTTTTAATGAACTGAAATTCCAAAGATCACCAGCGTACATGAAACACCCAGCTCCTAAAGGCAATCTGCTACAAGGCAGAGCAAAGCACCAGGAACTAGTTACGTATTCTGTGTCTGCAGAGAAACAAGTGTTGAACAATGAATCCGATGTGCCAGGTGTAATTATTTTCCAAAGGCTCGCCAGCTATTATCTTGATGGCTGCTAAAAGAGATGGTATGGCAGTTGATGTCTTATCCTAAATTATTTTTTAATTTTCAATTATTTCTTAGTCAGTCCTCTCAATTTGGGCACTCGACATTGCAACACATTACAAAGAATATTAAATTACCCTGTGATTGACTATACATTCATATTGTATTCACATCACTGACAGTCAATATTTTATTTTCAAAGCTTGGCCAAGTGGGGTCAGTCAGTGCCAGGCTCCACTTGTTTCATGAAAACTAAAGTTGAGAACATCACACATTGTTTCAATCAAATGAGAAATAAACTCATGATGATGAAAATCATCAAAATGCAAAAGAAACTAAATAAATCTTGTTCTGTGTCAAAGTTCGACAAGTAAAGGGTTAGCCCTGGCTAAGCCCTCCTGTCACGGGTACCTGGTTGTCAGCAGAACCTGGCTGATCCTGTTTGAATCAGTTGTGGAAATCAGGGTGATGTTTGATTCCCTCTGTGGTTGGACTGGAACTACTATCCTCTCTTTAGGATTAAAGGAGCCCCACAGGGCCCTGTTCATCAGCTCCAGGGTAGCAGAGAGGATCAGGTTGGTCACAACTTCTGGATCACCACTTGGAACTTACCTGACATAACAAAATGAAGGGGAGATGAAAAATGTGTTTGAACCTTAAGAGAGGTACTCAAAATTTGAAAACAAATTAGTCAAGGATATATCAAGAATCTCACGTATATGTCCTGACCTACCTGACCACAACACTATTCTGACACCTTGCATGAGTAACAACAGTTTGGCTACTATCCAATGAGCCTGTTCATGTCACCTCGCTCTTTCCCACAACAAAGAGAATCATGGATTGGTATTCTGATAGTACTTACAGGATGGCATAACAGAGACCTCGGCTGTCACCACGCTGTCAAGACCAAGGTTAGACAGAGCTCCTCTCACCACGCCACACGAAAAAGCGAGGTACTGAGAGAAAACACACACAAATATACATTAGCTAAAATGAGATGGAGTCTGAGCGATAAAGCATTCGATTTGAAATATTTTTTGTGGCAATACTGTATCGCTACAGCCAGGACGCCAAGTATCAATCTTTTACTTTATAAATTACACATGAGAATTTAACTTTTTGGTACTAGATTAATACAATCAATTGCTTTTCAGTCCACTAGATGGGAAATTGAAGTGAGATGAACAAACAGACTAATGTATCTGTAGAAGGAATATAAGAGAGAGAGAGAGAGAGAGAGAGAGAGAAAGAATACTAACCTTAGGAGCCTGATCCAGGTACTGTTTTCCACTGGAGAGTTGAGTCAGTAGAGAAAACTTGTTGTCCTGCAGGACATAGGTACCCTACGGCAGAAAATAAATGCATGTAACAAACCCTTGTAACAAATAACAGATTGTAACCAACACTGAATATGCTTCTGTATATATTAATGTCCTATCATTCAGAGGGGATTTAAGTAAGCTATGACCTTAATTGAGTTTTATTGAAGATTAGGACACTCTAAGCTCTTCTTTGCCATAATGATCTTTGATATCTATTACAAACTAAGTCACATTTTCACAAAAGAGACTGAAATTTCTGTTGGCGGAAAGACTACTCTCAACTTTTATTTTACCTGATGGTTTGTTCTGAGGTTGTCAACCTGCCTCCTGAACACCTTCGTCCAGAAGTCTTTACAGACAAACTTCATTACATCCAACTCATCCTTGAAGCTGGCAGAGTCCCTGGTCAACCTAGACAGAGCAAACATCAACACAGGCAGGTAACATAAGTGAGGATGCAAGTCGTATAGCATTTACTGTTGCACTGTCTGCCTGTGTGTGTGTGTGTGTGTGTGTGTCCGTCTACCTTTCAATGAGTCCTTGTCCCACCCTGAAACCCATGCTTTCAAGGACAGAAACACAGACAGCTCTGTCCTGAAGAGAAGAAATTCAAACTGTTTACTGGCTCATTCATTTGTGTGTTAGTATGGTTACATCATGTAATATGGCCATGTTAAAGCTACACTATTATAATGTAATAGCATAATTTGGTGTTTTTCAAGGTGATTACAAACCACAGTGGAACTCAAGGCTGATATTTTTCTAACGCTATATATTAGGTGTCAGATGGTGATTGAACCATGCCTTTATGGAACACACCTTGTTGTCCATCTCTCCTTTACTGGATTGCTGCTCCTTGTAGATATGTGACACGATCTCCATATGGAGAAAGTCAAACAGAGACTCGTCTGCCATCCCTGACAAACACACAGAAGTGATTATACAGCCCAGTATAACGCTTATGTAAAACGGTTTGACTTAACCTCCGGTAGTTGTGCTTCAAAGACGAAATCAACAGTAACGCTAGCTAAATGTGAAAACCATTAACGGCGCTAGCGTTAGCTTCATAGCTAGCGCCAGATAGCTAACGTTAGTGTTGTTTGCGGTCCACTGTCCAAGCCTAGTTTTTCCTTTTGTCGGCATATGAGAGAGGATGAGGACAAAAAGCCTAACCCATGCACATGTCTATTACATATCTTTATAGTTATCTAAATAAATTAAACATAGTAAACAGTTAATGTACTGTACCTGTCAACTTTAGGCTACACGAAGTAAATACAACCCTGCTTTCTGGGTTGAACTCGATATTTCTGCCAGGGTACACCTCTAGATTCACATAGGCGGAGTTAGCGGGAGTTGTTAACCCATAAAGTGAAAAAGCACCCGGTGGTGACGGATTATGGTCCACCCCAACAAGAACAAGAAATCATACATCTAGTAATATAACATATTGTTCTCATGTGGAGGGCATCAATAAACATGTGGAGGCCTTACGTTGAAATCGGCGTACGCCGATTTAATTACAAACAGACTCTTGTATATGGAGCTGGCGTGTCTTCCAATCGCGGTATGAGACGTCAGGTGTCACGTGACATCATAGCTCAGAAAATAAGCCACTTCCTTACTGCTCATGTGATTTGTGTTTTTGTCATCCCAGTGAAGGTTTGACAATTTTGGAATTTTTGGACTGTATATTTGAGCGTTTAGCTTGTAGCTAATTTTACATTATAGATTCTCGTTGAGTTAACTTGTACTTAGCAAGGTGAAGCTGATGTCAGGAGTACTGGAACACTATTTAGCTACAGCAACAATCTAACCTTACTTTGTTTCAGTGTAGCTAACGAAGTTTTGTGTGTGTGTGTGTGTGTGTGTGTGTATTTGTGTGTGTATGTGTGTGTGTGTGTGTGTGTGTGTGTGTGTGTGTGTGTGTGTGTGTGTGTGTGTGTGTGTGTGTGTGTGTGTGTGTGTGTGTGTGTGTGTGTGTGTGTGTGTGTGTGTGTGTAGTCATGTCCAGCGGGTACCAGATAGTGGTGCAGGGCGAGGCCTCTGAGACAGACTCTGATGATGAAGTTTACATCACCTCCATGACCGCTCCCCAAACTGCTACCGTCGGAGCTAAGGTTGTCTAGCATGATGTGTGTGTTCGAGCGTGATATAGAGATAAAAGTGTGTTTTCAAAAGCATCAACTAATATCTCCACCCCTCCTGACATTAATCTACAATGTGTTTTGTCTGTGATATCTATCTTGGATAGGTTCCTGGGGAGGCGTCTGAAACAGACAGTGAGGGTGAGGAGGAGCAGGCGGGCCGAGCCTCCTCACTGAGCCAGGAGAGCGCTCAGATACTCAGGAGAGACCTGCCTCCTCTTATCGTAGTTCGAGACCATCCTGATATACAGTCGATAGTGGAAGGCAGGCCAAGTCCCACACACAGGCCGCAAGGTGAGGAATGCCATATTGCAACGTGACAATTAGAATAATAAATATCCCAATCATAATACTTATTGTGTGACAGAATTAGTCTCAATTTAGAGGTCAGTTTACTGGCTTCTCCTATTCTTCATGCATTTTAGTGTTCAGCATTTCTTGTCATATTTCAACATATTTTGTCATGTATGGCTTCGAATAAATAAGTGAACAATAAAATGGAGGTTTAGTTTTTAATTCTGTTTCCAGGTGACACCCTTTTACAACAGAAACTGCAGGAATCTAACAGCTGTCTATATTCTGATGTGGGACAGACACTACGGCAGGTTTATGGCAGTGCCAGTAGAGAGGTACGGAGATGTGTTTGACCCAGAACACTTATTGTCAAACATATGAATTAGGAATACAAAGGTCTCCCAAAATGCCCTTTATACTGCATTATTACTACAGAGACCACTGCTATATTCTATGATAAGCATCATGTAACCGCTAATTGGTTGTGTTTGTAATGCCTTCATTTGAGTTTTTTTTTTTCTCTGATTGCTTGCGTGAAAGGTCAACAGTGCAACAGCTCAGCTGAATACTTCGCAGAGCGCCATCATCAATGCCTCCCACAGCATAAGGTTAATCCTGGATGACCTGAAGGCTGTGTCCGAGAAGATTGATATCATCACCAGCTGTCAAATACTGCCTGATATTAACATCAATAATCCAAATAATTATACTGCTCCTGTACCATAAAGAAACAAATTAATATATATTTATTTAAAATATACATATCGTCATGGGTATATTTTCATTTAATATCAGAGTAGGATTCAAGATGGAAAAAATAGCATGTTAGCTTTACTTCAGTGTTTACAAACAATAGCATATGAAGAAATACATATATCTAGGATCACACACTTTATATGTATTTGTCTGGCAGGATTCTCTGTCCTTGTGTCTGGAGCTCTGGGATATTTCTGTCAAGAGATGATGTTCTGTCATCCTGTGTTTTGCAGCTGTCCTCCAGGGTTGCACTTTGACATAGAACATAGGAACATATTAACAATATCAATTTTCTTTCCTGCAGTTCTTTGTAAATATAAATATACCACAACATAATCCCTTGAACCATTGTACAATGATTTTTATAAGGCATATCCTTTTCTGTCTTTGCTGTTTTTTTTCTGGCTCCCTGTGATAGGTCAAGGATGCAGACTTGTGCAAGTTTCTCATACTATGATTCAAATGTTTGGTTCTTTTTTTTCCAGTTTGTTAAAATTGTAAAATAAATGCAACTAAATAATAAAAAATTGCTTTTGTTGGTAAACCTGAATGCTGTTAAATGTGTCAACTGCTATCAGAAAACACAAAGTGTCTCCAGAGCTGTAATTCTGCCCTGGTTCATTGATCTGGCTTTGAATGAAAGTAAATGTGGAGATAACTTAAAATGTATTGGTTATACTTTAATTTTCAGAAAACAATAGCACCTATCAGAAAACAACATACATATTACAGACACAATTAAAAAAAGAAAAGAAAGTTAGTTAACTCACAGAAATCAACAACGCATACAATTTGCCCAGTGTTGGTCAAGCATCTCACCTCATGGAAAAGGACTTCAAAGCAACACCAAAGCACTTTTCCTCTTCAGTCCCCCTACAGGTTGGAAGTGGAATTGTCCATTACCGCTGTTGTATGTCTCATTGGAACTACAGATCCGCTACCCGATCTGGCAAACTTGCATAGTATGGTTATAGCCGATAGAGGGCCGCAAACCGAATGCAAAAGTGTTGTTCACCGTGTTACGAATTGATGAACCACTGAAACGATTTTGGAAACATTATTTTAAAGGTCCCATGGCATGAAAATTTCACTTTATGAGGTTTTTTAACAATAATATGAGTTCCCCCAGCCTGCCTATGGTCCCCCAGTGGCTAGAAACGGCGATAGGTATAAACCGAGCCCTGGGTATCCTGCTCTGCCTTTGAGAAAATGAAAACTCAGATGGGCCGATCTGGAATCTGCTCCTTATGAGGTCATAAGCAGCAAGGTTACCTCCCCTTTCTCTGCTTTGCCCGCCCAGAGAATGTGGTCCACCCATGAGAAAGAGACATCATGGCTTTCAGACGAGCAAAGTGGCAGTTGGTCAAGGCCACACCCCCACCCTCCACCTTGCCCCCTCTCTCCTCCTCAATAGCTACAGACACAGAAATGGCACATACTAAGGAAAGCTCATTGTGGCACTGGCTCTAGTGGCTGTAATTCTGCACCAAGGCTGAATTTCGGGGAAGAGACTTCAGATGCAGTATTAGGGGACCACTAAGGTCTATAGAAAAGCATCCAAAGAGCACCATGTCATGTCATGGGACCTTTAAGGTGCAAAAGAATCTTTGGCGTTGCTTTTTTGAGGTAACCTAATCACAGTTACAAACCCAACTATAAAGGTTGGTTGTATCAGACTGAAAAATATAATGAATTATGATTTGGCCTGTCTATGACTAAAACACTCCTGTGTTCACAGCATCCTGTTCCTTCATTCTAGTTGTCCTTGCATCCATCCATCAAGTAGGGTGATGTTCCATTTATACACCTGTCCATTCCATCCAACAGTCAACAGCTTCACCATAAACCTATACAATCTGTGTGTAGGCACGTCAGATAGCTGTGTAGATATACACTAACACCACTACCAGCAGGTTGAGAACTGTGCCCACAATACCCGCGATGCCAAGCATGTCCTCAGGGTCCACCTTCCATCTGTCCGTTCCACCATCAGGAAGCATGCTGACAGGATCGGCCACCTGAAAGAGAGACAGAGAGAGATGCAGTGCGGTGTATGGCCAGTGTGTACAATTTACATGCACTCAAGGCAGAAATGGTTAGAGTCGTTTAAAGTGTCTTGACATGTTTGAGCCACCTGATGGCACCAGCGATAAAGACATGACAATTTACACTCACAAAACACAACGCAAAACTTTTTTTCTGTTCTGGCGTCTTCTCTGCTGAACATGTTCTATTAGCCTACATGTGCAGTTAAGTCCATATCTGCTCACCTTTAATGTCCATAATTATGTGTAATACACGTATTATGTCTAATGCAGTGGTGGAAGCCGTATGGAGATCTTTTATTTAAGTGAAAGTAGAAATACCACGGTGTAGAATCACTCTGATTTAAGTAAAAGCCATAAATTCAAAATTATACTTAAGTGACAGTACAAAATTATTAGCATCAAAATGTACTTTAAGTACCAAAAGTTAAGTACTCATTATGCAGAATGGCCCATTTTAGAATAATGTATATTATTGGATTACAATTATTGATGCATTAATGAGTACATCACTTTAATGTTGCAGCTAGTAAAGGTGTGGTTAATTTAACATCATAATAATCATAATGTATAATTATAATTTATTTGTTGATTATTTTCAGAATTAATAATCTGAATCTGTAAAGTATGTTATCAAATAAATGCAGTGGAGTAAAAAGTACAGTATTTCCCTCTAAATTAAGTAGAAGTATAGTAGTAGCAGAAAATGGAATTACTCAAGTAAAGTTCAAATTTGTACTTAAGTACAGTATGCCAGGAAATGTACTTACTTACTTTTCACCACTGTTCTAATGTCATACTCAGTATAAGTTAAATGTATTCATTTATATAAACATGATAGTGAGAGATATTCTCTAATATATATAGTTCTATGTACTATAATGATATAGTGCCAATATTGTGATGAAAAGTGTTCCAACCACCATATAGGTAGGAAGTAAAAAAAGAGAGTAATCTTTCCTTTGATGAGCTGAGTATTATTTTCTCTGAAATTTACCTCTTTGCTGTTTTTCTTTCCTCTGTCATCGCTCGGCTCCGATGGCTCCATTTCTCCCTTGTCAAACTCACTCAGTGCAGTATAAACTACTTCAGCGGTAATCCTGTTCAGTCCCAAAACAAATAGATCCAAATATTCACAGGGATGATGTCAGGCAGGACTTTGTGCAGCACCGCTCTCTGAGTTAAAGTCTTCTTTATCTTCTCTCGGGTCCCCACTGACCCACAGGTCTATAATAAATGGGAGAATAAAGGGATGCTGTTTTGTTTGTTTTGCTGTGCGGCTAATGGCACAGACTCACACAAGGCCAAGAAGCCGCCCGGCTGCCCAGACACTATTTCTGTGTCAAGTCAATATTGTTGGCTTGTAGCTGCCTCTGTGTGCGTGTTTGTGTGTGTGTGTTCAGTGTGTTATTAAGGGATTGAAGAGGCCGCGAATACGTGGTGATGTCACTAGTGCCTTCTTATTTGTGTGTATGTGTGTGTGTGTGCATTCTAATTGTTGCCGTCTCTTTTAGTTCGATGGATAAGATGTGCCACTTGGTATCTGAGGTGTGTGTGTGTGTGTGTAAACTCCCAGTAGAGACATTTGTACTTAAAACTATTAGCCACTGTCATGTCAAACTACTCTAGTTTCGTTTAGGGAATTAGTTTCCCTTTTATATTATAGTTCATTGTTCAGCTTAGGACAATTAAACCAAACACACACACGCATGCACAGTGCAGTGCTGATTCAAATCCATCATGCAGCAGAAGAGTGTTTGCCATTGTAGAACCTTCATAATAGAGATCCATTGAGGCTTCATTACAGGCAAAGCTGAGGAGCAGAGATGAAGTGTTAGTGGTGAAGCTCCCTCAGGCATTTTTCATTGAGTACACAACTACTTAGTCCATGCAAGTGATAATTTGACTTAATTAGCCTATACAATATTTATATAACATCAGTTTTAGTAGTTTTAGGTTTAGGAAAAAAAATATTCATTCAAAATTGCTGGAGCTAACATAAATTAAAAAAAGAGGGTTAAATAATAAGCCGTATTCAACAGTTAGATTAATATCCGTTGCATGTGCTGTAAGACATCTACCAAATGATGACACATTTAATGCAGATGTTAAAGAAATCCGGAAATAATTGGCTAAGAACCCAATTAAGAAAAATCCATGTAGTTGCCAGTTTATAAGCTTCACCTAGCTAAGCTATTTCAGGCTTATACAACAGTCCTGCAATAAATCATATCTCATGAAGGTTATACTGTTCATTTTTGTGTAAACTGTTTAGAAAGGTGTTGATTCAACTGTAAGATCATTTTGGAGCTTGTGATGTTGTTGAATTGTAGTGTGTTTTACTGACAGGTGTTTTTATTATGTTGTGCTCCATTTACGTATATCTATGAAGGTAGGCTAAACAACAGAAGCACCTATATAAAGCAATACAGTTCAACTGCACAAAAATCTGCATCCTCCAAAATGATCATTACGTTCATTCAACAGCTCTCTAAATCAAAGACTGTTGTATTAGACTGCATTATTTAAGCAAAAGGTATACCTAACAAACTTGCAACTGAGTGTATATACAAATATATATATATATACTGTATGTATATATATATATATATTTATATATATATGTATAATATACATATATCCCTGTTTAAGTAACAACATTGTTTCTTGACTTTCAGATTATACTCCTGCTTTGTGTTCAAATCTTAACTAAAATGTTAAAATATCATTGGAATAATAACAGTATGTATGTTCAGGGATCACCCTGGTCTTTGTCCTTCTTCCCTGACTGGAACAGAGGTAGCTGACCACAAAGGGCCATTAACCAATCGATCAGGGACTCTCATGGGATGAAGAAAACAAAAGTATAATGAGACCCCATGGGACATATGAATCTGCCATCATCATTTGAGGAACCGTCTAAAAAAGCATTTCTCACATCCTCAGATATATTATCTGTCTTTTACTGTGTGTGTGTGTGTGTGTGTTTGTGTGTGTGTGTGTGTGTGTGTGTGTGTGTGCGTGTGTGTGTCTATCCCTCAGTCAGCTGTCCTGATTGAACTCCAGGTTTTGAGGGCTGCATGAGCGATAAGTAATTTGGAAAGAGGGCAAGCACAGAAAACACATCAGGACCGAGACATCACATCAACATCCTCAATGACAAAGAAAAACAACACCATCCCAATGATGATTGTGATGATGATAGTCACATCCTCCAAACCTTCCTTTGCTTATTATAAGGTCATTTTGCTTAAACACATTAGAAAATAGAAAAATGGAAGTTGTACAACATATTGTTCTTTTTTCTCACAGGAAAATAAGTGTACTTCTGCATTTGCCAATGGCTGAGGGAAAACATTTCATTATTCAATGGCAATGAGTACATATCAATATTTAAGTCCAAAAGTTGTCACCTCATTGATTTTTTTCATGTGAAGACCCATACAGTATGTAAGCAGTGGTGTAGTCTAATGTATTGTAGTGTTTATACTGTATATGTAAATAATATATAATTATTTTTTCCTGGCTCAGAATGGGCCTTTTGAGTATCCTATGAAAAGGAAAACACAGATGACATAATCAAATATCAAAAATATAATGGAATATAAGCAGTAAGGGGGCTTTCACATCAGGGACCTAAGCCTGGATCACAAAAGTTGAGCCCAAAGCAACGAGGACAAAATAAAATAGACTACTTATATTTGTCTTAAATGTGCGGTGAAGGGAGGATACTGGCGTTAGTGTAGGCGGAGCATTTGGGCCCGGTCGCTAAGCACACACTACGCACTGTGCTCAGCGGGTCGATGAAAGATGATAAAAGTCTCTCTGCATGTTCTGCAGTGTTATTTTAGTTTACTGTCACATTACTCGACCCCGTATTTGTGAAGACAAATATCTGAAGTGAAAGTTCTGTCACAAAACTATGTTGTTGCGTATCATTGCACATTTTTAAGTGGGTACATGGAAATCCAGGAGATGTTGTAGTGGGTATAGTGCGGATACCTGCGTATCACGTAGACTACACCACTTTATATAAGCAATATCATTTCAGAATATGTGTATGAGTAAGTATATAAGTATTACTGTTGAAAATATTTGAATAGCATTCAACATTTACCAACAGGATATTGAGTCTTCATGCCTCTTGACTAGAACATTATAGATTATTTTGTTAGATCTTTATAATTCAACAAATCAGTCAACAATACTGTAACTTACTATAATCTGTTTCCTTATAAGGTTACTTATGTAATTTGAGGTAATCTTGGTAAACTAAACTGATATGTTCTTATGAGACCAGTTTCCTGATTTCTCCCAGTGGGAAAGTGATTCAGTTTAAAAGTGAACTGTGAATGACTTTGATCTTTCAGGACACTCTGCTTGTGCATTGAATAGAGACCTCGGTGCGTCTAAGGAGGTTAGAAACAATAAATGAAAGCAAATAACTATGTGACTCAGTGGGTATTTTCCTTCAAGGCTGGTTGAGCTTCTGAGGGACTTGTTACACTCAACAGGCAAGGACATTATAGCACTGTTTACATAAAGCATCTTTCCTTGTTCCAGTGCTTGAGGCTCAAAGCAAGGGATGGAGTTCATGCTTGAGCTGGCAAACTAACTAAAGTCTAAAATAGGAGCATGACAAACATTGGACCAGGGTGCTGAGAAGAGATCATAAATGTTTGCGGTACAGAGAGTGCAGAGGGTAAGGGAGAACAGGAAGAGAGGAAAGAGACTCTAGATTGTTAAATCATACTTGAGCTGTAGTCAGATCTATGCTAGACACTGTAGGCTGGTGTGGGTGAGTCTTCTATAAATGCATTTGTGTGTGTGTGTGTGTGTGTGTGTGTGTGTGTGTGTGTGTGTGTGTGTGTGTGTGTGTGTGTGTGTGTGTGTGTGTGTGTGTGTGTGTGTGTGTGTGTGTGTGTGTCTGTGGGCACAGGGGGCAGCCACCCACATTAGCCAGGTCAGTGGCTGTCTCATGGGGCACCTGAGGACGCACAGTAAATTTATTTGGCTGGCTGAACAAGGCTGCATACAACAGCACAGGTCTGCCAAAGTAGCTATGCTACTTTAAAAGAGCTCAGCTCTGTGGGTGATGACCTTGTTGTCATGCTGACAGTGCATTCAAGACAACACAGAATTAGGATGCTTCCCTCTTCCCTCTCTATTTTTCTGGGAAAAATAAACACGAGGAAAAACCTTCAGAGGACCTAGGGAACAACAGCACCAAGCACTCAAGTTGTATCCAGGTGATAACAAGTGAAAACATGAATACACAACTAGACTTCATGAAAAAAACAGAATTTGGAAGAGTTAGGCTGCTTAGCTGGATTATCTTGTCAGCTGAAACTCAAGGAATTACTTACTTTCAGGCTCCCCGATATAATTTAAGGCAAGATTCAACAGGGCAGAAGAATAAAATCCCTAGTGATACACGTATAGAAACTGGAAATATGCTCTATTAATCTAAACAAATTTCAACACATTAATCCGTGACAAATGTGTAGTGTAGATATTATGCAAGTAAATGATGATGCAAACCCCTCATTTGTTGGTAATTTAGAATTAAGAGTACAAAAACAATATGCAAAACACACCAACTGGACAAACGCCTCAAAGTCACATTGATATTTGCAGTATTTTTTTTTTTGACATGTGAAGGTGATTTTAAAATAAGAGTCTCAACAATAGATGTGTTAGATGCCTTTTCAAGTCAGACATATCCCTGGGTGGTCAGGATAATAGAACTACAGCAGAACTACAACAGATATAGGAGGAAAAGATGCAGATTAAAACAGGCACAAGAGATGTAAATGTCATGAATGTTTGACTTCTAACCTGCATTCCTAGTGCATTTGAAAAGTGTTGCGTTCTTTCACAATATTTTAGCTCAATTTTCTAACGTCAGAGGTCCAAAATAATATCAAATCAAAGCAGAGGAAGAACAGTGAAACTCTTTGAAAGTGGTGTTCTCCATTTTTATTGCCATTACTATAATAATACATTATATATATATATATATATATATATATATATATATAAACATTACATGAACGTACACCGGATCTTACAGCATTTGTTCAAAGTTAACTCTAAAGGATCGTTACAAACTGTTTCTTTATCAGCTTCATCAGAAATTGACATATTGTTCTTACACAATTCCAGAGACAATTTCTTTATTTTGATAAAATAACTGTATCACTTGCTGATAGGAGCAAACAGGATCTGTAAGCTAGTCATTCTGGACATCTCCCATTTCAAATCTACAGTTTGCCTGATTAGTACTGTAGCAGCTACTGCCCTGGAATGTTAGTCAGTAAATCAGCATGTCACACAAAACTTTGGTTAATGGCTCATTTCTCAGGCTTTCTAACACATGGCAGTTGCCTGAATCACTGGCCCTGTTTGCTTATGGAATGATTTGCATTTAAAAAAAGAAGTGAAATGTGAAACATGCATGACAGGACCTTTTCTCAGTCTTGTGCTGCATTTAACGCGGCAAATATTGTAAAACTGGAAACTGGGATGTAACAATTCAGCCTTCTCATGCAAATCAGTGTTTTTCTTTTTAGTTATTTATTATTATTTTGTCAAAATCTGAGATAAATCAATATTCTTCAGCTTTGTTGCTCTGAAATAAAATTAAAATATCTTAGGGATCATCTTGTCCACATAATTTTCTCTTGTCTAGTCTTAGACAGTCTGTGTCCAATATGTCCTCTCAGGCTAAAAATTTATTCAGCTCATGCATCATGAAAAAACACGAGAATCAGTCTTTGCTCTGGCTAAACATAACACAGTCGCTAGCTGGCTCAGACTCAGAGAATGAGAATTTTGGAATCCAGAATCAGAATGAGCGTTTGCTTGTCTTTGAACACGGCTTTCTTGTTTTCAGTGTTTTGTGTTAACAATCCGGGCCTGGGGCAGTGGTTAGGAGTCCCTGGTGTACTTTGATGCATCTGTTTTTCCTCTGGCATTGAAGACCATTTCCATAACATAATGTGTGTGCACATGTTCGCCTCCTTACCTTGTCAAATTTTAACAGAAAATACTATAAACAGGCATCAAATAAATCATAAACAATGTTTATAAGTGAGACATTTGTATTGTTAAAAAAAAAGTATAGGCTGTGTGTGTGTGTGTGTGTGTGTGTGTGTGTGTGTGTGTGTGTGTTGTATTTTGAGGAGGTGGCTGAATGTCTACTGGGACAGCAGATGGCCGGCACTCACCCTCTAGGCTTTCTCTCCTCTCATTGGCCTGCTTGGCAGTGAGTCTGTTAAAACTGGTCTCAACCGAAAACTTGAACTGCATGCAGCACACACAATAACATGTATTGTAGCCATGGAGTTAGGTCGACTCATCAAAAGCTACTGTAGACAAATCCTAGACTTTTATCTAATATCAGTCCATGCTGTTGACTGCTGACATGATGGAGGTTCCTCCCTAACCAAGGCAGAAAACTATAATAAAGACTATAAATCTGCAATGATTATGATTCTATATATATTATTATTTTGCAAATGTCATTTACTATATATACTAAAGGCTCAATACATAACATTGGTTGTATAAGATGGTTCAGTCTGCCTCATAGTTTTTAAAAATATATTTACAAAATAAATGTCTTTCAATTGTTTTATTCTTCACATATTTTAGAAAATTTACAGTTTACATAGCAGTCTAAACATAAATTCTGTAATGGTTGATAAATAATTTACTATTGCTTTATTGATGAATTTGAAAACTTTCATGAGGAATGTTAGCTGGTGTTTATTCTTTCTATTTGTTATTAATATAGTTGGTAATGTTAGTAATCATTAAATAAATGTTCATGGGATTCTCATTTTTTAGTAAGGCATATTGCATTAGTAAATGATAGTAAAGGATTTATTAAAGTGAAATGCAGACATTACTTAATACTTACTAAGTCATTTATTAAAATGTGCCTTATTAAAAAGTGAATAAACACTTTTTCTTTTATAGTTTCTGCACAGCTGTGTCTTTGACTGCTACAGTCTGACAGCACATGTCTGGCAAACTAAAGGTGGCTTACTCTGGGGTTTGGAGCACTCCCAAAATGGATTTAGCTCAACAAACTCCACAGTACACTTATTGGATGTGACAGGAAATACATTTGCCAGTCACACTGATCTCAGCGTGCTAACCGGCGGATCGCCTGATGTGTGCTGAAAGATGGTGTAAAATTAAACTCATGAAGAGAGATGCAAGTAGCAAGTGTGTGTGTGTGTGTGTGTGTGTGTGTGTGTGTGTGTGTGTGTGTGTGGACCAGTTTGAGTCTAGGTATTGAGAGTGAGAATGTATTTTGGCTGGTTCTCACTTCAAATAGTTAAGGTTTAAAGTTTTAGGGTTGAATAAAAATAATGGTTTATTACACTTTGGGTTTTATTTTTTTAGTTTAAGTACTCTGAAGAAATTGTTAAGATCTCAGAATGTGGCAAAGCTAAAACTAAGTTCAAGGGGCGGCAAACAGTAGCGGTCAGATAATCATACAGGTTGTAAACAAGCCAATGTTTTTGCCAGATTATCTTAATTTGAAGATAGAATCAAAAGTGAGTAAACCCGTAATGCTGCTAATAATCTCTCACTGCATAGTGAAATCTTGAGTGTGCATAACTACAGACAATATGGTAGGTCAAAGCTGAACCAGGAAGTTGTCAGCTAAACAGACAGCTTGGGTATTAATGTTGAAAGTTTGCCTTCATTTTCTCTTCCGAATAAGTTTGACTAACCTTGTGTATTTTGATTTGTTGGATATCTATTTTTTGTAATGCCACGAGTCCCCAGATCTCAGCAATTACTTAGGTGAGTACAATGTTAACATAATCAATAGAAATGATTATTTTTTGGGGGGATTTCCAGAATTAGTTTCAGGTTAACGTTACTGTACAGTTTTGGGATGAAGCATGTTGTGTTAAGGTTAGGGATAGGGGCTAATGCAATTTGTCGATAAGGGTCCTCAAGTGAAGAAGTACAAGTGTGTGAGATGGTAAGGTAATTAAAATATGTACCCTTTTGATATGTCCTCTTTGCTGTTTTACAACTCAACAAAGCAACTAATAGTTCTTAGTAAAAGCTAATTATTCATGCAGGAAAATTGCCGTCACTTGTTCATCCAGCATTCTGTAGCCATGACCATGGGAATACTTATCTGTACTATTCTACACTTCATAAAAATGTAACAGAACCATTTATATTTGTTGAGCTTCATACCAAACATTGTTGCTTTTGACTTTGCTTGCAAACCTGTCCAAATAAAACACTTAATGTTAAACAGATACTAAGAGCATACATACACTACGTAAGGAGGAATCTTATATGATTATCAAAATCTCAGTACTTATTCTTACAAGCCAACTTGTGAAATTGTAAAGTGAGTTGAAGTTGCTGGTTGTTCTGTTTCTGGGGTCCTTTGGTCCGGGGATTTGTCTTCACCCTCAGAACGTCTGACTGATGGTGAATGAAATTAAGTCTGTGCGTGTGTATATATATCCATGATTTTGTGGTGTGGGAAAAGACAGCAGAGACACATGCGGGTCCTCTCAGGTACTATGTCTTCTCTGGCGTTAGCTTGTTGGTGGAAAAGAGAATAACAAGGATGAAGTGTAGATTCAGGCCAGTCCTCTCTGCTCGCGTTTCAGCTGCATTCAGATTTGCTCCTCCATCAGAGGCACAGTGCTTAGACCTAAAATCATATCCAGAGTGACATGCAGCTTCATAGGAAATGTTGTAACCCAATCCCTGGGAGGTTTTTGTGCTTAAATGAGTTTTGAGACGGATGGTGAAGCCTTGTACAGAGGTTTTATATCCTCTTTTTTCAGACAATCCACACTGGTTCAACCTGATTCTTTCTTTACTGTTGCAGTCCTTTGTGTTGCACCGCAACAGGCCACTGTCTTGATTTGTGCAACATTGTCTCAGTTCCACGCTTTGCCCTCTCTGATGCAGCGCTGCACGTGGCTTACAGATCCAATCACAGATCAGAATCACACATGGCACCAGAAAATGGACCATTATCCCGCTGTACCGACCTTCCACAGAGGGATCTTTGATGGTGTGCAGAGCCGCTGCACAGACTGGAACATCAACACCATTCAGTGCCATGAGTGTTTTCACCATCAATAAACATGTAGAACTAACAGATTTACGGTAAGAAATGGCAGTCTTTACGTCAGGTATTTTGGTCAAATCATGATGTAGATAATAATATTAGAAGCTTGAGTAAACATCTCATCATGCACATATGTGAAAGAGCACTGTATCTACAAAAACACCAACTCTACTAAAACACAAATACAAAAAAAAGCAAGTTCTTCTTATTAAGAACTTATTATAAATTAGTCTGTGGCAGTCCGTGGCACTGCTTTGGCCTCTCAATTCTCTCATCACCTTCTGTTCATGTGCATGTTGCCACTATTATTGGTTATTGAATATTATTGAATATTAATAGGCACGTAAAGCTGCCTAGAATATCACATAATCCCCAAATCGGCTTTGTACCAGGTTGTATTTAGGTACAATTATATACAGTTGTGGTTGAAGAACAGTCTAAGGTACAGGGGCTGTTAGGTGTGGCAGGATAATCTAATAGCTGATACTGTGTTCAGGCAAATATATCAGATGGAGGTGTATATATAGACAAAGACGAGCAGCAGGAGGTTGAGTATGATGCCGATGACTCCCAGCACAGCCAGGAATCTCTCCTCTGGTGTGCTCAGGTGTGGACACGTTAGGTCCATGTAAATCTTTTTCAGTCCATCTACTACCTACATAAACTAGTATTTAGCAATGGGTGAGTAATACTCTGTATATTTGTATAAATGTTCTATTCAAGTAGATTTAAGGGTGCTCAGAAGTAGATAGGCCTATGGGTTCCTCCATTAATATTCACTTGGCAATGTTGGTCTCTTTTAATAGTTTTAATGGCGTACCACATCTTTCCCTATCCAATAGTTTGGTCAAGTTAACTCAAAGGTGCCTTCGTTGTCTAACCATTTAGATAAAATGAACGAGCAGTGATATCTTAAATGTCACAAAGGAGTTTGATTGTTTAAAGACACACTTTACATGTTATGTGACAAAGAGGAAGATGCAACACAGTCAAATAGGACCACCATTAGATCAACGACACTTGTCTGAGCAGTCACAGAAATGCTTTGCCCCAGTCATATGAATACAGATGCCCATTACTAGACTGGACATAGTGTCATGTGACATGAGTGGTTGTGTGGAATTGTCTTGAAGACGCAGTTTCATTAATTGGAGGAAAGTGCAGATGATCCCACCTGCAACTTCTTCCCTGTGATTGGCAGTAGTTTTTTGCTAACAGAGTAAAGCTGTGTTAAGGGATAAGCAGTGATGCAGGTGTAGATAAATATGGCTACTATCCAGCTGAACACACTGCCAAGGATCTTCACATCTTACTGCTCAATCTGAATACTCAAACCCTCTTAGGTATATAAATACTTAAAGAGGAGGAGGGTGACAGTACGGAGAAAAGTTAGGGACAGTGCCAACGTCGCTCGTTCAAATTCTTGCAGAAAACCTTAGGTGACGGAGGTGTAGATGTAGACAAATATGACCACTAAAAGATTGAGGATGGTACCAATGATGCCCAGCACGGCTAAAATTCGCTCCTCACGGTCGTTCGTGGTGTCTTCCTCTCTAGCGTGAGCGCTGCAGACATAGCGGCTGCCGGGGACCATGGTTACCATCACAGAACCCCACCCCCACAGGGCACCACGCCTGGATATGGAGACAGTGAGGGGGCAGAGGCGAGAGACAAATGGAAATAGGAGGCAGAAGAAAAAGAAACAAGTTATTGATTTGAACAGAGTAGCTAAAAATTGTCCCTCTCTTTCCCAAACACACACACACACACACACACACACACACCTTCTTTTAGTCACAAACATTTCCCTGCATGCATTTGGGTATTGCATAGTAATAAATAAAGGGTTTAAAGTCAGTGGAGAATGAAATGAGATTTTGACATTGTTCTGCTCCACGTCTGCACCAATAGTAGAAGTGTGTCTTCCATTTTTCTCATTCTTCCAGTTCTTTTTGTCCTTTTTACCCTCTTCTTGGCATGCATCTTATTTTCTTCATTATTTTCCTTCTAGTCTTTCTTTCACTTCTCCTACTGCTCTTTTCCTCACATCTCCCCTCTTCTCACTACCTGTTTCTCTTCCTTAGTCAGTGCCAGCAGCCTGTAGTGCTATCAAGTAATTGCACTCCATCACATTCACCTCAGGCTCCTTCTTCATTCACCTCTTCTCTTCCTCAAATATTTCTCCCACCATCCTCAACTTTTACCTATCACTTCTTCTCTCCCTCCTTTTCTTAACTATTAGAACTTCGATACATTTTGATCAAAAGATATCCTATGAACATCAATAAATTTAAGCTGGTGTTAGCATTCCTTATAGACTTTAGGCCCCCATTTTTCCTGCTTTTCGTTTTCTTTCCTCTGTCACTAAGAGTGTAGCCTGACAAGCCAGACCCACATCAAGATGTTGGGTCTCTCACCATTGACAGGGCTCAATCTGAGGGGCGGGATAAACGGTTGTCTTTGCAAATTCCCTCTGCACGTAATAGGATAGCGCTACAACCAGGCAGAGCAACGAAGAAGGAAGAGAAGCTAGTTGATAGATTCAACTTTAAACTTCGAACACATCTTCCTTTTTTGAGAATGATTTCAGTGCCATTCTTTGTTCTTTTGTCAAAGAAAAGTTTAACACGCGGGACAAAACGCCACGAAGCTCCATAAGCCGGGAGTCGCCCGCGAGGCGGCCCGCTGGGGACGCACCACAATAACGGGATGGCGGAGGTTGGGTTTAGGAAAAACCTTACGGGGAAAGGGCGCCTTAAACGCCGGGAGACGCGCCACAGTAACACGCGGGACAAAACGCCACACGCAGGGATGCCATCCCCGGGAAACAAAGCACCACACGCGGGACGCGATCCGCGCTCGCCCGGGTGAAAGTCCTATGTTGTTTGGATTTTCGGCTTTTTATATTACTCCCTACCATTTTCGTGCTTTGGCCACAAAATATGCTTCCCATTGAAATACATTACTTCATTACTTCACATTTTTGTGTTGTCCACCACGTAAAAACCGACAAAAACGTCTCCGTGAACACGTATCAATAGAATAACGTTGACATTTACACAAACTGCCGTGAGACCGGGCTGAGATATATATATATATATATATATATATATATATATATATATATATATATATATATATATATATATATATATATATATATTTTTATATATATATGTGTGTGTATGTATGTCTGTGCTTTTTTTGAATTATGAAGAAAGAAAGGCACTTTTTTATGGACAATATCAACCACTCAAACACAAAAAAGCTGAATTCTTAAAAGTGTATCTTTGCCTGCATCCTCTGCTCTCCACTTGTTGGAGTTCAAGTTGTTGGTGCGCTGGGAACTATTTCAACATCCAACAGCTGTTCTGGCAGCCCAGGGTGTGTGTGTGTGCGTGTGCGTGTGCGTGTGCGTGTGTGTGTGTGTGTGTGTGTGTGTGTGTGTGTAAGGACAGGGACATAGCACTATCTTTTGATGCAGCTTAGCCATTCAACGGTGTAACGTGATTATTTCCAACCCAATTAGAGGGAATGCATGACACACCTCAAACTCAGGGCCATAAAGCCCCCAGATAGAAGAGATTAAAAGAAAAAAACAAAGTAAAGGAAAGTACAATAGAGAAAATAGAAAACACCAGAAATGTTGACTACAACAGGCGGTGTTGTTGCAATGAAAGGTATGATAAATACAGTATTAAAGATAAACCAACCACTGTACACTGCAAAATCTGTGGTTATACCATCACTTCCTGGAGCTGTGGGAGAAAACGGCTGGCCACATGTTAGAGTGTATCCAGTATTCACCATTTAAAGGTCCACTTAACGTCAGTCTAAACAAGCTATATTGTGTTCTGTACTGTTGACCAAAAGCACAAGGCAGTCTAGAAAATAAGCTGTCAAATACTTTATGTGTATTGCAGCATGATCTTACATTGTACAGTTTTGTATTTGTCAGATGTGGACAATGGGCTTTTTAAGCATGTCTTTACAAGACCCATCTCTTCACCACTGCCTATCCCTAGCCCCACGCCCCTCCCCTTTTCATCTGTTTTATTATTACTACACGTTTTGATATATGATACTTTGTTGTATTCTGCTTACATTTGCAAATATTGTATTAGGGTTTAGTACTTTTTTGTAGCATTGGAATACCATAACTTTGCATGCAACAATGTGTACAAATAATGGTTTGAAAATCTCTACTCCTAATTGTGTTGTAACCTCATCTGATCTTCTGAGGGCATTTATATTTGTTACAGCATATGTGTATTTGTACATTGTAAATGTGTATACATACATATGCTTGAAAAAAGAAAACATTGACACTTGCACAATATTATGCCATTCAACTGCACTTTTCTACCATCCAGTCACAAGCTCACACATTAGACTGTGCAACTCCCCACATTCAGTTATTCCAACACTCTCTTTCTTTTATACTCTCTCTTTTCCTCCCTCCTTTCCTCCCTTCAAGAACACACATCTTAATGAACCGCAGCAGCTCAAGCATTTAGTCATTGGTATTATTTTTGAACACATCAATTCCATTTCAGCTATTCAAACCTCTACTATTCCACCACATTACTGTCACAAAAGAGCAGGAGGAATTGGATTTGATTGTCTTGGGGTCTGTAGGTGAATTGATAGCTAAATGAGCAAAATGCATGCCCTTGTTAACCTGTAACCCCCCATCCCCTATAGCAGAGATAGTACAGGGGCAGAGGGGTTGTTTAGTTGAATATGTTAGTCTAGTCCGCCTGACTCATTGATCCTTTATCTGACTGAGGTCTGTGCAAGTCAGAATCTATGGCCCCGACCATGGCTCTGAAATGTTAGTAATGTGCTGTGTTTTGATAAATCCATGGCGCTGTCCATGGTGCTGAAATAGCAGACAGAGTTGTAATTGCGACTTTTTCTGAGTGCTGACCTTCTGTCAGTTTTGTCTTCGCTAGTCGCAGGTGAACAAAACAAATTGGGTCCGTCCCCCTTGTTACAAATCACAAATTGCCTATTGCTTGCGATAACTTATAGAATAATTTTTTTACCCTTTATTAGTGAAAAAAACATTTAAACATAATTTATTATTTGTCAATTTGAAGGATTTCCCATAAATCCCGGTTAGTTGCATTGTTGTAATTAAATCTCATGTTTGCCCATTTCAATCTAAGGGGTTAGTTAAAAGTTTCTCCCTGTACAGAAAGCTTTAATTCAGAATTCAGATTTGACTATAAATAACTAATTAAAACAATAAAGCTGTGTTCCTAACTCTGAATTCCCTAATGTATTCATAAAATGTTCATGCAAACAAGGCACTATTTCAGTAAAATGTGTAATTAAAGCTGCACATGGCAAATATTATTCTAAATTAGTTTTGAACCAGACCACAAGGACACAGTGTCATACAGTAGAAGTACAGAGAGGAATTCACCAACGGCTTTCCTTCTGAATGAGCAATGCAAGGTGGTCTGCCACATGAAATTCTTGCATAATATTCATCATAATTGGTGCAGATAGCTGCTCTGCTCTCGCTGTCAAATTAATTTATATAGGGTGTGATATGAATTCTCTACGGATGGTCCAACTGCAGTGCAGTATGCATTACTCTGGGAGTCTGAGGGGTTACATTCTCTACCGGTGTAATCTCATGGAAACCTCTAGAATGGAAATAAGAGCCTGTGACATTACACACAGAAAAAAAGATTGATTTACTGAAAGAAGTCACTAATTAGGAAAATACAACTTTTGTTTCAGAAAGTTTTATTTTTGTAAATGTTAGCAGTTTTGTTTGTTCCTAAAATAGCCGACAAGCACTAATCTGTGCAGACATAACCAGGAGGTTTAATGTTCTTGAAGGACTATTTGCCCTTCATTACACATGTAGTGCTTCCTCTGAGGCTGTGTAATGTTCTCAACAAGCTTCACAAACAACATGTTTAATTTTTAAGATTTTATTAGGAAGATTTCAATGGATGGAGCTTTTTAGAGGTTAATGTGTGGTTGTAAGCACTGCTTAAGAAGCCTATTAGGGGAAGAAAGTCTGTTGAGGATGGCGTTTGATTTTATGTGACGTAGGCTCATCACCAGGAAATTGGAATTGCATTATTTCAGGAGGAAAATTATTTATTTTGGACAAAATTGCAATCTTCTACAAATAATGTGGGGATTGGTTAAATCACAGGATTGCAGATTTGTGGGACTGTTTGGAATTTGAGGGACTGATAAATTGTGTTTTCCTGTAGCCGTGATAAGACATTTGACGTAACTAAATTACAGCTCCAGTTGTGTTTACACATGCCTCCATATTTTTGAGTATGGTCTAAATAGCCAGCTGTGTGTTAGATAGATAAATAGAAAGACAGATGAGCTCAAATTTATCAAATTGACCGATTGAGGACGAGCAGAGAGACAGACAGTTAAACACTGTACAGGAGAGAGCGAAAGAGATAGACAAACAGACCAACCGAGTAATAGGCAGCCAGACAAATATGCTCACTTACATAATTTGACATAATTAGAGGCAGACCTGCCAACATGCTGCACTCTTTTGCCCCATCTCATGTTAGCATCCAAACCAGCAGCTTTGTCCCATTACACATATTAGTAAGAGTTACCGTCTAGAGAGAAGAGAACTATAGAGGTAAATAAGAGATTAAAGAATGAAAGGACACTGAAAAAGGAATGAGATTGTTGGAGATAGAGGATGGAAGAAAAGATGGATGAGGAAGTGTGTGTGTGCGTGCATGCGTGTGTGTAATTCGTGAAGTCTCAAATAGCAGCAATCTTTCCCTTTGAGATGCTAAAACGGTCTTGTTCTGATCTTTGTCTGCAACATTAGCAAAAGGTAGACTAGACTGTATCCACATCTTGTAATGTGCAGCACACGCATACACGCATACACACACACACACACACACACACACACACACACACACACACACACACACACACACACACACACACACACACACTTCATCTCAGCTGTACTCTAATTTGTACTTTTAATATCTGCATACCTGCTTCATTAATTTTGTAATCAAGGATTATTACATATTTACATTCATCATGCACATGTTCTCATCTCACGTTTTTCACCACATCCTCAAGCTTTTGCACGCACTTTTTTTCTTTTTTCTCACAAGTGAAAATAGTTTACCCACTACTGCAGGGTGAGTAGAGTAGATACAGTACTGAATGTCCTCACAGTTTTTAACTACTGACTGGCACTGACTCCAATGCTGTTAACGAGCAACTAAGTTCCATAAAGAGTTTGGTCTACTTAATCGTTTTAGGTGGCTAAATATTCACATTGGATACTAATGATTTTAGTGTCCAGGACTGTTATCTTTAATTATTGTGGAATGATTTAACATGGAATTAAAATCAGACCACTCAAACATGGTAGATTTTTTAAATACACTGTTACATATCTATGTGAAAAGATTCAATCACATAGGATTAACTCACTGCTTTATCTACCCAGAAATCATAGTCATAATCATAGCAGGGTTGGTAGTAGTTTTCATAACAGCAGATTTCATTTTGTTTCCCACAGCTACCAGCACGTCACCTGTGCCACATGGCAGGCAGCTGTTGGTTTGAATGGATGAATGTTTTATTGCTCAACCTCTTCCCAACATGTCCTCTTAGTAATATGATAATTTGTAATCTTTCATTTGCAGTATCTGAATATCTCCACTCATTTATTCATTGTCACTTGTGTGTTTATGTATGTAAGTATAGTTATAGGGTATAAAACATGTATCATTGCAGAAAGAGCTGGTCTGTGGTTTATCACCAGCACAAATGCCACCTATAAATATTTGCTTTTGTCAGGTTGTCTTTTCAACACATACACTATCTCACTTTTTACATGACCACCAGCGAGATTAATTATTTTAGATTTTTTTTATTTAGAAATAAATTGCTTTAAACAAAAGTATGCATATAACTCACACAGCATTGCACAGATGGATATCCTTCACGCTTCACCCAAACTCAGCTGTTTTTCTGCTATTTCCAAATATACCATTCATTGCAAATTAATCTGTCTTTGAGTGTCCTGGGGGCCTAGGGGTTTAAGATGCTGCCCATAAAAACGCAATATACCAAGTTTGAGTCCAGCTGTGTTGCATGTCATTTCCTTTCAGCTCAATAATAAAAGCAAAATGCCTCCAAAATACTTACAAATAAAGGTAATCTATCACACATATCTGTCTGTCTCAGCTGTCATTGGGACTCTTGACACATTAACGTAACCAAAAATGATGTCTGTCTGAAGCTGGGTTGTCTATTGAAATCATTGTAGCTAAAACCTGGGTTCTCTGATTTGAATAATTTGAGAGCCTAATGTCAAGAGTACTGGGTGTAGCATGGATGTTTGTGGGATTTTTACTTCATCTCATTGCATGCTCTCAGGGCTGGACTGGGACAAAAAATTGGCCCTGGCATTTTTGGCCCAGGCGGCCCACACCCACCGTGATTGGTCAGACACATTCCCTGCAGACAGTCCTCTTAAAATATGCGTGCATTCTATGTTGCCTAGTGTTCTGCGTTCATGTGATCGTTTTGGATCCTTCAAAGGGGTCTCAAGACTTATCTGTTGATCTTACACTTAAATAATGAATTCATTCTTAGAGTTATGATTTGTATATTTATGGTATTTTTGTTATTTTTTATTATTGATATTTTATATTGTATTGTCATTATTGTTTTTATTACTATTTTTCTGGACAAAAGTGTCTGCTAAATACAATAACCATAACCCTTCCCAAAAGCTACAATAAAACTGAGATTAGTATATGCCCTGGAAAAGAGCTAATTTAGCAATTCAAGGAACACTGATGCTTGTATCAACACTGATTTTGTAGATCACACAGACTTTTCAGCTACCCAACAGGCTCCACTAGCATTTTCAATGTAAGCTTAGCAGTTAGGTTACCAGATAGCCACTAACTTTAACGTTACAGCCAAAGTGCTTGTTATTGTTATGACGTGAGGTGCACATAACGGGCGCACACACACACACACACACACACACACACACACACACACCCTCCCTTCCTGAGAGTCGCTTCGCCTGCACGGAGACCAGCGGTGTCGCTCAATGCCGCTAGCCGGCTAGGGGACATCCTCATCAGCTAGGTGGAAAGCTAACGCTAGCTGTCCACCTGTCCCAGCCATCCTGCTTGCAAGTGTCTGCTCATTAAACAACAAGCTGGACTACATCCTCCTTCAACGAAACTCCCAACGTGAGTTCAGTGACTGCTGTGTTTTTGTTGTTGTGGAAACATGCCTGAACAACAGTGTACCGGAACCGGGACTATCCAGCTACCAGGCTGCTCTCGCCGGCCCGTGGAGGTGGGCTGTGTTAAACGGACTGGTGTAGAAATAAAATCCAACTAGCTACTGCCAACTGCTGGTGGAGCTTGTGACTGTTAAATGCCGACCATTCGACATTCCACGCTAATTCACGGCTGTGTTTATACTCTGTGTTTAGCTACACCAATGCTAGTATGCGTTAGCTGAACTTTACGGATCCTGCTTGCAAGTGTCCGCTCATTTAGACCACAAACTGGACTACATCCAACTTCAACGACACTCCCAACGTGAGTTCAGAGACTGCCGTGTTTTGTTGTTGTGGAAACATGCCTGAATAGTGTACCGGACTGTCCAGCTACCAGGCCTGCTAGCCCTCCGAGCTAGAGATGCTCTGTCGCCAGGTAAAAGAGGTGGGCTGTGTTAACCGAAGTGGCGCAGAAATGTGGTGATTTGTATCCATTTAACTGCTAACTGCTGGTGGAGTTTGTGACTGTTAAATGCCGACCATTCTACATTACACACTAATTCACGGCTGTGTTTATGCTTGGTGTTTACAGCCCACCAAGCGCTAATGCTAGTATGCGTTAGCTGAACTTTACGGAGCCTATAAAGTGTGTGTACTAAATGTAGCCTGTTTCGTATGTCGTTTTTATATAATGTCGTTTTTATATATGTTAAATGTGTAACACCACTTGAGTCACGATGAAACGTTGTTTCGTGTATATGGTTGAAATGACAATAAAACACGCTTGAGTTGAGTTGAATGCCTCTGTCGGTCTGTCAAGCGGTAGGCGTGGCTTGGGAGTGAACTCAAAGCAACGAAGCAGGTGCATTCTGGGATTTGGTGTTTTTCATCCATATAAGACCAAAACACATTTTCTGGCTTTTCTCGGCCTAGAAGGCACCAATTTCAATTTTTTTTTCACATTTCTACTACATAAGTGACCCAATTTAAAGATATATTCAGCTTTCCAGCGGTGAAATATTCCTTTAAGTTTTTTAACTCTAATCACGCTCCAAGATATTTGATAATTGGTAAGCAAGGCAAAATACTAATAATGTATGTGATGCACTGTGCCTTGACTATCCAGTAGTGGTCAGGTAACGAAGGATTTGCAGGTACTGATTGGTAGTGTTATTGACTCCACAGAAAGTCTCAATCACTGATCTTACAGCTTTTGTGGTTGCTACAATACAGATCAATGACACACACATACATATGCACAATATGAGAGCTTATGTGGGCCAAAACTGAGCTGTAAAGATCAGCTGTTTGTTGCCAAAAGACATATCGTTGCATGGTGAGCGATAAGGCAGCAGTTTACGGATTTTAATGTTATTTTATGAAGCCTACATGAAAAAACATACATGCTTTAGATACATTCAAAAACTTTCTCTTGTTTCTGTCTCTAGCTATCTCTCTTTGACGCACGCATGCACGCACACACTGAGCTGACTCACTGAGTGATGGTGTGGGAACCAGATCCCTATGACACTAAAGTGTTCCCCGGCCTCATTACGAGCTCGGCTGGCCAGTGCTGCTAGAATACGATGCCAGCGGCCATGAAGCGACTGTCACTTCTCCTCAGACACAGCCCCGCTTCTTCCAAGTTTGTACATGTGTGTTTTTATAGTGTGTATGTATGTATGAGGAAAAACTAGAGAGGGAAAGAGAGGATGAGTGTGTTTACTGTAAGACAGTGTGACACCATATATGTGCTGTATTTGTGACAGTAAGAAAAGAGTGATAGTGCGTCAGTGTGAAGGAGAAATTGTGAGGGAAAGTATGTTTGGTTCTGTTTGCTTAGCTGTAGCTAGCTGATTCTAGAAGCACAGCTAAGAAAATCTAAGTAATATAGATGACATTTTTAAAACTAAATACTTTTTTAGATAAGTGTTCAACTAGATCGATCCATGAAGCTTTGAGAGGTTATCAGCTGTAAAACTCTTGCAAAACAACAAGAAAGTCACAGCATTTCCCAATATGTGATGCATTCGCTGTTATGATATCAAGCACATTTCTCACATGACCATAGGCACCAAGCACATTCTGCCTGACAATGAATTCACAACAAATAAAACCCATCCTCCCTATCATCCAGAGGCAATAATGATTATATTAAGAGGACACGGTGCCCATATATCATCTCTGATTTCAGCATCAGACTTCACATCTCATCTCTTTTGTAGTTTTTGGTGTTGGGGAGAAAGTTAATGTTCACACATAGGATGATTTAATGACCATCAATTCATGTTGGTACATGACTACAAAGAGTTCCTTAATTAGAATGTATCAACATTTGTGCCTGTACTGTATATGAGGACTGTCGTACTGCAGAGATATATTATTCATTACTGAATGCATGGCTACAGTATAACATACCATTCCACCATACCATAAGAAATGGGAGTGAAACATCCTCTGACATTAATACTGTAGGCATCCACTATGCCACGATGAGAGATTCTCATGTGTTAATTCGACCTAATTCGTCCAGAAAATGTATCTTAAGTTGCACCAAATAATTGAGTTGACCTCTTGTTGAGCGTCTATGGTTGCACTAGCGGTAGTAGGCAAAGTCGACATTTAATTAAATACTCGTCCATGCCTGTAGGTGGTGGTAGCTAGCAGGATTAGTGATGATAAGATAGAGTTAGAGATTCAGGTAGATGCAAGTGACGATGCTAACAACAAAGATGGATAAATATTTAAAGAGGAAAAATACAGACCCTTGACGTGATACTGATCAAAGTCCTTCCAGACCTAACACTGATGAAGAGCCCATTAAAAGTGGGGATCAAAAGAAAGAAAAAACTGTGAGCTCAAGGCAATACAGTGACACTTATCTGTCTTAGAGTTTATTTCACTGGGGATCCTGCTACACCAACTCCATTGTGCTTAGTATGTGGGGAAAAACTATCCAACAGTGCCATGGTGCCATTTACGCTATTAACGAAACACCTATCACTCCAAAATAAGAACACAGAGTTGTTTGTTTGCGTAATCATACAGAGAAACTGGCGACTTTGATGAGGAAGACCACAAAGCTGTTGAAGCATGCTACCTAGTAGCTGAACATGTGGCCAAGTAAAAAAAAAAACACACTGTGGCAGAGACATTAATACTGCCGACCTGCAAAACCACAAGATGCTAGAGTGAGTATCACTATACGTCCTTATAATATTACATACTATGATAAGCTAATGTTTCATTTTGTAGCATATGGGATGCTTGTCGAAAGTGCGCTGTGGCACAAAAAAGTTCGAACAACACTGGTTTATAGGGTTGGTTCAGTTTCCATTCAGGTGCCAGGCTGAATGTCACGTGACCCTCTGTGCATCATATCATGTCAGATCACATGACCTGCATCTATAATGTGAACTATCTTAATACTCCTGAACCCTGAGTCCTATAAACTAAACTTTAAACTTGGCCAACCTACTGAGGGAATAAGATGCCCATTGTTGGATAGACAAACAATGTACATGCACTCACACATAAGCACAGACACTGACACACATGGCAGCCATGATGGGGTGCCATACATGTAATGTGTACTCACCACACATTGCACCAGGGGGGCAGCCAAAAACTCCCTTCTTTCTTGTCTTTATCCGAGCATGTTGTCAGTTTTTTCTTCTCCTCCGCCCTGTTGGTTTCTTTCACCTCTCTCTTCTCCTCCTCCTCCCCCTCCCTGTCCCCCCTCTCACCACTGCTGTTCAGGTCCAGCTCTGTCGCTGGTGGGGAGAATCCAGGCAACACACACACACACACACACACACACACACACACACACACACACACACACACACACACACACACACACACACAGCTCCGGGGGACGCTTTGAAAATACACTTAGACACAGCTGGGCTCACATACACCTCTACACCCACACAAGCATACACACAAACACAGCTGAGCTTTGTGACAGTCCTTATAGCCCTCCACACACACACATATAAAAACTCAGCTGGTATATCTGCAGCTGAATGGAGTCTGTGGCGTTGTGTCCTCCTGCGTTACTGTTGTGATGTTTTGAGGAATCTGTAATTCAGGTCAGACCGAAGGAAGTCTCTATCTTAATTTCTTGGTTAAATTAAGTTGGAGAATTGTCCTTATGTAGTTATGGAGACGAAACATGAAGTATACACTCTGCTTCCAATTAAGGATGCTGTGTGTTGATGCACATTAAAGCATTTCCACACTTACATTTCCTCAAGCCATGACAGAAATCCTCCACTGGCCAAATCTCTGTAATGAGGTCATTTTCAGAGACAGTTGGAACAGTTCCAATCAGTCCAGGACAAAATAAAAATAGGAAACATTTGTGAATGCTTCAGCAGCGTTTGGCTTCTCTCATCTGGCAGTGATGTAGCCCCAGAGTGACTGTCAAAGCATGTACAGCATGTCAATCCAAAACGGATCTGCATTCATCAGCCATAGCTGGTTCTCATAGAAAAGAAGAAATTGTTCTGGTCCTGATGTAGTCTTAGTGATCTCTCCAATGTTAATTTCCTTCTTCCTTGTTGTTCCAACACAAGATGAAGGTCCAGTTCCTCTCTCTGTAGTTATTCCACTCTCCCAGAGAACTTGCACAGCTGGCCCAAGATTTGTATGTCTTGTCTTAGTTTGTAGCAACATTTGAACTTAACCCAACTTGGCTGTCATCTGACACACTTAACAGCTTGTCTATTCCAGTGTAAAAATCCCTTAGAATTAAAAAAGCAAGTGTTTTTTCCTTCTGTTTCCCCCTCCGTGGTGCAAGGAGTGAGTTCTTTCCAGAGTGGGGTGTCCGCATCAATATTTAACAGGAAACTCTTGCTGTGTTGCTATCAGAGTTAAAGTTTCCATGCCGCGTCGTCGCTATGTTCTTCTTTTATTGGTGTGTTCTACTCTTTTTTTTTTTTTTTTTTTTTTTGCTCTTCTCTCTATCAATTTGTCAACCTTCTTGAAGCTTGTCCTGCCATATGCAAACCTCAGTAATGTCCCCTCCTTGTAGTAAGACACAGTCACTCAGGACTTTATCCCCTGTAGCTGCTCACATTTTCATTAAGCCTGTCCTTCTGTTCTTCACTGTTTTCTGTCCACTCTCCACCCTGCAGCAAACCTTCAATTAACCTTCCCTCAAATCCTCTTCAGTCGTATGAAACCTTCACTTTGTAAACTTGCCTTCGTCTCCCTCTAGCAAGCTGATTCACTTGGCCTATATCTTAGATCCTCCTGACAGTGTGGCTGCTTCGGTCTCCTCCTGTCCTTCTTCTGTGTAATGACTGCTCAATTCTGGTCAAGTCCTCTGTATTTCCCCCCTATATATCTCTCATTGTTCCTCTATCTCCCTCTACCTCTCCTCTTGCATGCCGAATACACACTATTCTAGCTGCTGTGCTCTGACTCATACTGCTCTCTCCTCCCTTTTCCTCCCAGAAGCTTGCTAGTTGTTTTTTTTTACTCCTGTCTCTAACAGCACATTAGGATCCATTCAGCAGTTCTCTTTTGTCCCAGACAACGAAATGAGACATCTGCATCTTGTTGAGACAGATGGAAGGACAGCATGATTACAGGTGGTTTCTTCTCTCCTCTTCTGAAACAGAGGTGTCTTTTCACTTGCTGTGGTCAGTGATGCAAGTTTGCTCCCATTTCCCCCCTTCTGCTGCTTCTTCAAGTACAGGTTTGTCACAGTCTAGAAAAAACAAAATGCATAAAAACTAAAGAAGTGGAAAATGTTGCCTGAAAACAAACACAACAGAGAGACTATCTGAGAGGGATAGGAAGGAGAAGGATTGGAGAAGAATGATATGTGGAGAATAAAAAGAAGAAATAGATGCCCTCAGGATCTGTTGAAGTGACAGCAGAGGAGATATGGTGAGAGAGGGAGGAGGCAGGGTTGGAGGAGGAGGATGAAGAAGAGGGGGAGAAAAAAGCTTATGTGTGTGTGGGTGGAATGAAGAGATTATTGTAAAATGGAAATGGACTGAAGCGAGAGGAGAAGCTGGAAGGAAGGAAGGAAGGAAGGAAGGAAGGAATGCATGGGTGAGTGGATGGAAGTGCATGGATGGAATGAGGGATAGATGGATACAGGGGGAGAAAGATGGACATGTGCCTGGATTTATGGATGAATGGATGAATGCTTTGACAGGTTGACTGCTCTTCTATGACATCCAGGAAAGCTGTCATGGAAAGAAAAGTAGAAAAGGGCCTCTCCCAGTCTCTAATCAGTTAATACTATTAGTATTCAAAATATATCATTTAAATGTTTCATAAATAGTTTGAAGCTATTTGATATTTTACCTGTGTGGGAATCCTGTCATGCTCTCTCAGACAATGCTCCGCTCCTCTCTCTTAATTTCTACCTCTCTCATCGATTCTCTCCGTCCCCCTGTCTGCTCCTGCAGTCTCAGTCTGTGCTATCACTAAAATGCAGCATCCCTCTTCCCTCCCTCCTTGTCTCCTCTTCCACACCCTGTCTCTCCCACTTGGCTCCCCCCTCACCCCCCTCCGCTCCAGTTCTCTCTATATTTGTCCTTCTCTGCCTCTGCCCCGTTTTCCTACTCTCTCCTTCCATCTTCTCTCCTTCTTCTTCCTCTACAACCTCATCCCACCCTCTGTTCGCTCTACCCTTCCCCTCCCTTGCCCCGCTATATTTCATCACAACCTCTCCATTTTACTCTCTCTTTCGCTGTCCTCTCACTTGCTTTTTTCACCCCTCCCTTGCTAAGAGAAGCTTCGAGAACAGAGTAGCCATGCTCTGGGAATGGAAAGCTCTCAGGACAAGAGAACACCATTCATAACCATGCCACATGAATAATACACACACAATACATTCATATTTTCTCATACAGTATGCATGCACATGTGGAAAATACACACACACTCTCCGCCTCTCTCTCTCTCTCTCTCCCCATCTGGCTGACAAAAACAACAACACATCCTGCTGAAAAATAAACATACAGTGAGGTTTTTATTATTCATGAATACCTGAGCAACATTATTAACACAGAACACACACACACACACACACACACACACACACACACACACACACACACACACACACGGCACTGAAACGCAACACACTGAAAGCATTGATAATAAAGGCAGTTTTTTGCAGTGTGAGATAACAGCTGCAAATCAATGTGAAAACTGGAACAGAGAATATATAGTACACACACACACACACACACACACACACACACACACACACACACACACACACACACACACACACACACAATGCCCATGCTGGGTAAAAACATTCTCATTTGAAATAGAAATTCTGTTTGACAAACAGCGACCGAGTCACTGAATAAATGTGTGACCAGGGAAAGAAAGAGTGTGTGTGTGTGTATGTGTGTGTGTGTGTGTGTGTGTGTCTATTCATGTGTATGTTGCCCCATATTTGTGCAACTACATGTGGGAACTACGACATGTATGTATCTCGTGTGTGTGTGTGTGTGTGTGTGTGTGTGTGTATAGCTGGTTAGAGCCGTCCTTTTGGCCTCTAGCATCACCCAGTGCCACCATCTGTCCAGCCAGCAAGATGGTGAGTGTGTGTGTGTGTGTGTGTGTGTGTGTGTGTGTATGTATGTGTGTGTGTGTGTGTGTGTGTGTGTGTGTGTGTGTGTGTGTGTGTGTGTGTGTGTGTGTGTGTGTGTGTGTGTGTGTGTGTGTGTGTGTGTGTGATGGTTAGGGTAAGGGGCTAGGGAATGCATTATGTCAATGACGGTCCCCGCAAAGACAGTGAAACAAGTGTGTGTGTAGGAGGTGTAATAAACAGCTCTTTCCAGTTGTCTTTGACATACTGCTTCCGGATACATATAAATTTAATTAAAAAAATATTTTCAAATTTTACTTTGCATTTCTATTCATGTCATTAGTCTCTAGCTGCTAATTAAACTACACAGATGTACAGCAGGGGGCATGCAGACAAATGTGGCTATGTTATTTAGGAGGCCAAGCACAGCACTGAAGGTGTATCTGTAGTCTTTATTTCTTATGCTATTTTTGTTTTCAATCTAGAATCCGGCAGCAATCAGAGACCCAAGGATGCACATTTTGGACTCAATAAAACTCTATTGCATGACCCCATCAGTCAAAGATTTATTGTCAACCTTAAACCAACCTGTATGAACAAGATCCTTTTCAGAGCCATCTGTGGCATAGCAAATATACTGTAGTAGTTCTGGGGTCCGTTCCAGGTAGAAGGTTTAACAAACTCTGAGTCTAACCCTGATGTCTGAGTTGATTTACCTTGAGATGGGAAACTCAGAGTTTTTGGTTCCAGAACAGCTGATATGAGTTGGTTCAATCAACTCGGAGTAGGTTCACTCAGGGTTACGCGCGTGCACAAAAGGCAGTATGAATGGAGCCATGATTCTACGATTCACCATGATAACAACCACAAACAAACGGGTCGGCGGAAATACTCATGCGCACAAACAGCAAGTTTGAACATGCATTTCGTTAAAAAAGCAAGACAGCGGCTATGTCAATGGGCTGATGCTGCAAAAGAGAATTTGTGTGGGAGAAAATTGCTGCTTGAGTCAATGCGTACGCATTAACAGTGTATTAATTTCATATTTAATCACAGTAAACTTATAATATTACTGGTGAAAACTGGAATTGTATTATAATTTCATTCAGGTGCAATCCTGTGGGCGAAACAGTAAACTATACTAATCCCATTCTGAGGCTGCAGCACCATGATCATTAACAGAACTATAGCTAATGTATAATCATTTATTTCTTTTTTATGGCTCTCACTGGTTTGTGTCCAGGGAACACTACATAGACGTTTAAAAAACGTTTCAGAGCGAGTCACACTTTTCTGACGCCTCTACAGTGGCTTTACTATTAGGCTACAGTATGATCCGCTACTGTTATAAAGAAAACTGCCGTTTGCAAAAACCGTAATGGACACAAAGAATCTGCTTGGTTAAAGCCTGTCCACGATGGCTGATGTGGGTGATATGAGGACAGATAAGGTATCTACATATCTAATGGACTGTGATAAAAAAAATACCTCTCAAATCGGTTATGTAGAAATGAAAATACATCTATAGTCGGGACTCAATATCCACGTAAACTCTCTGTGAATTAATACAGCTTTTTCATCAACGGGATTGTCAACAAAAGGACATGACACATTTTATAGTCTGCCTAACATAAACCAATAGGCTACGTCTTTTTATTCATGCAGATAACAAACTGCATTAAAATGCGTCCGATACAGACTGAATGAATGAATGAGGAAATGAATTCCTCTCAGAGGGAGGAGAATGAGAGAAACTCAAGTTTTTTTTCCCTGTTTCTCTCAGTCTCCTCCCTCTGAGAGGAGGAGACTGAGAGAAACTCGAGGTTTCTTGAAGAAAACCTGCTCCCGACCAGGTTAGGTTCACAGGCTCAGTTACCATAGTAACTGACTCTGAGGTTAAGTTACCTCTCTTTCTGGAACGGAAAACTCAGAGTTTCCCTCATCTCAGGGTTAACCAACTCAGAGTTTTCACTAAACCTGCTTTCTGGAACGGGCCTCAGATTAATCCCAAAAAACTGTGTATCCAATGTTTTGTGCATCATCTATATGATTAATTCTTCAACGTATGCAATATGAAGCATATTTTAGATGCAAGCAGGATGTTGATACTCCCAAGTGTTTGCTCATGACATGCAAGTGAATTTGGACAGAGATAGAGAAACTGGAAGTGAGCCATGTCTCTGCATTGCAACTGATCCAGGCTTTACTTTTCAAGAGAGTGTCTGACTATCCCAAAGGTTTTCATGTGCCACGTTTTAGCCACCACTAGGTGAAGTTGACTCCATTTAGAAGATACTGGTTCAGTTTTGGCCACCGAGTTGATAAATCTAAGCCTAATACATATCTCAAATTCCAGTTAGTTAAAAATGAAATAAATGTTGGGAATTGTCCTATTTCATCAGTCATGTAACCACTTTTAAAACCCACATACAATGTAGGACTAACACAGTCCTGACTAACAACCACTAATTTAAAGCCATATGACCTTTCAACTGAGAATGTGTGTATAATGTATATTATACCATGGTCTGGGTGAATACTCGATTCTGATTGGCTGCAGGGTGTCCATTAAAAAGTGTTATACCATGGTCTGGGTGAATACTCGATTCTGATTGGCTGCAGGGTGTCCATTAAAAAGTGATATAGGACACCTACTAAAGGAGTTCGGTGAAACGGACCGTTTACTGTTCTATATGAATGCGCTACATTAAATCAAAAAGGAAATGTGGATTTATTATTTCCAAATCTTGCAAATTTCAAGATCTTGCTAGCATAGCGTTAGCTTTCTGGCTCGTAGCTAAACTGAAGGGTTCTATCAGCTGAGCGGACTATATAAATATCTCCGGTTGCTAAGGGAGGCAAGTCGTATCTAAGGTTCTTGACAAGCGTTTGCATTGCATAAGAAACATTTTTTCTGTTTGTATTTGTTATAAGGTTTTGAAATATTCAATAAATTTCCTGTTCCACTTCATGATTGTGTCCCAACTTGTTGTTGATTCTTCACAAAAAATTACAGTTTTATATCTTTATATTTAAAGCCTGAAATGTGGCAAAAGGTCGAAAAGTTCAAGGGGGCCGAATACTTTCGCAAGGCACTATATATATATTAGGGCTGGGCAAGTTAACACATTATTATCGCGTTAACTCATTAATTAGTTAACGCCGACAATTATTTTATCGTGCATTAACGCAGTTTTTATTATTTCTTTTATTATTGTAAAAGTCTGTTGCTCACAGGCTTTTATTTTGTAAAAGTCTGTTGCTGACTGCTGCCGCACTTACAGGAACTGGAAAAGAAAAGAATATAGAGCCGAAGTCCCACCCTTCTACTTCCGGTCCATGGGACCTTAATTCGGAAAAAAATGAACGAGAGTCAATGGAGAGATAATAATTATTTTTTTATCCCTTTTGAATTGAGCCATGGATTACAAATATGATGTTCGTCATTTTAAAACATTATTTTTCAACCGAAGAAAGTCTCGGTTTATTGTTAAAGTGTTGAAGTATAAGACTGTGAAAATACGTAATTAGAAAGCCTACACGCTTCAATGTCTCATGGCTGAAGCTACGATGTCTGTGTGTATCGTACCGGGGATGTAACGTTACTCTAATGAGCAGAGGATCTTGCTTGTTCTTTTGCTTATCTGCTAAAAACACTTGACTGGATAAAACACAGCAGTTAAGATAACGTTACATGTGTTGTAGAACAGAGCTAAGCTAGCTAGCTAGCGAGCAAGCCGAGCATCAAGCTAGGTGAGGTAGATTGTGTGAGACGGGAGATGTAGTTCACTGAGTGGTTTCACACAAAACTAAGTGGTCATATGACAAACCTACGGCTAACTGAGACTTTCTTCGGTTGAAAAATTATCTTTTAAATTGACGAACATCATATTTGTAATCCATGGCTCAATTCAAATGGGATCAAAAAAAGAATTTGCTTCTCCCTGTTCACTACCGTTCATATTTGTTCTGAGTCCACCGGAAGAGGCATGACTTTGGCACTCTATTGGCGGATAAACGAACATGGAGAAGGGTACGGAACTTTTACATGGCCATTTTCATTTTAAAGTTCTTCCAGACGGTGCAGTCGACAGAACCAAAATAATTTGTAACCACTGCAAAGTTGAATTGTCTTATCGCCGGAGTACTTCCAGTCTAATATCACATAAGTGTAATACACACAGTTGATACCAGCAAATCATTCAACGAAACAAACAGTGGTGCGTCGGCAGACTATGTTAGATGCAGCGTGTGGGAGAAGTATAGATAAACAAAGGCAAGAGAAGCTAACAAATGCCATAGCGAAGTGGATAGCTACAGACTGCAGGCTGATTAGTGTTGTGGAGGACGTCGGTCTGAGAAACATTCTGAAAATCGCAACAAATGACGGCAGGTATGAGATTCCCTCAAGACGCAGCATCACAAGAAGAATACACGAGTTGTATGAAAAGGAGATATAATTATATATATATATATATATATATATATATATAACAAACAGGATAACATGAATGCTCTGGCAGTGGCAATAAGCTTTCATTTTGTATTTGCTTTGATTACATTGTTTAAGTTGAGATTTACACTAAATATTTTATTTATCTGCTACTGTATAAACAAAATGCTGATGTTAAGTGTTTGCAGAACAAATGTTATTGCACTTTCATTGGCACTTTCATATGGCAGAACATTTCAAATAAAATTGCGCTATACACTACTTTTGACTTCATTATTGGATTTTGCGTATAACAGACTTAGACTTAGACTTCTCTTTATTGATCCCTTTGGGATAACTATGTGATTAATCGTGATTAATCAGGGAAATCATGTGATTAATCGCGATTAAAACTTTTAATCTTTGCCCATATATATATTGATTGAGTGAACATTTTCAACATTTGTACAGTTCTGTCAGGAACATTTATGTCATGCGTAGCTGACCATTTGACTGTGACAAAGTTTGTAATGAAGATGTGACCAGGAAGTGGGCCATATCTCAGCAGTGCTTTCTCCAGTCATTCAAACATGCTCAGTGGTTGGACAAGTCCTCATTTTGCTTTAACCTCTGGAAATGTTGACTGAAGCAACAACAGTTCTTTTTTTTGTTAACACAAAAACACCCTGTGTGGCAAGATGAGTGACAGAGGCATAAGCAATGTAGCACTGGTAACACCCTTTGATAGCCGACTGTTCATTCTGTATGTTAGTTGACTGTCAAGAAGATTAGTCTTCACAGATGAATAAACTGTCATGACAATGTCCACTCCATCTCCATCTCATGTCCCTTGCAGTAAAACCTCCATCTCTCTAGTCTCTGTTGCAATATTCATCCATTCAGGGGCTGAACACAGAATGAAATACGTCACATCAAGTCAACATGGCTGTACTTTTCACTTGCTCCTCCTCATGCGACAGAGGATACATCTTCATCTGTGGCAGAAATTCTCCTTGACTGCTGATTCCACTATGCTTGTTCTAATCTTGCCTGTTTATTATCTACTATAGGCCTGCCTGACTAACCAGGAGTGTGTTTTAACTCCACCTCTTGTATCCAAGATCTGCCTGAAAGCATCACAATGAACAGCAATTCAGCCAACCAATGGCAGATGTGAATCTGAATTTCTGGTCAACATATTCTCTTAAATGAGTAACTGGTCTTCTACACTAGATATACCTGCAATAACAGATTTTTTGGTCACTTAAAGGAATATTTCACCATTGGAAAGATGAATATATATTTAAATTGGGTCACTTATGTAGTAGAAATGTGGAACTTTTTTAGAAATTGGTTGCTTCTCGGCCGAGAAAAGCCAGAAAATGTGTTTTTGGCTCATGTGGATGAAAGACACCAAATCCCAGAATACAGTTGCTTCACTACTTCAGAGTCTACTCCCAAGCCACGCCTACCCTTTACAGACAGACAGTGAGACGATCAACTCAACAAGTGTGTTTTATTGTCATTTCAACCATATACACGAAAAAACGTTTCACCGTGGCTCAAGTGGTGTTACACATTTAAAACATACTTTTTTGCCACAGCTGATACATTATCTGGACTTCTTTCAGCAGATTGATTGATAGCTCCAGAGGGAACAGAACTGTGTCCATGGCAACGCTCTGCTATGCATGGCAATGGTGTGTTATCCTTAGCAGCGGTCTGTTATGTAAGGGTTAATGCCCGACGAGGTGTCCATTGTCAGGTATTAATGGACGACGGCAAGGCGTGAACCGTCCGTCCGCCGAAGTCCATTAATACCTGACAATGGACACCTCGAAGGGCATTAACCCGCTTATACCATGGTCACTTGCCAAATAACACATTTTTAAAACATTAGTTCATATTTTAATTAGTTTTACAATCGAAATCTAAAGTTAATCCAAACAATAACTCCGTTTCCCTGGTTACGCCTGACGGTTTGACTAATACCTGGAACAATCATTCCCATCCATCAGGTTCTTATGCAATGCAAATGTTGTTCTCTCCACCAGGAATTAGGAAGAACCTTAGATACGACTTGCCTCCCTTAGCAACCGGAGATATTTATATAGTCCGCTCAGCTGGTAGAACCCTTCAGTTTAGCTACGAGCCAGAAAGCTAACGCTATGCTAGCAAGATCCAAAGTCAATAACATTGTGTACAGTTGGCAATCAGTAAAAATAATTTGACAGTATGTTGAACAACAAGACAAGCTAGCTATCCAGCCATGTCATTGTCCCCAAAACAATATAACGACTTTTACGGGCCAGTAGAACTTACTTCTTGCAGCCTGTGTGTTTTAGCGCCATCCTGTGGTGTTCAGAGGACGAGTTGGAAATAATAAATCCACATTTCCTTATTGATTTAATGTAGCGCATTAATTTAGAACAGTAAACAGTCAGTTTCACCGAACTCCTTTAGTAGGTGTCCTATATCACTTTTTAATGGACATCCTGCAGCCAATCAGAATCGAGTATTCACCCAGACCACGGTATAACAAGAAATAACCGACCGCATTCTACATTAGAATTCAACCAAGCCATAAAAGAAGGCTAACACATAGCTACTAGCATTAGCTCTTGGTGGGCTGTGGTATAAACATCACAAACACAGCCATACATTTGCGTGGGATGTAGCTAGAATTGTCGACATTTTACAGTCACAAACTCCACCAGCTGTTAGCAGTTAGTTGGATACAAATCACCCCATTTCTGCAACAGGCAGTCCGGGGTAACACAGCCCTCCTCCACTAGTAGTCTTACCCGGTGACCGAGCAGCAGGCTGGATTGTCCACAGCAATATTTCCACAACAACAAAAGCACAGCAGTCTCTGAACTCACGTTGGGAGTTTCGTTGAAGTTGGATGTAGTCCAGTTTGTTTAATGAGCGGACACTTGCAAGCAGTATTGGTGAATGAGATGGCTGGCTAGCGTTAGCTTTCCACCGGCACACTCGTTCAACGCTCCCCGCTGATGAGGTCGCTTTACCGGCCAGAGGCATCGAGCACCACCGCTGGTCTCCGTGCAGGCGAAGCTTGCGTAGTGTGTCAAGTATTGCGTCTGTAATAAAGTGTCCTGCATATTCTCCGATCTGTACCAATGTATTGTGGTGGTACACGTGTGTGGTAGTTTGAATGCACATAATTGTTGTTCTAAAATTTCCGTCGGGATGAACAGTTTCTTCTCCTGCTGAGAAGCTAAGCGAGGATTCAAAATGACTGACACTCGTTTTTTTCTCTGCAATCTCCGGAAAAAGCCGACAGTCCAACCCCCTTTGGGCTATGCGGAAGTGGCTCCTAATACAGGCTGTAGTCTTTTGCCTCTGGGCAAAAAACCTCAGATGACGCAAAAATCTTCATTTTGCGTCATCTGAGGCTTTTTTCCAGACCCACAATACAGAGATCTCCCCTCTCAGGGGGACATGAGGGAGGGAAGCACGGTCATTCAAAATACTACCGGGTTTCTACTGATATAAAGCTTAATGCTAAATCGGTGAAGTTTCCCTTTAAGAGCACTAGAAACAAATTGTGAACATAACATATCACCTTTTAAGTTGATATGGTAAATGTGTTAGCTACCAGTTGCTTATTTACTTATCCAGCAGATATTGAGCAACTTTTAATTCATTGATGGTTGCATTTCTGGACACCTGGCAATTGAAGCTCTACAGTTAGTGGTTGTATATTAATAAATGATAATCAGTTGTATGCACAGGTTACAAAGTGTCGTCTATAGAAGTGAAAATTATTGTTGGTAAGGGCTAGGTGGTGTGATGCTCATTTAACAGTTTTGTTCCTATGGTGTTTGAATAGGAACAATTTGTCCAGAACAGCACACCACAGACTAAAACCGGAAATCTTGCGCGATTAAACTTGACTTTAGAGTATACAAACATAGCGACAATGGAATAACTGCGCTGCCCGGGCTGGGCTTCTGCGAGAGGTCAGTGCTCATATAAAGGTTACCCGCTGATAACGCCGGTCGGGACGGTTAATGATGAGCATGGCTCTCTCCCGGAAGCGAGGTCACGATGATGAGTGTGAGCTAACCATGTTGTTAACTAATGCTCTGTTTGCACTGTTAGCGCTGATAGTGATTACCGTTTCCTCCACCCTCTCTCCCCCTTTGTGATCCACTGATCAGCTGTTTGAGCACCGGTCTCCCTTAGAACCCAGGTCCAGGTCAAACAAAACTGGACTGCGTCCTCAGCTGTTCTCAGCATTCTCCACACACAACAGGATGTCAGATCGGAAATTTTGAACAGGTTTAATATTTGAGATTTGAAATCAGTGCAGCCAGGATAGACTTCTGAGCAGATTGGGGGATGTAAGAAAACACTCTTAGCATACCTTACGCAACAGGAAATTCTGGCAAGATAATCTTGAGAATCATCAAAAAAATCTAGGCTTTGCTGACCATTGTCAGGAGGGGGGAATCAGGCCCAAAATCCGCTTGATTCTTGTGTGGTGTGTACCCTGCACAACCTTAACCCCCTTTTTTTTTGCCATAAACTTATTAATTTACTAACCTAACCATGTTGTAGTTGCCATGTGCAGATATTCTAGGAAGTGACAATTGCAAGTGTTGCTTTGGACAGTAAAACAATGTAATTGACTGTCACAAACTTGGCTCAGGGAATCTGACAAGGGAATCCACACATGGGCATAATTTATTAATCTTAAATTAACACAAAACCAACAATGAGGGGGTGGATCACAAATGTCAGCAATAAAAGCAGAAGTAGCCTTTCACAAAGGTTGCCATTACACTTGGATGGCACAACTCCACCAAGACCACAATGACCCAAACCTTCCCACCACTGCCACCCATTTTACCAGCTCCATTTCCCCCACCCAGCAACGTTGGATCCTGAGGAGCAATTTAAGGGTGAGAAAACTGCTAGTAAACGAAAAGCAAATGATTTGGCAAGTCAATAGGCAGTCACATGGTAAAACTAGTGGGACATGGCTGTTTCTGAACTCTTATGATTGATAGTTAACACAAAACTAACACAGGAGTGGGTGTTGTAGGATTCTCGTAGGGTACAGATTTGATCATTGGCAAATTATCAAAGATGTTTTATCAATATTAATAAAGTTATGAATATGGTTATTAATAACTTTATCAAATCGACAAACAATCAAAACGGGGCACCACCCTGCTAGTCAGGGACCAATAATCAAACTGTGGAACAGTCTCATTTCTGTGGTAAATCCTTTTAAAAAGGAAATAAAGGAAGGGGTGAATCCAAGCAACGGACCTGATCGACCAGCAATTATTACAACAAGTACACAAATAATCACAAGCAATTGCTAATTAAGTATAATAAGATTTATTAACTTCACAATTATCAGTAGCTAAACAATAATCCTTCAATAATAAACTCATATACCTTTTTATAATATCACAACCAAAAACAAAGCAAAAACAAAGCAGCATGTGTCATGGACACGTCTGTGTCTGTCTGTGTGTGAGTGTGTGTGAGAGAGAGAGTGAGTGACAAAGGAGGGGGCGGTGTCGGAGTGTAGTTCTAAACACCAAAACACCTCCAAAGATGGCTACTCCTGTGAGCTGCACAAAACTATTTAGCCCCAAGAGGGCGGTAGTGGTGCTGCGTGCGCGGAGAGGGCTGAAGAAGCCGGGGGGGTTGCTAGGCAACGGGCACGCTTAACCGATCTGGTAGCTAGTCCCTGTTTTAGCTCTGTACGAACGTAGGGAGATCCCACGTGTGAAGCTACAGCGTTAGCTTGGTAATTGCGCGGCTAGCCTGTGTCGTGTGTGTGTGTGTGTGTGTGTGTGTGTGTGTGTGTGTGTGTGTGTGTGTGTGTGTGTGTGTGTGTGTGTGTGTTAGTAAAGGACGAAAGAGAAGGAGAGTAAAGAAAAGAGGCACTTCTGATCTTAAGATATTGATAATGACCTAGTTCCCCTCAGCCACTGTCCTACAGACTGAGACTTTTGGTTTTGCTGAGGGAAACGTCACTATAACCACTCCAGTAGCTAGCAGCTGATTTTCGCAATTCTATCGCAGACAGTAACTAAATTCCATGAAAGGAATGAATTAGCAGGTAGCGATTACAGTTATACCCAGCTACTTAACACAACCAGAATCAAACGATATAATGATCAGTTATATATTCACAGACAGATTAATAATCACATATGGACCAGTACATGATTAAATCAGATCACATTAATGGCAACAAGTGGTAGCGAACCCTTTTGCTCATTAGTAACAAAACAAAACGCACTAGTTCTATTATCTGCCCAGAACTGTGTAAGCCTTACTGTATATGCGTTGTTTGTCAGTTAAACCGCTTGCCAGGGTTTAACGGTCCGTTTCGTCTGGAGCAAAGGACGAACGTACTCCAGGTTAGGGCTGGGCGATATGGCTGAAAACTGTATCACGATATAAGTGTTTCATATCGGTCAATATCGATAATTATTGATATTTTTTATGACCTATTTAAAATAAGGACCAGGAGAAAAATATATTAAATTTAAACATTTTTATTTTAAACTTAACCTTCCTCTGATTATAATCCCCTCAGTTATAAAAGCAGAAATGTCAACACAACCATGGAAATCACTCAAATAATTAAAATGTAAACGTCTGTAAAAAGACGTTTTAAAAAAATGTAAAAAGTCTAAAATCACAGTGAAGAAAGAATAAGTAAGAACTGCTTAATAAGGTGTAATAAAATGGTGCAAAGTGTTAAATATAAACATAGAGAAACCTGAAACCTGAGAAGAACTATTTTCTGCAGGTTTAGTGCTAGGTTGGTAACCTGGCTTCTGGACAGTGCTCAGCACGTCTGCCTCCGTTATTTCTTTGTAGCGTTTAGTAAGGCGCTGATGCAGAGTACCTCTCCATGGCGGTCTGCTACTTGTGCGGTGTAGCAGCTGCAGATGTTGGACGTTGCTGACGAATACGGCTGTGCTCCAAAGTGTGAGCGCGGCTAAGGTGGTAAAACAAGTTTGCGGTAGTGTTGGTGGGGACGACGGTCAGACTTATAAAATCCCAAAAACTGCCATACTGACTTTTCCTGTTTTATCAACAATTTCCTTGCTCGCTGCGGCACTCACTTTCCACTTATCGCTCCACGCCGCCGGTTCTGTTATTGTAGAATCCAACACGAGACAGCAATGTGGCGCAACCAAAAAGGATACTGTTACATGATTGGCTGTTAGAGTGTCACTCCCTACGTTGCTAGGTTACCAGAGAGTGAGTGCCTTTGTTCATGCAACCAAACTTGCTTTGCAACTTCTGGTTTCTTCCGAAGAAGAAAAACAAGTTATCGAATGTTTTATCGACCGCATTTTCTATTGATATTGATTACGTATCTATCGCGATACATATCGTTATCGTTTTATCGCCCAGCCCTACTCCAGGTCGACCACACAAGAAAAAGAACGTAGTCCTTTTCTTCAATCCAGGCTGATTAAGCCCGCTGCAGATGAAGGAATACTTTGACAAAGTATTCCCTCGGATCCCCTTTGTATATCAGGCCGATATAAAGTTTGTTCCAGGTCGAAACTCGACCAGCGAGATGATGCTGGTTTTCTAGTTTACTAGTCCGGACTAGAGTGCTTCCTATTGCGACGTGAGTCACGGTGGAAAAGCGAAGAAAGCACAAACGCCGAACGCTTTTATCGTTCCCCCGCCTCCTAGTGGCGGGGTGGTGCATTCAAAGACCTGACGGCCAATGGGAAAACTCCAACCTGGTCACAGGTGTGAAGCAGTTCTTTGTCTCACCACCAGTCTGCCTTGTCCCACACGTGTTAAATGCACTTTCTCCATCTTGCGAAGTGCTTCCAAGTAGCAGCCTATAGGAGTTTCGTGAAACTGGCTTTGGAATTCACATGTAGGCCAAGATCCTTTGTCCTGCCTCTTCTGTGTCTCTGCAGTCAACTCAATCGGAGCCAAATCACTGTTTAACCAGCTTCTTGGTCCCCAACAGTGTAGTAGATCAGCAATGAAAGCAGAGTTATTGATGTGTGGCATGTGGTATAGCGGTGTTGATGCAAAAAGAAAGTGATGCAGGGTGGATTTCAGCTGTAGGAAAGGAGAGAAATGGGCCATCTTTTATAGCTTATCTGGCTTTTGACATCAGATTTCATTCCAAAAAGAGTAATGTAATGATAATTCAAAGTAAAAACAAACAAACAAAAAAAACCTTTTTACATTTTACATTTTTCTATGCAAGAGATGTTCTAAAGTAGGAAGTGTGTTTATAATCTACGATGACATAATACACTGATGTCATGAGGATGTTTGTGCCCAGACTTTGAGCCATGTTTATTTGCATAAATGTTCCAACATGTCAGGCAGTGAAAAGAAACCTCATGAACAAATGTATGCACTGTAAATATTGGATAAGGTACGGAAGAGCAGAATTGACGCAGTGGTTAATCCTACTAAATACTTTAGAGATGTGGCAACTCTGGAGTTCATATTATGTGATGTGAATTGTATGCCTTACTTGTAGAGAGAGGCAGAGAGAGATTGATATACAGAATAGACAGGGTAAACAGATACTGTAGATAATGAGGAAAATACTGACACGCGCGTGTCTAGCAGCAGACAGACACATACACATAGGCAGGAAAGCAGCAGGAACCTACATATTTTTTCTTATTCCAAACTTTGCTGCGTCATTACCCTGATAAGACCTTAGCTGCTCTTTTTTCCTTAATCTCTTCAATATATTTCTTCTCTCTCCCCTTCCTCATTTCAAAAAAACCAAACCTTCTTTGGTAAAGAGTACTACTTTAAAGAACACTGCAGAGTAGCACAAGGAGAAAAGAGATGGAGAGAGTGATTAAGACAGAAATAAAGAGACAGTGTGAGAGAGGGAGAGCTAAATTAGGAACAAAAGACGGGACACCGGAGGGAAATGTATCTGTGCGCGTGCTCATGCATGTGTATGCTTGCATGTTTTTGTGTCTGTGTGCAACTTTACAAAACCCCTGTAAAACCGCAGGCTGCTTAATTCAGTTTTTCCGGTTCAGTCCCTCCCCCTCATTGCCCTCTTTCTTCCATCCCATTCTGTTTCAGAATCGTTTGGGATGTAATGAACTTAAAACAATAGCTAGCTATAACTAAAAGAAGATGTATTACTTTAAGAAATAAAAAAATGAAGTATAATTGTAAAAAAAATTGTATCAGGTAATCACATATAGGAAACAACTTTCCGTTGGTAGCCTAGAATCAAAGCATTATTTCCACCCACTGGGATATTCAAAATATCCCTTTCATTCCTGTAGCAGTAGTGTTTTACTGTAGATCAATAAGACATCCAATCCATTCCTTTCGGTTTAGATCCTGTTTGGGGATATTTCGGTAGATCCATTAGATATAATTACTTGTCAGTTTGTTTGCTGGTAAACAAAATAGTCTCTTATACCTAGTATGATTAATGGCTCCCTCTCTCCCTCTTCACTCATTTTTATACATCAGTATATGTCTCTTTATTTGTCTTCCTAATATACAATACCAATTTTGTCAGAAATGCTGTATCTCAAGCTAAAGCCAATGCTGTAATAGGAGAATCCTCCATACATACACATATACATGCAGACACTTACAGCTAGTTTACAGGAGATATGTAGAAGGATCATCATCATAACAACAACGTGTCCAAAAATTAAAAAATGCAGTGCAATGCAATTTTCATCACTGTTAATATGTTTTTTTTTCTGTCAACAGCAGACCACTAGACTGGGTAAATAATAAACTGCACAGGGTTATGGCTCCTCCTTGTGTTAATGTTTGAGACTGCGGGATGTTCTGTGGTGAAGTATTTTTTGCAGTGTAGTTTCAGTTACAGATTGTAGTGGTTGTTTATACTGAAGTTTATTAGGTGATGGACCTAGTGCCAATGAAAAAAACAGCTTAAATCATTATTATTATTTATAGTGTAAATTGTACAAACTGATTAAAACATAAAAAAAAACCTCGACAGTCTCCCCTCATATGGAGGGTCTTATGCACTGTTCTTAACATCTTCCACTGGCGATACAACTATATCCATGACTGCCCCCCTCTGCTCTTAAAGAAGCAGAAGCATTTAAAAAAACCACTCAATTTGTTTAGTGTACTGCTGAAAACAATTGTTAATAGAATAATTTTCATTTTGAATACACAATTTTAAAATGGGTTCATCTTTGATATAGCCTGAAACTGATGTCTTTGTACCGTATATTTTGATTATTTACTGGAGAAGTGGAGAGCTAAAGTAGACTGCTATCAACTGTCCCAGTTAATTTGCTTCAATGCCTCCTTACAGAATCTGACTGCCTAGAGAATCTTGCTTTTGCTTCAGTCAGTTCAGGTCAGATGTGCTGCAAGTTCTTCAGACTTCACAGCAGGACTTCCTGCTCCCATGCTCTCAGACACCACACAGTATATAGAATATAACAGACAGGGATATAAATATGCTGTACACAGACACACGTGTGGTTTACACACGTGTCCTTTATTCATTCATGCCAACCTTTCTGACTGAGCAATGTGTTGCACCTTAAATAGTAGTTTATTGGTGTGTAATGAGCTGTAAAGCATTACAGTACACAGCAAATCAGATACGCGTTTGTGGACAGCTAGTCCGGTATATGCATTTACATTTTTATTCTTTTTGACTTAAGATGTGTTATATTTTAGCAATACTCAATGACATGTGCATCACATATTTGCACAGATAAGTGTCTTGCTTTTTTTCTGTTATATAAAAAAGAGTAACTCTTTAAAGATGTGCGTGGCAATGGAGCAATGGAGTAAGTTCAGTCTTCATATCATGTAGATACAAACAGTTGGGAAACCAGATTATTATTATGTGCACAATGAGAGGTTCTATCTATAGAATTCTTTTTTGGAGGGGGCTAATTTATTCTTTCATTTGTCCAAGCAGCATGTCTCCATCGGTCTATTGATCCATCTGTTCATAAATTAATTTAATGCAAATGTAACTGACTTAAATTGGTAAATAATATTACACAAAAATTTCCCTTCATGAAAAAACTCCATAGTGTACTAAGGACAGTAGTTTTATCAAACATTATCACATTTTTTAGAAGCTATTAAGAAAGTGCTGCCTTCCACCTCGCTGAGCAGTGATTCCTTTACAGTTTAACCTGTCAGCACTGGAATCTGTTCAAGTCTGTTTTCCTTCTGTCTAAACCTTGAAAGCATAGTACATAAGGCAGGAGAAAAGCTTGAACCTTCCCATCCCCAAAACAAATTCTGTTCCAGAAAGCAAGAAGTTGCTGAAAATTTTAAAGCCTACATGGGATCTTCTCCTGTGTGTTACACTTTTTCATTTGTCTGGCTAACACATCGTGATTGAAGATTGGGAATCTGCCAATGCTGTCAATAATATTGGTGATTTTTTTCTGTTTGATCACAGTTACAAGGTGAGAAAAGTGGAACATTAAACTTTCTTCAGCCCCACAGGTTTTCCTAAGATCTGTTAGGAAACACAGTGGATGATTTTGGTAACCTGAGCCACATCATGGAAAGGACAGTTTGACAGTGAAAGTGAGTGTGTGCTTGCTGCTGGAGGAAAATCAATGGGAACCAACGTGATCCATTGTTATTCAGCACATTAGAATACATCGGTTGAGAATAATAGAGAATGGCAAGGAGGTCATTTTGCAGTAAAACATTTTTTAATATCACAGGCACTCAAAATGTGCTGTCAAATATCGTTATATAAAAGTGGAAACATTATTCATCATACAGAATGTCCAGCATTACCTTGTTATAGCTCTTTAGATTTGTTCATTTTAAAACTACATTAAAAAAAAAATTAAAAAAAGGTATCAAAATGCAAATTATAAAAAGACGCTCGAGAAAATAGATCTGCTGAAATGATACAATATACAAATATACAAATGTCTTCTTAGAACACAATGGACTATTTTAAAGGGATATCCTCTCTGTTTGCCTCATGGATATCTAAAACAGAACACACAGAAAATGATTAAAGTTTCTACAAGACTCACTCAGTCCACGTTGAGCATTTATGAATAAGTCAAACTCATTAAAAACATATGCGTTAATAATGCTTGAAGACCTCACACCACAAACATCAAATCACTTGTAGTTGCACTCATCTTACAATGATCCTTCATCAACATTCACCATCTTTACCATGAACAATACTCATGAGCGTGGCATAGTGGAATTCCTTTGAGCGTTCTTTGAAATAAGCGGTGCTTGAAGATAAACTTAAAGTGCCCATATTATGCTCATTTCAGGTTCATAATTGTATTTTGAGGTTGTACCAGAATAGGTTTACATGGTTTAATTTTCAAAAAATATATTTCTGTTGTACTGCACATTGCTGCAGCTCCTCTTTTCACCCTGTGTGTTCAGGTCTCTGTTTTAGCTACAGAGTGAGGCATCGTTCTTCTATTCCTTCTTTGTTGGGAGGCGCACATGCGCAGTAGCTAGGTAAGGATCACATCAGCTAGCTCTTTGTTTCTACAACTTCAGTTAGTACAAGGCAGGATTAGCCGGGAGACTTCTTCTAAACGAGGGCGCACTTCCAACTTTGCGTAGAATACCTGCAGAACAGGGACATGTAAGTAGTTCTTTTGTAGATTATGGTGAACTAGTGTGTGTTGTAGCCATGTTTTGCCATTGAAAACGAGCTAGCATGCTAGCGCTAGCATGCTACGGTTAGCCACCTCATCTCGGCTACTGATGTAGAAAGCCCTGCAGATTTTGAACAGCTCACCCGGAGACTGAAGGTAGAAGACATTCAGAAACCCGTATCTCACTCTAATATCTGTATCTAACTCATGGATGGATGTTTTTTTCCAAGTTTGTATGCGTGTGGAAGCACCAGAGACACAAAATAACACCCCAAATCCCAGAAAAAGTGATATTTTCATAATATGGGCACTTTAAAGCTTTAGTGTGTAACTTTTCAATATTAATGAACGTCTGTTACATTCAAGCCATTGCCAAATGAGATGCTACAATGCTAATTAAAAATGTCAGCTCCACACATCTCTCTCTGTATTTCTATGTTCAGAAGATTGTGTCGTCCGGTGACTTTCCCACGCAGAAACTTGAGTGAAGATAAATACCTCTTCTTTCATGTTTTTTTAATCCTCCGTGTCCTCCTTGGCTACTAGCAACTGCGTGGAGGAAGGGTGGGGGTAGTGCGCGATCACGGAAGGCTTGTATCATGTGGACACACTGACAGTGTTGTTGTTATTACTTAGAATTCCTCATGGGGGAGACAGAAACTACGCACTATAGCTTTAATTACTATTTAGTCACTTAACAGACAGTAGGTTAGCACAGTTGTTTTAAGGGAAGAAACTTCAATATATATAATTAGATGATCAGACAATGCAAATATGTATGTGTAAGTTCACATCTACTGAAGTACCTCATTACTTTGTTACACAGTGGTTAATAATGAGTGATATAGAGATGGATAACTACATAATGGTTTATGTGTTAATATGAACTTTCACAATTGGTGTGATTTGCTTGATCAGATTTTACAAAACAGTGGACTGAGTGAGATTAGGAGAAACTCCCATCATAGGCTCCTCTGGAATGTTTTTTTTTAATTATTATTTGGCAGAGGAAGGGAAATGACATGAAACATCAATATGCAAAATTGGAAAATGTGAAGAAAAACATTCATAGAATTGTTAGCAAACTGACATCACCACATCAATGCTTAAAAATGAGCAGTCTGTAATAACCTTTCATACCTTCTTCAAACACTATCTTCGTCACTTCTTTCTTTTCTTCCTATACTTTAACTTTTCACCCCTCCGTGCTAACCGCAGATCACCCCTACATCTTCCCCATGTGAGCAGTTGTGTTTCCCCACCCTGGATCTCTTGCACTCTAGCAGCGATCTCTCCCCGCCCTCACACTCCACATCATCCAGTAGGATCCTGACGCTGCGGTCTGCCTCCCCAAGTGCAGCCCTCTTCATCACGGCCAATGCTGTCGTGAAGCCGAGCTGTCGACACACCACAGTACCTGCTTTGCTGTTGAAAAGGTCATCGCAAACTGTCCCCCACTCACCACGGATAAAGATCTCCACTCTACCTCGATCTGACAAACCATCGGCGCTTACCAGTCGCACTGAGCCGACCCGCAGCCTTCTTCCTCTCTTGTGACCGCGACCTCTTCCTCGAACTCTCTTATATACTCGGTTACCCTCTCCTGCGCTTTCAAGCTTCTCTCCGAGCCACAGCCTCTCTTCCTGTGATTTAGGTAGCGTTGTGTTGATTGGTGGTCTCTGGGGCTTGAAGCCTGATGCCGTGGGTTTCTGGCAACAATATGGCGGCAGTGGTGTGGTCAGCGCTCCAGGAGGCTCAGGGTATCGTGCAGAGGTCAGAGCCATCTGGTGTCGTTTCAGGGATGTTGTGGATGGAGAAGGAGGATGTTGTGGTGAGGTAAAAGGTTGTGAGGTGGTAAAAGGGGCGTACTGATGGGGTCTCCCGTGTCTCCTGGTTGGAGGTGTGGTGATGATTGGGGTTTGAGCAATCCTAGAGTAGGCTGCAGTCATGACGGTTGTGAGATAACCTGATGGAGAGACAGAATCACCCTCTTTATTTGAATATATGTAGTTTAACAATGTGTTAAAGATGCTTATAAGGTAATTATGAAACTACTTCCGGCAACTGGTTAGCTTAGCTTAGCATAAAAAGAAAGAAAAGAGGGGGCTGGCTCTGTCCAAAGATAACAAAATCCACCTGCCAGTTTGTTAATGAAGATTTGGTTTCGGTGTCAGTTTTTTAATTGGCTTGGTTCTAACAGATTAAATCCAAAGTCTAAAAGCATCCATGAAGTCACTGTGTCTGGCAAAAAAAACATTTTTACACTTTGGTTTTGTACAAACAAGATATAATATGTTGATTAGTGAGCTTTAGAGGTGCTGTTAGCTGGATTTTGTTACCTTCGGACAGGCTATCTGTTTCCCCCAGTTTCCAGTCTTTATGCTAAGCTAAGCTAACCGGCTGCTGGTGGTAGCTTCATATTTATCATACAGATACAATCTTTTCATCTAAATCTCGGCAAGAAATCAAATAAGAATATTTTCTAAAATTATGAATATATCTTTAGCTAGTACACCAAATTGTTCATTTGAGAACATGTTTTACAAAGCTCAGATTTCACAAAAGCCATTTAAAGCAATGTAATCCCTGAAGACAGGCAAAGGAAAGACATAAACACAGACACACAAAGATGAATGTCCAAACTGAAGCTGATGCAGAACCATTTATTCAAAATAAATAATGCCAAAGTACCTGATTTTAATTTAAGGTACTGCAACACATAAATAAGCACCATTTATCCTGCTTTAGACTCCAGTACCAGCCAAAGAATATAATGCAAGAAATAAAGTTGCCACGTTTGCTAATTCCACTACCTGAGTTTGACACAAGCTTGTGTGAAAGGCTCACCCTCACCTTCTAAATCCGCAAAGGCAAATTTGTCCTCAATTTGCTTTCGGTCAGTAAACAGAACATGAGCAAAAGTTGAGACATTGGTACACTAATACTTTATATTAATTTTCCAACATTTACATTTCCATTTTAGCATTTAATGAGGTGAATACTACTAATCTGTTGTGCCCTCTTCAGAGACATAGCACATTTTATGTAATTTTTTTCTACTTTTCCAGTGCAAAGTGCAAAGACTGAAGCATTTAATTTAGTCATTTTTATGGATTGTAAAAAGTTTTTTTAAATAAGGCTACTTTGCCACAAAAAAACTGAATAATTTAAAATAAATACATTACTTTCTCATTTATAAATTAGACCACTGGCTATTTTACTGTATTTTTTTATTTCCTCACTTTTAAGCATCTTTTAATCATATTTCGATTTTCACCATGCAAGAAAATACTTGAGAGCTACTGTAGGTAGTTCATCTCTAACATACTGTGCGAGCTGCAATAAAAGATTACAGACTAGTTTTAAGTTCATTCTGATGCTGTAAAACTAGTATGGAGCTTTGAATAAATAATGCTATAATAGCCAGTTGTGAGCTATAATTAAGTTAATTTCTACCCTTCAGTATTTTAAACTGATATACAAACCAAAAATGAAAAACAAAGTAAAAAAAAAAAAAGCCAAATCATAGTTACATTAATCCAACTTAGCTGCCAAACTATATTATTTAATGTTTTCTATTTCTATATGATTGTTTGTAAAGGTGAGTCATTAAGTGTCCTGTAACGGGCATTTGTAGCAAGTAAGACTAATTAATTTAAAAGTGATTTGATTTGATCAAAAAGGCAAGTTATATTAATCATTGAAGGTAAATAAATTGCACAGCATTTAGTTAATTTAGCTATTAGCATGTTAAAATGTAAAGCAAAAATAAAGCGCAGAAGGTGAAACCACCTGGTTTGACACTGGTGGCCTCACCGCGCATCAAGACACATATTCGTGTGGGTTCACCGGTGGATTTAATGTTAGTCCTAACAGTTGATTTAGTGGTTATGTAAAGAGTGGGCCTAGTGGTTGGGTAATCAGTGGAGCTGGCTCGGTAAACAGGTGCACCAGTAGGCCTACCAGTGGGTGTGGTTGTGGCAGGGGTTGTTGCCATGGACATCTGGACAGGTGTTGGTACGGTTGTTGATTTTATTGTTGTTGCTGAGGTTGTTTTTATTGTTGTTGTTGCTTTTATAGTTGGTTTTGTGGGCGCTGGGGGTGTTTTTCTCATTGTTTTTCTTGTTGTCTGTAATGTTGTTTTTCTTGTTGTTGCTTTTGTTGGTGGTAGGGGCATTTTTCTTATTGTTGCTCTTGTTGGCATTGGTGGTTTTATTATTATTATAGGTGACTTTCTTCTTGGTGGTGTTTTTGTTGTTGTTGTAGTTTTTCTTGTGGTTGTTGTAGGTACAGGCGTGGTGGTTGGCTTCTTGTTGATTACAAACTCTGCAAAAAAAAGGAAGAAATAAAGACATTTGAGCAGTGTCAAAAAGCCTATCCAGAATTTGATGTCCATACCAATGCACATTGACAAGATAATCAGAATTCTAGACACGATTATCTGATGAGGTTTTGGTAGAGTAAATATGGCTAAGAGTCTAATGTTTCTATAAAGAACGACAACAAATGGGAAAACACACTGACAGTGGAACAGAAGTTAACCATCTGCTTACCTTCTTTGGGGTAGAAGTGAATCAGTTTTCCTTTTATCTTAACAGGTGAAGGCTTGACCCTGCATTTTCCTGGTGCTGCTCGCCTATGTGGTCAGGAGAGAAAAAATAAGCACACACATGCAACCTATTATATCATTTTTTTTTTGAGTTTGAAGAAATGTTAGTGTATTCTAAGATCAGCTATTCTACTTTAACTAGAGCTAGACTGGACCGCCTTGGTAGCCGAGTGGTTACAGCTTGTGTCACTTAACCGGTTTAATTACAGCTGGGGACCTTTGTTGCATGTCATACCCTTCTCTCTCTCTCTCTCTCTCTCTCTCTCTCTCTCTCTCTCTCTCTCTCTCTCTCTCTCCCTCTCTCCCCCCATTTCCTGTCTCTCCTTGGTAAATTGTTGGGGCTTATTGCTGATACATTTGTATCCACGTATATAGCAGTCAATAAGCAACAAGAAAAATCAGTTTAGTTAAGTCCAAGTCTACGTAAAGTAAGTCACAATGACCAATGTCCCCATCACTACACTCTACATTTATTGCTGCAGTGATGTGTTGTAATGCTTAGCTACCTGGAAGGGTCAATTATCTTATAGATGACTCCTGCTCTGGCTGTGGCACTCGCGGCTCCTGTGGCTAAAAAATACAGTTCACCTAGAAAGATGGACAGAGGAAAGGGAGAGAGTGAGGCAGACAGAGATAGGTGGAGAGTAAAAGACAAAGAAACAGAGGGAGGTGTAATGAAGGTGGACAGCAGGGAGAATGGAAGGAGGGAGGGGATATGTACAATGAGTATGGAAGAGACATAGAGTGGCAAAACAGAGGAGATGGAACTTTTAAACTTTAATCTTCTCTGAGGCACTTTCAGGGGAGGGAGGAGATTGTTTAAGACCAGCAGCTTGTGCACAACCCTCTCCCTGGTAAATCAGCAGTCTCTTTAATACAAACCAGATTTAAAGTCAAATCGAACCCTCTACTGGGTCCTTTTGGTGGTAATTAATCATTATTAATGATTCCACAATTTAAAAAAATTACACTTTAGGAAACACTCTTTAACCATATCATTTAACTTTACATACATGTCCCACACCTCAATGACCTCATTAATGTTTACTTTTAATAAAGCAATATACTGTATATGATACAATGACTATTTGTTTGCATGTTGGTAGGTTCTTACCTGCTTCATCCTCAGCAAAAGAGATGATGTATTTGTAGTAACTGTTGATGAGTTTGGGGAATCTGCAGGTCTGGTCTCTTCCCATGCAGATCTCATTGTACAGCCATTCACCAGAAGTAACATTCTCCTTTAGAGACATCAGACGCCTAAACAGAAACAAACCGCACATAAGTATAAATATATATAATATTTATCCCCATAAATTCTTTCATATACATGCATGTTTATGATAAATATGAAATCCAGCCTGTGCACAATAGCTCGATATGAGTGCAGATTATTGCACTCCTTATTAAAAATGTTGTGTTTTTCCAGCCACACGTACTGTAATACTTGATGTTGCATTGGCTTCACTAAAGAATTGAAGGAAAAGGTGCGGCTAAAAAATCCTCAATCAAAGGACAAAGACAGATCTATATAATGTATTTTTTTTATTAGGCTTTGTATTGTAATGATGTTGCAATTACGGCTTCTACAAATTGGATCCTGGGTCTCTGCAGTTATCGGCGAGAATTTGTCTCAAGAAAATGTCTAAAGTTTAGATTTAAAAATGACGCAGAAACACTTACCCACTCATAAAATCCCCGAAGATGTAGAGTCCATTGAGGTTGGGCATCTGACAGCCTCTGTAGATGTATCCTCCCGTCACTGATTTGCCCAACTTGTGGGGGTAGGCAAAGATAGGCAAGATGTCATCTAGACATAGACATAGAACAACACACCAGTTTATCACAATAACAAGAAGACAAAACTATAGCGACCTACTGCTGTAAATATGCGTCATATTCAGAGGCATATGAAAAGTCACTTGAGCCCACAAACTTAAACTAAATTAAAATTAGCTAAAGTTATTGTTCACAGCCTTCAACAGTGACAGTACATATCATGTAAAAAATGTAATCCTTCTCAGTAGTGTCAATTGCAAAAAGTGAATGTGAAAAAAGTGAATGACAGCAGCCCAGAAAGAGTCCTCACCTAGCGAGGAGTTGTGACAGAGTTTGCGATCGTAGCAGCTGAAGCCTTCTTTGGCCCTCCATCCATAGTTGCCTCCTTTAAACATGTATTGACAAAGTTAGTGCAACTTCTCAGGGAAAGAGCTATTGTACCATTCTTTCTAAATGGAATTGCTTCACAATCATAGAGTCTATGTTTACAAAGCAGTAAATATACTGTGAAAAACCTTTTGGACTTGCAAAATTATTGTTCGGCTGTAATTAGATGTTTATTTCATGCCCCTTTCAGGTTTCTACGTAATCGGATAGCATTCACCCTAATTGTTAGGGAGAAGACTGAGATTAAGCTATGATGTCTGACTCACTGTCTGCGTGGTCTTTGAGAGAACAGTTGTACTGTATATGACATGAGGATGATAATGACACCCATCTCATATTTCTTATGAAAATGTTAAAAGAATCTTGAACACTTAAAATTCAGTAAAATCTCTCTCTAAAGTAAAATGTTGCTTCAAACTAAAATCACCATACCTTTAACAATAAGGTCCACCTCTTCATATTTGTTCTGGCCTACGTCACCACAAAACATCCTGCCTCCGCCCCGGCCTGTAGCAGGGTCACCGCGGTCAATGGAGCAACGCCACATATTGCGAACGCCAAAGGCATAAATCTCTGCACAGAAAGAAAAAAAGACATTTACATATTGACAAAAATAGCACACATCCATTGTGAGGCTGCACACAGAAACAAAAAAGGCATATATTTCTGGAATGAAAGGTGATTTTGCATCTGCCATAGTTTATTTATTTATTGTATTTAAAAATGGCAGTGTTTACTGAGTTATGTTTTCCTCTGTAAGAGAAGGACAGTCCCACAGCAGTCACATATTATGTGTGCTCATTAGAGTCTACATTAATATTTACTATTGTGCTATTGATCTTAAATATCCCATTCATTTTAAATGTGACCAGACATAATTATTCCACAGATATGGAACGTTTTAAGAGATTTACCGGGTCGTGATTCTTTTTCTCTCAAGAATGGGTTATCTGAGGGGATGCTGTACGGGGGGCCATCGTCATTGTTGTCAACATCAAGACGCAGCACCTTGCCGAGGAGTGTTGACCTATAGTCAACAGAGTAGACCAGAGAGTGAGAACGATTTAGAGAGGCTTCAAGACTGAGGTGACTGAGTGAGTGCTCATTTTAGGCAGATATAAAAAAAGCTTGAGCTCCTTGACCTGAATCTTTTCTTTATTTTTCTTTTCAACATATGTTTCACCTTTGACCTTACACTCTCCCATCATCCTCTTTTTCTACTTCTTGCAACACACTTCATCTTCCTCTGCATTAACTTCCCTGCTATTTATTTTCTCTCTTTCCCATCTTCATTGTTCTTCATAATGTCTTCCTCTAAATCCAACTTTCCTATCATTGGTTACTTTCCCTCACATTTCTCTCTTTCCATCCATTTGAACTAAATCAGGGGACTACAGATGAAAAATAGCCATTTGGCTAATTCTGGCTTTTTTAACCATGTTTGTTCATGTGTTTTATGAAATTGCACTGTCCCCTTCTAAATAAACCAATAAATCAAATCAAATCTCTAAGTTTGTCCTTTATCCCTTTCTCCATTTTCCTTTTTCTCTTCTCCTCTCTCATTTACTGTGCACCTTTCTCCTCTCTATGCCCTGGTCGCTCTCTCCATGTAACCCTTTTCCAGTCTTTCCAATCCTTCCTTTCACTCCCTCTCCCTCACTCTCCCTGTCTCTCTCTCTTTCCTCCACATACCAGTGTGTGGCAGTCCGCAATGTGTAGTGTCAATATTAGACTTGGCAGGCGCTATCCTCCCTCATTCCCTGAACAGCTAATACGGCCTGTCAACAAAACCCCTCAGAAACAGTTAAAGGGCCAAACTATAACCGTCTGGAGAAAAGCTGTCAGCATCTCAGATAAACCTGTTTCCTAAACTGTTGTTAACCTGCTGCTGATAAAATTCATCAGAGGGCGTCCCCAGTCAGTCACAGTTCTGATCAGATTTGTAGGCTGGTTTTGAGATAAACAACACCTTGGGTATTCCTGTTTAGCTTTAACCTCTCTGAGAACTTAAAAGATTTTTTTGTTTTGTTTTATATTAATATTAATTTAACTGTTTTAAATGTTTACCATAGTCCAAGTATTTTTTAGCTCCACAATTCACAGTGTAACTCTATTATGCATGACATTCTTGGAGTAATTGTGCAATGTGTGTACTGCAAATGAGCAGTAATATTTGCACTTCCTACCTTGTTGTCCTTTGGCTGTAATTAACATTTAAGCCACTGAGAGTTGATCAAATGAAAATAGAGAATGACAGTTGTAGCTCATAGCTAAATGTAGGGCAAGCCTTCATTACTGTGGAAAAAACACACATAATAGCGTCCACATATACATTTGCACAGACACAAACACACATCCCCTTGAGATACAGCTAGCCTATCTATCCTGTACAGGTCCTTATACTATAAAGGTCATGTGGTTTGAGAGGAGAGTAATGTTTACCAACACAGTAAAATACACATAATGCCCTGCATTCCCTTTAATACAAGCTCCTTATATAAACTATATGTGCACTGCTCTTGGCATAAACACATCCTGCCACCTCTCCTTGACTTTGGCACCCATTGGCACATGCCTGCCACCAGATGCTGATGTGGTTTATTCTTTTAGTTTTAGAGAACAATTGCACATACATTATGAAGTGGAACTCTACATTCAGTCCACAATTACTTCAAGTCTATTATTGGAAACGTATGTCCCTATTCATGCACTGCTCCTGCAATAATCTTTGCTGACATGCTTACATCCAGCCCTGTTTTCAATTACACAGTCCCTTCCAAAACTCTTCAGCACTTTTAATTTCAATATAATATAGACATAATTGAGATCTTCTCCATAAACCCTCTAGAATGTATAAATATTCATTATTGCAATCCTAATTAAAGAAGTGTTCTACAGGGCATATAAAGAATATTTTTTTGTGATAATTTGTGTGCACAAATGACAAATATGTACTGTTGGAATGATAATCTGCGTTATATGAGCAGGTTCCCAGCCCAGCAAGATCCTTAGTTTATGGGAATTTCCATAAGTGGAAGATAACCTGTCTTTGAAAAGCTATAATTTAAAGTTGCAACAGAGTAACTTGAAAGTCTCCACAGCTTTGAAGTCTAGCTTCTCCATAACTTTTCATTAAACTTAACTGGAATTTAATTAGGTAGGTCTTTAGGCAGAACTGCCTGGTTTTAACCAGACTTTGGTATTTTTTAATATATGTTTATGCAGCCAACATCTCAACAACATCAAGGTGTCTGGCAAAATTTTCTATGATGAGCACCTTTATCATTTAAAATTTTAACAACCTCCAAGAGTAATCAAAAGGATGTGCTTATCTTACTTTTGTAAATATTTTTTTTTATTACACATAAGGATGAAGCTTTGCAAGGAGAATTATTTCCTTTTCCTGTGCTCACTTAGATGTGCAGCTCATTTTCAGGTTGGCTGTTGTAGATGAAAAAATATTACAACAATGACTTACGACTTGAGGAATTTAATGTGACGTGTTAGGAAATACTGTAGGCAACGTAATCAAGCACCTAAATTTGTTAAATTATTCTTACTTGTTCTGTGAGTTGCCAAACTTTCCAAATGGGTCCCCAGCTCGGCCCCCATCACCAATGAAGATGTACAGGTACCCGTCATGGCCAAATAGAAGCTGTCCTCCATTGTGATTGGATGCCGGCTCTACCACCTCAAGAATAGTCCTAAACCAAGAAGTACAAGTACCAGAACTTACAAATATCCTATTACTAACTACTACTAACAACTAGTCAATGTCTATCAACACAAATCTAAAAACACGCTCTCTCTGTGTTTCCACTTGTGTTTCTCTGACTCTGAACTTCTCTCCCCACCTCTCAGAGGAGTGGTCTAGTTGGTTGTCATCATGTGCCGACAGTGTGAACTCGCTGATACGTATCCTCTCCTCCTTCTTGACAGACACAGAGTAGTACACATAGGCTTTTCTGACTGTGGTGATCCTATGCACGGAAAAGAAGCAGAAGAAGTCATACTTTACACACCCTGTTGGCACAGTGGCCTTTTTCCTTGAGAATTATGCAAAAAATTACTGATAATGTCTCTACATCATCATGAAAGTATGAACCTTGGGTGTAGGGCTATGCAGAGGAATCCCCTCTCGTCTCCAGCCCACGGTGATGTGAGGACAGCATGGGTGAGGTTAAGGAAAGGACGGTCGATCCTAGAGCCGTTGGCCAGATACACCCATACATAACCCAGCTGCTCCGCCACAAAGAATCGATGAGTCCCATCATTTGCGTGAATCATGGCCACGGGGTTACGGAGCCCGTTGGCAACCTCCTGCAAACACAGCTCCAGACATCCTTTGGGATCCTCACTTACCAACCCCAAGTTAGCATTTAGTGCTAGGGACAGAAAAGATGATACGAGAAATGAGAAATGAAGCCAGGAGTACTGTTAATGGATCTTTTTACAAAAACAGAGCAGAGTTTTAAGGGGCTGTATTATTAAAGTGTCAGTGTGCATGAGACTTGATTAGTACAACTTCCTTTCTCCAGGTTTCTTAAGGTTAGAATTAAAAATCCATATTCAGCTAATACAACCTAATGCCAGACTCCGGACCAAAACAAGATGTATATATATCCAGGCAATCACCTAGTTTTCTAACTATGCTTCTTACATATATAATATAATATGTCTTCAAAATCATGCTTTTACCCTACAGCCAACCTAATGTGCAGATTGGTCTGCACATTAATCATAAATAGACTGTCTTGTTAGCGCAAGTTCAGGTTCTTGCCACTGGGGAATTTAGACTTTCTTTTTTCTATGACAACCTTTTTGTTTATGTTGGCTGTTTATGTAAATAGAATGAGATGAGTTGTTCCTCAACTCAACCTCACAATTAGATCAACGTGTTCATTGGTGTGTGTGTGTGTGTGTGTGTGTGTGTGTGTGTGTCTGCTGCTGAACATAAACATATGTCCCCATACCTGCATTTGTCAATACATTAGGATAGCAGTACTGTTTATCCTTCAGCTCCAGAAAGTCGCAGAACTTTCTGCGATCTTCTTCTATCGTTGCAGTCATGTTGGCAAACTGCTGCGTCCCCCCCAACTCCTCCAGGAGGAGGCTGAGCGTGTACCGACACTGCTGCCAGTAATCGGAGCAGTAATCCCCGCATATTCCAGGCAGCATCCGCATTGGAGTGTTAGCATCCTCAGCATCATACAGGTGGGCGGCGTATGGAGAACACTCCTGCAAAAGTAAAGATGATTAAACAACAAAAACATTGAAAATTCTCTTATAATTAAGGTTACAAGGAAGCCATAAAAGCAGACATTTTTGTCACTCTGTGTAGATATTTTTCAGTGTCTATACTATTAACATGTCTTTAAGCCAATGTGTTTATCTCAGAGGTAAAGTGAAGGACATGTATGGATCACATAAATATAGAATTTGTGCACTTATTCCACCGCAGCTCCTCACCGCCTCACTATTACTGGTCAGGCTTAGGTAATACACAGGCTGTCTGAGTGCAGTCTGGTATAAATGGATCCCAGGAAGGTCCAGTCAGTTATTAAGTCACAACCACACTGTCCACACCCAGATTGGTAAGCTGCAGGCACAGGCAGGCACGACAACCAAACCATTATGTGGTCGACTGGTGCTCTTTCACTCAATGCCAGATCATCTCTTAACTGATCATCACCAGGGAACAGAGCCCAAAGCACAAAAAGCACAAGATCACTCATGAAATGTTTGGCAGAATACAAATATGAACAACCAACTGACTAGATGATTAACTGATCCAAGGCTTCCGGTTGCAGTATCTGTGTTTTGTGTGCCTAATGCCCATTGATGAGTTAATTTTGAGTGAGTTTTTGGCGTTTTAGCAAAATAAAAAGTAACTGGATGCAACAAGTTTAAATACTGTAATTAAGCACACATGACAAGAACTCTAATTGACAGTCCACATTGTACCCCTCGAAAGCAAATGTGCTGTTGTCCCTAATAAGCCCAAGGACGGACAAACACACAAGAAACTAGAACCTTATTTGTACACCTACACAGGCAAACTGTGTGTGGGACACTGAATGTGTGCTTATATTATTATGTTTGTGTAGGACTCAATAACCACACCATGTAGTGTTCATGTTGCGTTTACTGAACTGCCGCCAACCTTAAATTTACGACCCTTGCCGTAAAACACTGCTGTAAGCCTTAAAGGCACAGTAACTTGTCACCTGCAGTGCATAACATAACAGAGTCCAACAGGACACAATACTGAACGTTTTACAGATATAACATATACTGTACCTGGATCTACTGCTCATAAATCATTTGCACTTTTATTTCTTTATGCATGTCAAGCTAAAAAATCCCCATTAACTATGACACATTATTAATTATGAATACAATAGAGAGATGGAAAAGGAAGAAACTTACAGTATATGCCCGTGGGTCTGAGTGTTTATGTGACTCCAGGTTTGTTATACATGTCTGTGTGTTATTCTTTTATACTCATACATTTTGAAATTATTCAGTTTGTGTCAGGTAGTCCTATTAATTTAGTTTTAAGGCGTCTTTGTAATTGCAAAATACAGACTGTACAGACCTACTGATTTCCAGATTTTTTTATTGTGCTTTATTTTATTTATTTATTTATATTATACTCATTTATAATGACCCCATACTGAATGTAATAGCATATACAATAAGTAATTTCCGCATAATATACTGTATAACAGATAGAATTCCTCCTATATTCCTGTCCACCCTCGAGATTGGATCTTTCCAACGACACAATGTTGAGCCTGCCAGAACCACAGGACTTGTGTGTATTTTCAGGTGCTTTCTTGGTGCTCCGTGTTAAGGAGGTTGTGTTCTCTGTTCGGTTTGTTGGTCTGTTGGTTTTGTTGGTCTGTCCGCAGGATTACTGAAAAACTACTGGCCCGATTTTCATGAAACTTGGTGGAAGGTTGTAGCATGGGCCAAGGAAAAAAACACTTGGGAGTGGATCCGAATCACAGGCAGATACACAAATTATTTTTCACTTTTATTAACTTGCGAAATAGAGCATGGTCTTGGTGGAGGTCTGCACTCTCGGAGTGGCCTTCTACTTTAATATATTTTAGATCTGGCATTGTTTAATCCCTACAGTTAAAGGGGTGATAGAATGATTATATAGGGTATTTCACACTTTTCCTTAAGGTCTCCTAATAGGATATGTATCATTGGTTGGGCTAAAAATTGCCCAAATGCTATTTTATGGGCCCTTAACTACCCTGTGAATATGGCCCTATTTGCAACAAGAGCTTTTCTTCCAAATATGGTGTGCTCATGAATATTTAGATGAGCTGCGTGCTGATTGGTTTGAGCGAACCACATAGAAACACATTGGAGACGAGACAGCAGGTCTCATATTTCAGACACTGCAATGTTTTGTTACTAAATTCACTTCTGAGACTTTTTTATGCGAGAAATCAACTATATTAAGCTCAAATATGGGCCGTTTTACGAAAATTGATGGCTAATTGCAAATTTGGTAAGACGTGTCGGATTTCAGGAGGTCCACACAGTCTGACGAGACAGCGGAAGCCCCGCTGCGCTCCATACCCAGGAGAAAGTCACCGTTACTGGGTTACTGGACAACCGGGGCTCGGGGCGCCGCGGAGCTGCCCGGCTGCCGGCATAACTATAATATATTTACAGTTTGAATTTCGTCACGCCACTTATATAACAGCTACCCTAAGGTCTTACACAGCTAACGCTTGTGTCCGATTTCAATTTAATGCATTTTTGTGAATAGGAGGCGTTTCGTTAGCGGCTAGTGTCCATTCAATCCTATGGGTAGCTAAAGATCGAAGGTAGCTAGCTAGCTTCACTTTCGGTTTAACTATAATATATTTACAGTTTGAATTTCGTCACACCACTTACAGAACAGCTACCATAAGGTCTTACAAAGCTAACGCTTATGTCCGATTTCAATTTAATGCATTTTTGTGAATAGGAGGGGTTTTGTTAGCTGCTAGTGTCCCTTCAATCCTATGGGTAAAGTTTGCAGCTAGCTGCAGGCCCTGGAGCTCCGTCAGGGCCTCGGCATTTGGTAGTCCAGTCACCCACAAACGGTGACTTTGCACAGGTATGGAGCGCCGCGGGCTTCCGGTCGCTCACAGCGAGCTGGGGTCTATCAAGGAGGACACACCGGGCGGTGAGGCAGCACCGGCCGCTGTCACGTTAGCCTGCTGAGCTCCTGCTGAATTGCGACACACAGTCAGACAAAATTTGCAATTAGCCATCAATTTTCATAAAACGGCCCATATTTGACCTCTACATAGTTGATTTCTTGCATAAAAAAAGTCTCAGAAGTGAATTTAGTTATTAAATAGCGGACCTCTGGAGATCTGCGTGACCTAGCTAGATTCAGAGACTAAGCTGACCTCAGATCAGTGGTGTAGCCTATGCAAATGTTGGGGCGTGACAAAGAATAGGATTTGAGGAGTTGACGTCAACTTTTAGCTTTGTTGAGATTCGCCCGTTTTCAGCAGCAGTTTCAAATTGTGAGATTTGCAGAGGAAAGAGGTGTCAATGGGATTTGGAGGTTCTGTGTCCTATTTACCCTCCAAACTGTCGTTTTTCAACTATGACAAGGTAAAATCGGTTTTGCATTCTATCACCCCTTTAAGCTAATAACTAAGTTTAGTTAATAACTATTTATATTTATGGCTTTGTTTTATTTTGTCCTCATGCAACTTCGCTACTGTTGCACCTCAATATAAACCCTAAAATGAACCAAAGCTAAAAATAAATAATAGAGAAGCTAACTGTAACTTTGTTAAAGCACATGAAAGTACATTGCTGGGCAAAGAGCCTTCCTGGGAACAGTTTAGTAGGGCAAAACAAAAGCTGTTTTCAGTCTGAACTGCTGGTTCTAGTAATGAAAGCAGTTTCTGGAGCAATGTGGAGCAGATGGAAGCCTGATTGACTGAATTCATAGTGCTTCCTACAGTTTGATGTATCTTCTTTATTGTGCAGTAGGACACTGTATAGTAAAGAAGCAAGAATCATGCCAATGTTTCATATTAAAGGTGCCCTGCCATACAAAACCGTTTTTACTTGCATTTTTTAAAATATGTTAGGTCCATATGTGTTTGTGTTATGTTGTGAATGTGAAAATGAACTGCTATCTCCTTTGTCAGCTCTAGCCACTGAAAAGAAATAAGCAGAGAAATCAGGCCAATTACAAAAGCTGGTCAGTCTGACATCATATTGCCTGAGCTCATTACTATTCATTAGCTCGCCCAGTTGGGCTGGGTAAAGGATTCTGACAGCCAGGCTCTCATTGGCTAGCTGTTAGCCAATCAGATTCAAACAGCTTAGCTTGTTGAATATTAATGAGAACTGGCAGAAATCGAGCTGAGTCTTCCTGTAGGCTTTCTATACCACGCTAGAATGGCTTGAAACAAGGTAACCAAGGCATTTTTTTCCACAAAATTTTTTACAGAGTCCATGGTAGAACTTCAGACATTACCACAAAGTAATGAAATATGTGTGGCAGGGCACCTTTAAGGTGTCTGATAGTGTTTTATTCAGGAAAATGGGAGACATCTATGTAAAGTCATCACTGGTCTATGGCTACAGTGTCTTTACTTCTCCTGTTTGACTCGCTGAAGTTGAAACACCAGCTATTGTCAGTTCTGTTTTTGGCTCCTACTATAATAGGGTAGGATAAATGCATTTAAGTAGGAACAGCTGTTCCCTAACAATGCAGCCACTTCAAACTACTATAATTTGGTGGTAAAGTTGCAGTTCAGAATAAACTGAAATTCTGTAAATACAAATTCAGTTGTCTGCCTTCCTGACTCCCCATACTGCACTGAAAGGTCTAAATGGTGTTTTTTTTTATTTTATTTTTTATTCAACAGAGTCAAGGCAAACAGATGGCTGGTAAATGTGTGAACCTGGACCCCCAGAGAGTGCGGGGTAAAAAACAAAGTGAGATGAAGAAAAAAATGAGAAGAGATGTGACTGTGCCTTAACCTTTCTACAACAAATGGTCCCGATTTAACTAAATCATAGCTCGAGTCAGTTACTGAGTGAATGCAAAGCCTCAGTAGCTGTGATTGTGGTGAGAGAAGAAAAAAAAAACATTAGATTGTCAGATGCTGCGTGTCTGTGCCTTTGAGATTGTTGTGGTCTTGAAGTGGCCTTAGGTGGGATTTGTTGTTTTTTATTTTAATTATGAAATATACTCTATACTATTAAAAGACTGTTATAACACATATACACACACACACATTTCTAATTTTCTAGTACAGTTGCACAAACTTCAACTTCAGTTTCAGTCTTGGAGTTTATTGATCTCCGTTTATAGGTTTCTTTTCCTGTTTTTCAGTTTCATCAGTGCCTCCCTCTATATTTATTTTCACTGCTTTTCTCTCTATATCTATCTATCTTGCTTTTCCTTTCCTTCTCTTCTCTCTCTGCCCCTCTCTTGCTTGAACTTGATATAATGTATCCTGTACCCCTGGCCAGAGGAGGAAATGATTGTTTGTTTGGTCAGTTGAGCTCAGGGATGATGACAATCTCCCTCCTGTCTCCCTGACACGCACGCACGCATACACACACACACACACACACACACACACACACACACACACACACACACACACTTATTATGCTTTCTATTTGTCTCTCTCACCATCTATCTGTCTCTCTCTCGCTCTTCACTGTCTCTCTGATATCAGTGCAGGAAGCTCTTGCAGCGCAGCTGTAACAGAGGGCTCAGTGTGTTGGGTTTACCCAGGATAAGTACCTTGGCAGTGGGTTGATTTGACCACCTCCAGGGCATCTCTTACCTCAAACAACACAAAGTGGGACTGAGTGGGGCTCCAAAGAAGATTTTTATTTTTTATTGAAATATTTAAAACTCAAAGAAAGAACAGCCACACCGCTCAGTGCTATAGTCCACATTTTTTGACTAACCCTTTAGTAAAAATGTTTGTTTACTTTGAAGATAATTGTTCCTGTTTAATAAATTGATAAATTGTATGCCTGCAAAATAACAGTTTAGGAGCTTGGTAACTAAAAGTAGCTATGCATGTAATGTTGTAAGGAACCCTACTCTAAACTACATATTTACATTGTTCAGGACTCTGGCTTTATCTTACTCAAATTAGACTGTTCTAAGTCGTATTTGCGCTGCAGTGCTGTCATTACACACAGTCTGCACTGCGTGGAAAGAACCACATAATTACCACAGTTATAGAAACCTAAATTTAGGAGTCAGAGGATCTGTCACTGTATTAACATAGCGTATGATGTATTAAACTGCTAGGAAGTCTTTCAGTTAGTTTTTTTCCATTATTTGACTCTGTGAAGTGCCCGTTTGTTTTGGCTTCTGGAGAATGAAGATTTTATCTGAGGTAGCCTATATGAGCCAGAAAAAAATTGTGCTGCACCTCAATTTGCACTCACCATCTGCATGAAGTTAGTGTCTTAGATGCAAAGTCAGCATCTGATTATGCAATCAGTATGTTGGACTGGCTGGCCAGTAAAGGAGAGGTGGATCTGTTTAAAATTAGCATGCTCAGAAAAGAAATGGAAACGTAGTGATACTGAAATAGAAATACAACAACATTCCCAAACATTAACAAAGGCCACAATCCCAGGGCCTCATTCACCAATATCTTCCTACGTTTTCTCTTAAATATGTTCTTTAGAAAGTCCCTGAGACATCTGATTCATGACGTGTTCTTAAACAGCAGAATTGTTCGCAGGTGTGTTCTTAGAATGATGAATCCCAATGTCTTCGTAAACTGAAAGCTTGTGCCTGTTGCTCCTATTTAGCATAGGTACCGGCCCCGTTAAGTCCCATAAAAGGGCATGAGATGACAGGGCCGTCTGTGTGCACACACAGAAAAATGTCCAAAAGACTTGGCAAAGACGATGGAGGCCTCGACTCCAAAAGAAAGAAAAACTTTAGTAATGCTGAAGTGGAGGTACTGCTGCAAGAAGTTAACAAAATATGAGACATCATATTTATTGCATACTAAGCAGCAAATAAAACCGATGCAATGTAGTTACTCATGCAGTGAACGCTGTATCCGGAGAAGGGCGCAGAACCAATGAAGTAGAAAAGAAATTGTTTGATGAAAAAATTAAGTTCAAAACATAGAAGATACTCTTGGCGTACTTAATATTGGATGGCAGGGTTCTCTGTTAACATAATTGATGTGAATTGAAGGCAAAGCAAGGCAAGTTTATTTATATAGGCCTAGAACAACTCATACACAATGGCAATTCAAAGTGCTTTACAAATGAGCAGTAGTGTGTATTTATTAACAAACAAACGTATAATTATGTGAAAATGGAGGGAAATGTTAAATTTGAAATTAGAACAGATGAAAACAGTATAGCTACTTGTTTTGCGCAAACATGTCAGCTCTATATTTTGCGTAAGAGTGCTCTTGAGTGTGTGTAGATTCTGTTCTTACCTAAGAACAAATCCCAAATAAGAAAACATTGGTGAAAGCCAGAATCTTCATGAAAACTGCATAAGTGGGGTTTAATAACACATTTGTTCTTATGAACATTTGGGGAATGAGGCCCAATGATCACAGTAACACTATATAAGACAACACAAAATAAGTATTGAACTGTTCAGTGAAGATATTTCTGATGGGGCTATCGGCATGACATTTTCATTTTGCACTGTAAGTGTTGTGAAGATGTTTTATTATATTCAGTTTGTTAAAAGTGTTTGGCTACTGCTAAGAAACTGTTACTTTTTTGTATACTTACTTGCGCATAATGGGTCCTATCTTGCACTCAGCGCAATTGCCTTTGTACACCGACGCATGTATCATTCCTATTTTGCACCGCATTTTGCATACTTTTCCCTCCACAGACGCACGTCCCAGGGGCGGTTCAGCGAAAAGAGAAGGCATGTTCAGGCGCAAATGTTCCCCAGTGCTATTTTGCAGTTTCAGAAAACAATTCCGCCACTGACCAGGAAAAACCTGGTCTAAAGTCAGTGGCGCTAGTCTAAAGTCAGTGGCGCAGTTATTCAGGTGCTATGCACAACGCGCATACACTTTGCTTCTCTCATCTACACAGACGCAGCAGTTCCCATTTTTGCAAACCATACATAATTACAAGGAAAAATATTACTGAAAATGAGCTTCAGGTGTTTGGATAGATGAGATGCACTTTACAGTACAGTCCTCAAAAAGTGTGTGTGGCTTGTTGTGTTTTACACAACATTTCCGGCGGGATTGGACACTCCGGCGGGATCTGGTCCGGGAGTGGCAATGCGCGATGCGCTCCTGGTGGAGCGGGTGGACGGAGATGGAGTGGGAGGAGGAGGAAGGGGCAAACCAGGAGCAGGTGGTGCGTTTGGAGGCCCACGCTGCATGGCTGCAGCAATCCTCTCCAGACTTGAGGAGATGCGCCCGAGAGGCTGCAGCAACATCGCCACCCGGCCAAGACGGGCATTTATTACTTTGCTGCATCCTGGACAGCTCCCGCTGGCGTGCGCCAGGCAAATCCGCCGTCACAATAGCAGTCCGCCATGGAACAATTCCACCTGCTCTTAAAGGGAATGTGAGATGACCCATTTTAGATTTGCGTCAGGCGCAAGAGTCATTTATCCCGCCGGTATAATAGCAACAGCGCCCGAGATCCGCCCACAAAAGTACTTGCTTTTCACTTTTGATACTTGCGTTTCAGATCATTAAAATAGGGCCCAATGTGTTATTCACTCATCATTGAGATTTCTATAGAATTAAGGTTATTTCAGTTTTCCCATCCACAACTTAGGGTAGAACAGAGAGATAATACGCTTGATAGGTAAGGTAAAAAAACATTCAAGTTCTTCGAAATCTTCTGATGATGTAGTTAAACCTTTAAATTGTAAATGTGGGATTACCAAAAAGGAAAAATGCAGTAAATGTGTTGTTTAATTGTGCTGCAATCTATTCAGTCATTCTGCTTCATGGTCTAGAGTCCAGGTAACTCAAGACTATGGCTGTCTCTTATGTGGGAGAAGATACTATGACAAAGTTTTCCAGGAATCTGGAAGGAATGAAGCATAGTGTACTCGTTGCGGATTTACTTGCACAAATTAGCAAATGTAAGCAAGTGAGTTTGTCAAAAATGTACTTTCAAAGTTTTCCCTTAAAGGATTTCCTCTGGATTTAGTTAGTCAGTTTATGTTCTTTATTTCAAACCAAGTTGAAAAGTTTATTGTACTGCATTATTGGGCTTGTTTAGGTTCATACAAAACACATGAACAATACTTAGGGCCCTATTTTAAACATCTAAGCTCACGGCGTGAAGCACATGGCGCAGGTGCGTCCAAATCCACTTTTGATAGTTTGACGGCGGAAAAAAGGGTCCGTGCGCCGGGCGCATGGTTCAAAAGGGTTGTACTTAGTGTCTTCATTAATTCATAGGTGTGTTTTGGGCGTAACATGCAATAAACCAATCAGAGTGTAATCTCCCATTCCCTTTCAGCCCAATCTCACGGCAGTTCGTGAAATGGTCACATAATTTAATCTATTGATTCGTGTACACGGACACGTTTATCTCCTTTTTTTTCGTCAGCACGTTTTTTTTAAAGTAATGTATTTCTATGGGAAGCATCTTTCGTGATCACAGTACGATTCATTAGGAGCGATTACAGTACGAGTAGTATGAAAGCCCGAAAATCCGCGTCGAAATCGTGTCCCCCGTGCCACGTTCCCTAAACCCAACCGTCACTTTCTTCTTTTACTAAACTCAACCATCCCGTTGTTGTCCCGCGTCCCGTTATTGTTTTCCTAAACCCAACCATCCCATTCTTCTTTTCCTAAACCCAACAGTCCCGTTGTTGTCCCGCGTGTCATGGAAACTTAAGCCCACCCACGACCTTTTCCTTAGCTTAAGGGGCCGTGTTCATTTCACGGAATTCTGTGAGATCAGGTTGTAAAAAAACATGCTGATCATCACGAAAAAAAGGAGATAAACATGTCCGTGTACACGGATCAATAGATTAAATTATGTGACCATTTCAAGAACTGCCGTGAGACTGGGTTGTCCCTTTTAAAAGCCAGGCGCATTTGTACCTCGGGACATTGCTATTATGATGGTGGATTTGCACCGTATTTTTATTTGTAATGTTTTCCATGTTTGTATGCTGCTGCGCTTTCCTGTGTCTGTGTAACAAGCACAGTGTGCATAAGCCTAAGCACATTTTACTAATTTGCTGTTAAAATGCTGCGTTATTGACTTTAGACCAGGTTTTTGTTGGTCAATAGCACGATGACTTCCCGCTGCCTCAAAATAGCAATTCACCAATAATTCACCTAAACACACCTCCCTGTAAGACCAGCACGCCCATGGGCGCAAAGATGGGCGCAGGTGCATTTGCTATTTAAACAATGCGGGATCTGGATGGGAAATTGACAACTGTGTCGGTCTTAAACTAGCAAAGACACTTGCGTCGGGCTTTGCGCTGCGCCGGGTGCAAGATAGGGCCCATAGACTGTGGTTTAGCTCTCCAAGCATGGGTAAGTGCTGTCTAACAGATGCCAACCTCACCATGTAGCCATTAAACCACATGTGTTGATTACTGTTTAGGTTCTTACTGACGAACCACACCACAGTTTTGTTTAGAGGGAGACAGAAAGTTGGATTTTCAGAGTGGTGGTTATAATGCTGCCCACTGAAATATAAATTATACTATTATTACCTGACAAAAAAACAGAGGAAAAATAAATTTAAATAAATTGCTCAATGCACACTGTGCTCATTTTTAAAGGTCCAATGTGTGGGAATTTCTCCCATCTAGCGTTGAGATCATATATCGCAATCAACTCTCTCGCGACATGCAGTTCAAAGTACGTATTACAGCTACAGTAGCCTTCACGCTTTTTTCTGATGATGCCGGTCTCTTGCTCTTTTCAATATCCTTTTACTGGGCGAAGAAGAAGACTCCTGTTCCTGAAATTTGGATTTTGAATACGTGTGGACCTCCATGTTTCCTTCTTCAAACTTGCCCGGGCCAGGAAGCTACGATACCCATTAGCAGCATTAGCAACACCTGTGAGTTTATCACGTGACAGTGAAAACGCAAATGGCGGAGCAGTATGTCCTGTATGTCCCTTACTGGCTAACGTATTTCAAGATGGCGCATGAATATGGAGCGTCTACCCCAGTTCATGCAAACGCAAATGTAAAATTTCAAGCCAATAGGAATACTTGGAATTGATGGTGGTGGTAAATATTCATGAAAAAGGACAAGTTTGTGAATGGGCAACACAGATTTTGATGATGAACAACTAAAAACATTACACACTGGACCTTTAAGACGTCTTACGGAGTAATACCTTGGACGCATAAATCAGGTTTCCGAGTTGGGACTGCAAACATCCGCAGCCAAATTTACACATTGCATGAGAGACATATTTAGGTTCACAAAATATGTGACTGTAGTCACTACTGTAGTCACTCCATAAAGTAGCTACACTAACACATAGTGGAAACGATTCATGTGAATCCCACTGTAAAAATGACTTTAGCAGGTGACATGTGTATATTTCCAGTATATTAGTATAGTTTCAGTTAAATACACAAATGCAATTAATTACAAACATTATCCCTTGAACATCTGGTTCCCAGGATAAGGAGAGCATAGCCACATAATCAAACATAATTATAATGATTCAAATAATGAAATGTTTCACTTACCTGGCAGAGGATGCTGCGTATGTACTTGGCACAGGTCACATAACCTGAATGGTCAAAATTGTCCATGATGGTGTAAAACTTGACTGATATCTCCTCATCTTTTTCCAGATCACAGCATCCAAATTTAGAATACTCCTTACAGAAGACCAGTGGCTGCCGGGGCTCAAACGGAGGCTTGTAGTCCAAACACTGGGGGTGACAGCACCCCCGTAAGGCATGGAGGAGCAACAGCAGGACCAGAAGAAGGAGGTAAGGGAGGACAGCGTGATGCAAATTACAAGTTTGTAGGGTCATGGTGTGAAAATGTCTTTCAGTTCAGTGTAGTTTGGCTCTTGACCCAATAATTCAGCAAATCAAAGCACTTTGGATTTAATATTACACTATATATGTGTGAGAAGAGTGAAGCCTTGTTGTAAGACAATGGACATGTTACTTTGCCACCGGCATCTGTCAAGCACAGGTTTGAGACTCAAAGTTAGCTTTGCTGAAAGAGTTTGGAGATTTGGATGTCCTCATGTGATGTCCCGGTCACTGCAGTTTCAGGCAACCCCGTGTGTGTGTGTGTGTGTGTGTGTGTGTGTGTGTGTGTGTGTGTGTGTGTGTGTGTGTGTGTGTGTGTGTGTGTGTGTGTGTGTGTGTGTGTGTGTGTGTGTGTATCAAACACACTGACCACCCAGCATCACACCTGCCTGCAAGTTGGCCAGAGACCTACAAAGCGCTCAGAGTCCAGGCATTATGCCTATATGGCAAGTAGGGGTCAAACTGATCCAGGTCCAGTGAATTCTTTTGATGGTGAGGAGATCTACAGTGCAGCTATCCGGGTGGTGTGTGGAGGATGGCAGAACCAATGTCCCAAGGTCCTGCTCATGTGGAGAGTTTCAGTTCCTGTCACTACAGTAGTGTCATATCTGCAAAAACATCTGTGGATCACAACACAATTTCTTGAAAGAAAGAAAGTGTCAAAATCTTCTAGTTACTGAAACTCCATTTCCATCAAAAATAAGTTATTTGCTGGATGCTCAGCAATCCTCAAAAGAAAGCAGTCCCATTGCTAAGAAGTAATCCAGCAGGGACGGAAGTTTAGACTTGCACCTTCAGCCGAAGTTAGTGCAAAATATTTACTTCCAGCTTGAAGTCACTTGAAGAGCCTCGCTGTGTTTGCCCTGGACATGTGCTCACTCGCTGCAGCCGACATGAGCCATACATACGGAGAGCAGGAGAGAGTGAGAGAGAGAGAGGTTCTTTCATTCAGAGACAGAGCCACGCTGCAGAACTTAGCTTAGTTCCCTCCCTCCTCTTTCTTTCCTCCTCCTCCTCCTCTCTTCTTTTCATTTGCTCTTTCACTCTCCTACAAAGACACAAGCATTCCTTCCCATAGCATGTGGTCTATATTGCCCTGAAGTTGCAACTTTCCAACTCTCCTCCCTCCCGGCTCTCCCCCTTTCAGCATTCCCAGACCTCCTTTCTGTCTCTGCCGTTTCCAGACTCTGTGTGTGTGTGTGTGTGTGTGTGTGTGTGTGTGTGTGTGTGTGTGTGTGTGTGTGTGTGTGTGTGTGTGTGTGTGTGTGTGTGTGTGTGTATGTGGTCAGATGAATCAGGACGTGTGCTGGAAGTAGAGACCAATGGATTCTCCAGGCACAAATCCAAATCTTTTTACTTTTCTTTAAAGAGCAGAGCTGGCCAACATTTGTATCTAATTGCATTGCTTCAAGTATTTGTAGCTGCATTATCTTCCTCTTGAATCAGCACAGAAAACCGTCTAACAAATAACTTGAAATAGTATAAGCACTTACAGTGTGTGCTCTTTGTTACGCGAATTTGGATATTGTCATTTTCTAATAACTTAAAGCGGCTTTAATCAATATTTTTGTATAAACACTGGATCACATCAGAACCAGAATCAGGTTAATTCCCAAGTAGCTTTTCACATACAAGGAATGTGTCTTGGTATTAACGGTCACAATAAGCATAGCAAGAGAAAAGGGAAAAGAAACAAATACTGTAAGTACTTGCAAGAATCTTGAATATAAATTAGAAATTTAAAATAAAACATGTAAAATATTTCTGTCAAAAAATGTAGAGAGCTATACAGTGTTTTAAAAAAGAGGACAAAAATACTGCTATGTGTGTGTGTGTGTCTGTGTGTGTGTCTGTGTCTGTGTGGGACAGTAGACATACCGCTACCATCTGTGTCTCATTTTTGCCAGCCACTTTTCAGATCATAGAGTGACTCCCATCTGGTTTTATCACTCTGCACTCACAGATAGAAACATAATCTACAGCCAGAGATTCCCTAGGTTAGAAAGATCGATGGGCATTTTATCATGTAAAGTAACTTCATGGTTCATTACAGTTCTCATAGACTTACATGACATCGTGGTAATAAATGTACACTTTCTGAAGTTGTTTTGGAATCTGATAATAGACAAATACACCAAAACCATAAGCTTTCTAGTTTACTCTTCATAGTGGATTCCCCATGTGTTATTATTAGCAGTTTCTGGTGGTTCAACACACAAATGATAACTGCAAAATGAAATTCTAAAGTTGTTAAATAAGTTAATCACATATGGAATGTCAGTATATCAATACTTAACCACAAGCTTTATGACCTAGTGAGAAGAGTATCTAAATCTTTTCGGAGCTTTATGGAGATTTACATCCGAGAGTAAATAAAGTTATGAAGCCATGAGAAGATCAGCTAAGACAAGATCAGACGTGTGCCACGTAAGAGCTGAAAAACATGCAGCAAGCAGTGTTTGTTCTTGTAAAATGTGCTAATCTGTAGAATGACTGAGTCAGTGAGTCAGTCTTTACGGGAAAACACACACACACACACACACACACACACACACACACACACACACACACACACACACACACACACACACACACACACACACACATTAACACAACTGTGCTATCAAAGCAACTGAGCACACTGAATCTCAGACCTTGTGTCTTTATCTTTGCTTTCTTCTCTTACACACTGCAAATCTTAAGGTCATTTTCTGGCAATGAGTTCACCCTAAGGGCAGTTAGTCATAACAAACACTCACATACGTACACACTTTTATTGCCATAGTACATACTTTTTTAATCTAGTTGCATTCTGTCATAACTACTCTGGGATCTAACGCCATTTGTATCATATTTGATACACGGGTTTCTGAGACCTCTACATCATCACCAAGATCAATAATTACCTGACACACCTATTGTATGCAAGCTGGCACATGTTAACTGCCCTCTTGTGGTTTCTCAGTGTAATGCATGATGTAGAGGACTACACACATATCCACCACCCAGACCTCCACTCCCACTACATTTTTATGTGCTAAGGTAAAACTAAAGTAAAAAAAACTGAGACTTAGAGAGCCAAGTTTACATCATTATTTTCCTCTGCCCTTCTCACACCATATATAGACATCTTTGTGCCTGACCAGTACAGCTATTCAATAAAAACACTGCTGTGTGTGCATGTGTAATCAGATTTCTTGTAACAGACGTTTCATCCTTTCATTATAATTAATTTAGTTGATTGCACTGTTTAAAAGTGCATTTACTAAATATATTAAATGCAAATGTCCCTCTTTTTCACAAGTCAACCAACACAAGATCATGTAAAAAAATAACCGTGATATGTTTAATTTCATTTTGTTTTTAACGCTTATCTTCTGGCTTTAAAGAATACAAAGCACTTTGGATGGTGTTTTCCAAAAATGTGGAAAACAAAGCTGTAAATTATTAATATTGGTGAACAGCTTCTGGGTAACGTCTTGTTTATCTCACAGTCTGTTAGGTCAAGTAGCCCTGCTCCACGGGCTGAGGAGTTATTCATATCAAATAATTTTACCACAACAGTCTGGTTCTTGAAACTGTTGCTTCATCCATCATTATCTTTGTTTACAATTTATTAATCTCTTCCTTCTTTCCCGGCATGGCCCCCATGCTGGATTAAATGTACTGCCAAAGAGGCTAGTGATCACTGTTTTTGGTCATTATGCAGCCAAAAGATTTCTTTAATTTGCCTTCCAGCAGATGAAGTGCCTTTCATCAACATGTGTGCTTTTATAACCTTGAGCTAACACACTGCTTTATTTCATTGGCATGTTTTCAGTGCTTTCCAGTGAGGACTTGCTATATTGGGTCACTGCGACGATTAGATTTTGAACGACATGTGATCCTCTCCTCAAGGTCAACATATCTTTTGTCTGGAGAAATGTCTCTTGGTCTCCTTCCATCTCTCAGGCTGGTCATGGTAACTGCTTATTTTCTTTTCATTTTTTTAATGCCTTTTTATTTTTATCTCCCAACATCCATTTCATCCACGTTACTGTAATTAAAAGTAAAAATCTGAAGAATGTTTGGTCCTTAACTGATGCTGTGATTAAACACAAAAAAATGGAAAAAAGTGAAAATAGAAACAAATGGTGTGCCTTTTGGAAGCACTGTTACCAGTGCTCAAACAAATAACTTGAAATAGTGTAAGCACTTACAGTGTGTGCTCTTTATTTCGCTGAATTTGGATATTGTCATTTTCTAATAACTTAAGGCAACTTTAATCAATATTTTTATATTGACACCGGATCACATCAGAACCAGAATCAGGTTTATTCCCAAGTAGCTTTTCACATACAAGCAATTTTCCTTGGTATTAACGGTCACAATAAGCATAGCAAGAGAAAAACTTGCAGTACTTATTTCTTGTGTGTGTGTGTGTGTGTGTGTGTGTGTGTGTGTGTGTGTGTGTGTGTGTGTGTGTGTGTGTGTGTGTGTGTGTGTGTGTGTGTGTGTGTGTGTAGACATACCGCTACCATCTGTGTCTCATTATTGCCAGCCACCTTTTAGATCAGAGAGTGACTCCCATCTGGCTGTCTGTCAGACACTTTATCACTCTGCACTCACAGATAGAAACATAATCTACAGCCAGACGTTCCCTAGATTAAAAAGATCGATGGGCACTTTATCATGTTATGTAACTTCATGGTTCATTACAGTTCGCATAGATTAACATGAAAAAGTGTTGATAAATGTACAAAAAAGTGTAAAAAAGTGAAAATAGAAACAAAAGGTGTGTCTTTTGGAAGCACTGTTACCTTGATGATACATTTCAATAGAAAAAAAAAGAATCATTCAGTGTTAAATAACATGGGAGATTCCTTGTGTATATATGTATGTGTGTGTGCGTGTGTGCATGAGTAAGTGTGTGTGCATGCGCATGATTTCATTCATTCATGTATTTGTTTGTATCTCTCCTCTCCCCAAAGACAGCCGTGACTGGCAGGACTACAGATGGAGTGTCTGGGATAGCCTGAAGTGCTAACAATCAAAACACACACACATACATGCACAAAGAAAACACTTGCTTATACAATGCCTTATGAAGCTCACAGAAAATCACACAAAGGAATATTTAGTCCATTAAGTGTACACAGATCTGTGTATAGTCATTAGTCTTTGCCATTCAGACAAAGAAATGGATAGAGAAAAAAATGAAAGAAGGAAACAAGAGAAATAATGAATGACAAGATGAGATGAGAAGAGGAAAAGCAGTAGGATGTGTCACAGTTTAGACATGGGGAAAAAAAGAAAGAAATGAAGTCTTCTTCAGATTCTGTCTCAGATACTATCTCAGGGCCTGAGAAACTCACTTTCCTCACCTGGCTAGTTCCCTTGGAGTGGCTCCGCTTTCTGTCTCTCTCTTTCTCTCTCTCTCTCTCTCTCTCTCTCTCTCTCTCTCTTTCTCTCTCTCTCTCTGCAGCAGCAGGTGAAGCTTCGGGTCACAACTTGTTGTTTTTCTTTTCTTCAGCTCCGGCTTTTGAAGAGCCAAAACATGTGGTTAGAGCAGGATGGTGTTGGTTGAACTGGAGCAGTTTCTCGGAGTCTTTGCAAGCTTTTTCAGCGCTTCGTCCAAACTCAATGGTTCCGTTTTGAGTTTTAAGCCCACGGGCCGCTTGCATTAGGACTAAAAGATAGGACAAAGAAATCTCCTGAGAAAAGGTGTGCCAGGGGGTCTCAGTCACAGGGTCAGGTAAACACAGACAGGATTATGCAGGGTACAAGTTAAAGAAAGGAAGAAGGAAGAAAAAGAGCACACAAGTCTAGTGTCGTCTCTTAAAAGTCTTCTTGTCCTAAACGTTTCTGACATTAATTTTCCTGACCTAATCTTTCCCTTTTTTGAAAAAAATTTCCCTAGTTTCAACACCTTAACCTCCTATAATTAAAACCTAAATATGTTTAGCTGCATATATAATTCAAACATTGCTAACATTATTATTTAGCATATAAACCATAATCAAATATTGTAAACATCAATCCATGAAAAGCAATCACATAACACATAACAAAACATCATGGCATCCTTTTACGTCCATAGATAGGCCTATATATAGCGTATAGAGTATGTGTGTGTGTATGCAGAATTTGAACAGAAAATAAATGATTACACTCTGATGAAGTTACATGCTTGCATGGGTGCTTTCCTAATGTACCATCCTTGAGAAGCACATAGAGGTGTTCTCCTTGGGATACCATTTGTTGGAGCACCCCTCATCTCTCAGCATGGGTGCTGTGACATACCTTTCCTGTTGGTTCAGCATCCTTTGATCAGGCATTTGGATATATGTATGTTATAACATACACATGTTACTTTAAATGTAAAAAGTCAGTTTCTGTGGTTCTAGATTAAAATCCTCAATTGTGTACTCTGATGCAGTTTACAGTATACTGATCTGGAATGTAAGAGCATTAGCAGATCTCAGGGCGTTAAAGGGGTCATATAGTGTAATTCCTGTCCTGGGTTTTCCACTACTGCCACGCTGGAGTCTTACCAAAGTCCAGTTCTGGATGAGTTCCAGAACTCACCAAAAGTCATGGAGTTATTCATGCTACACTATTTTCTCAGTAATATTGAAATCATACAATTAAATTCAGACATGTTCATGAAAATGCCTGTTCTTCAGTTTGACCTGCAGCATTTTAGTGTTAAGGGTGGAAATACTACTTAATCCTGCTTTAACCAAATACAGAATACATAGGTACTATTACAAATGTTTTAAGCTGTAAATGTATTTTTCATGTCTGATTAAGATGATGTAATTCTACTGTATGAGAATGGTGCAATTGTTATTATTCATACAATCAGTCTTTATAATGGAGCTGCAGTCATTATTAGTTGAAACAGGAAATCCTGTGATCATTACTAAGTCAGAAGAAGATGATTCAAGATGAAGCCACATTACCATTAATTAAGATTTAGTCAGTGTCATCAGGATGAAGTCCTGTCATTATACATTCACTGGAATATATCAAGACCAACCACTCTGAATTCATCATTTCATTCATATAAATTAGAAGACCAATTAAACAAATCAATCCCTAATAAAGTGACAATTATTAGCACCTGTTATTCAACGTTCTGCCCTTCCTCTTAATTAAGTAAAGTACCAGGAAGGCCAGTACAATTGGGTTCATTTTAGACAGTGTTGAATCCACTGAAATAAGACATTGCCTTTCAAATCACCTTTTTGAAATTATCTTTTGACGGGTGCACTTTATATGACTGAGGTTGCTGTTTGAAGGCACTCACTTAAAACCAGCCTCAATTCAATGTATAAAAATAAGAAAGCTGAGGATCTGAAGTGTTTATCGGTGTTTTAAGCCTTCAACGTCTCCATCCAGGCAGCGCTGCCTGGAAGGCACTAGGATTAGGCAATGGTTTTGGTTGGGGTTAGGGTTAAGGTTAGGGTTAGGATCCTTGAAGTCAACGGTTGCAGCGCTGCCTGGAAGGAGGCGTTGGGGGCTTTAAACACCATCTAGCATCTAAAGTACATGTCATCTAGACATCGTACATGTACATTTCTAATGCATAGCCTGCACATAAATTATGAAAATAACTTTATTTGCATGTGAGAGTTTCCATTTGGATTATAAATATAAAAATATTATAAGTAGTACAAGTAGAACTGCATGATTTTGCCATAAGTTCAATGTGACAAACATTCATAAATAAACCTGATGGGATGGACAAACATCACACATTCTTATTAATTTAATGAAGTTATATTACAGAAATCATACAGTAGAAAGGTCCACTTTTACAAAACTTCCTTTGAAGACGAGGAACTATGATTCATGGCATGATTGGAAATGTACAAAGGGAGGAATTTCTCAAATAAAACTATATAACTATACTATATATAACTAAATATATAATGGAAATCTAAAATCAAATGTAAAGCCAAACCCTAACACATAAACATATATATATTGACTAGTACAAATGACTGACAGGTATTAGTGAAGAAGGCAAACACTTTACTCCATCAATGAGGACCAGGGTGTTATTTGCTGGGGGGGGGGGGATGCGTGGGATTATATCCTTTCTGGTCTACATATCCCTGCCTCTGCCGAATTATTTTTTATCCCTGGTGGGGTCAAAATGTATCCCCACCTCAAAGTGATCAATGCTACTTCACCAATAGACCATAATATACCTAAAATAGAAGTATTTTAAACTAAATAAAGCGCTGTAACATGAACACATAGTGCCATAGAACGATAAAATCTGAGTGGCAGGTGCTGGTTGTATTTAGCCGCTACAGAGCTCTGGGACGCCGGCAACCAGCGGCAGTTTTTTAGCCGCCAATAGGTGACTGTGAGACGGCTAAAGGCACTGCCAGATGAAAGTCCTTTCAGGGGCCATGGTCATTTAATTTAGCCAGAAAAATTGAGTGTCATGCGGCGATGACAAAGGGACGAAGTTTAGGCTAGTTAAATTTAGGAAAAAAATCATGGTTGGGATTAAAACACTCATCGTGAAGTGAACTCCGCTCTCTGGCCTGAAAGCGCTGTGTTTTATGTTGACACCACATTGTTCTATTTCATTTTGGGATTAGTTTCCATTGAATATTGAAGTTTATAAATAAGTGTTTTGGCATTGCTGGCCGAGTGGCACTATATCCATGGTGGTATTGAAAGGGGGATATCATTCTTGCATGTTTTGTTTTGTTGTGCATGATAACATCCCCCCCACATCCCCCCCACCCCCTCTGCTTTTTCCACAAATCACACCCTGATAAGGACAGTGATGGGAAAGAGAGAAATCTGCTGGTAGCCATGCATGTAAGTGAGGTACACATAATGCTACAATGGTAGCATGTTAACATTTAACATTGAGCTCCTATTGTTCTGCTAGCCATACAGTGCTGCAAATGTTAACAGGCATACTCTTTCTGTTTCCTATTTGCATAGCGATCAATTTCTCATTATGTCTGCATCTGTTTTACCATCTCTGTCTGTCTAAGTGAGTGAGTGTATGCATAATAGGCCTATGTATGTGCTTTATTACATTTTAACACCTACAGAATTTAATGTATTTTTCCCTTTGAACATTTTGGCTTTAGTTGTCACAGTGAAGTCTCCATAGCTTATACCTTATCATAGGTATAATACATTATACACTTCTCAGCAAGTCATGACATTTGGAACAAACAAGTAATAGTTAATTTCATGGTTGTACTATTTAAAAAAAATTTTTCCCCTCAAAACCTTTAAAGGTTTTATCATTGTTTGAATGTCTTATCTGCACAACAATATCTTCTTTCCAGTCCCATATCGTCCAAATCGTAAACTATATAAATTCAGTCCAACTTCTTTCATTGTCTTCTCCAGAAACTACAAACTACATTCCCCAAATATCCTCATTACCGAAATCAAAAGATCTAAGCAAATATGTAACTTATTACTACCACTCTGGTACCAGATATTTGGGGAGGAAAGGTTATCTTCAAACTGTTCCTCATCATCAGGGCTGTTGAATGTGAGTGTGGTGTGGGCTTGTAGCCAAATACAACCTTAATGAGACATTTGCTTAGAGCGTTGTTGCTTTTCCTTATTTGTCTGTCTTCTCATCCGGCAAATTTCCTCATGTCACCACACTGCAGTTTTTACACATCCTCCACAGGATAGAGTCTTCATGTAAATCCATTCTGTATCATGATGTAGAACATGGTCATCCTGACACACCTGTATCGCCATGTGCACTTTTATTCATAATCCAGGAAGGTGGATCAGAATGAAGTGATGCCACAGTGTGTGTGTTTGTTATGTGGAAGACAGACCGGTCTGGTTGCTACCTCTCCAAGTCCATTCCTTCTTCTATGAAGATCGCGTTGGCTCTCAAAAAAAACACCAAAAAAAAGATTTAACTTGTCAACAGCAAATTCAGAATATTAGCTATCTGCTTTTCATGGTCTGATACGTTTTCTATTTGACAGGAAATTTCAACCCCTTATTTGTTTAAAATGTATAAAACACATAACACTATATCATATTTATAAATACTCTGCAACCAAGTCTGCATATTAGTCAACCCCAGGTACAACCCATGTGTACCACATTAATGCAGTATTAGTAAATGATGAGTTACATAAATGTCCAATGAGGGAAATGAAGAAAGAGGAAGAAAAGAGGATGACATAAGATAGATGGAGAGAAGAAAGATTGGACGAGTCAGAGGTCTGGTGAGGGCAGTGTGTTTTTTTTTTTTTTTTTTTTTTTTTTTTTTTTTTTTGTGTTTTTTTTTTTTTTTTTTTTTTTTTTTTTTTTTTTTTTTTTTTTTTTTTTTGACTTAAAGGAAGAAAGAGAACAGAGGATAAAACGTGTCATAAAAGAGAAATAGGCTACAGTGAATTCAATGATTTTTAAATAATAGAATAATAAAACCATTATAATAATAATCACATATGCTAAGGATAAATAAGGTGTACCTGGTATTCCTCAAAGGAGGCAAAGATAACAGTGAAAAATGCCACTCCTGTTTACCCATCAAACTGATCCAGGATGAATCTGTTAGACAAACTCAGATCCATGGATGTGTTCGGGTCAGACCCTGAGAGGAGATGAACTGAGAGAATCCTCTGTCAGTTCAGGTTCCTGGATCATTGAGCTCATTATACTGCCATCTTGGGTTCATATGCAGTGTGGAGGATTTTTGTTTTTTACTTACAGTCCTTTAAAGTAATGCATGGGGGGGCTATGTAAATGCAATCTCTTTATCAAGCAAGATACCTTATCCTTTAGCAACAAGGTTAACTTCTATGCATTATTGTGTATAGACTGTTTACTGTTTAAAAGATTCATTATGCAATGTCTCATTCATTTATTGCAAGAACAAAAATCTTTCCTGAGAGAGGATGATGTCATAGAAATCCTGATTTTAAGTTGAAGACACTGGGTGACTCATGTTTGCTGCAGACTGGCCCATCACTTTCAATGAGCGATGTTACAGTAATACTGCTAACAAGCTGTTTTTCGAGGAGAAAGAAAAGGTAAAACGAAATGTGTGAGCATGAAAAATACACAGCAGCTGTTCTTCCTAAAAGCAAAGGTGACCTACATCAGGTTGCTGCACCACACCAGTAACTACAGTACTTTACTTCTCACCTCTGGGTGCCTGGGTGGCTGAGTAGATGGAGCTACTGGAGTTGGTAACAGGCGCCTCGAGTTGTTATCCTTCACTTCCATGGGGCTGTGTAGGCAGTTATTGTCAGCAGTAAGATGGAGAGAATGAAAAAAACACACCTAACTGTCTGATTGGAGGGTTTTGTAGATGGCCTTGTCCATTTTAACAGATGCTCATGTTTGCATGATTTCTTCTTTGTGGGGTCCGCTGAGTCACCTCCAAAAGCTTTGGGTCGCGTAGGTAGAAACACATTGATGCTATCTAACTGGTTGATACTGTAGGTCCATGCTTCCACAAAAACTGGCCATTGATAGACAGTGAGGGAGTGAGGGCGTTGTTTGAGGTAAACTGTAGGTGGTGGATGAACACCTGAGCCTCGACTGACCAAACAAGGACCACAAACACATTGATAAATATTGTGAATATGTACTGTATGGTTGAGTTCTCGGATGTTTGTTAAAGTTTAGAAATATAGCTACCCTGTACACTTTTTACTTTTTTTGCATCTTTGATTTTTCTCTTGTCCTACTAATTTCTTACTACTTACTATTCTTTCAGTCAAACATCATCCTCGTTACACATCCTCTGTCCTCTCTCTGGTGCATTGTTTCTCCTTTCCTCGCTCACACTCGCATACAATGTCTCTTTCCATGTCCGTTGTCATAAGTGAATGTACTAATGGTGGAACTGAAAATGAGCATTTCCTGCCTCATTATCTTTCCTCTCTCTTCCACATCTTCCCTTTTCACTTTACGTGCCACTCATTGCCACTCTTCATCTCAGATGACCAATGTTACAAATTATTTCTTCCTCCGCTCCTTTAGACTCTGTCTTTGTCTCTGACGGCTGAAGTTAGCTCTATTCTGTCTGTAAAATAATTTCCTAATAAAGTTGACCATAGAGATACGATCTGCTCTGACCGCTCTTCCCCTGGGATGTCAAGCAGGGGAGGGGAAAAAGAAAAAAACATATAGGAAGCTCGAGAGGCACATTACAGCTCATTACTCTGCCGAGGACTGACGGGACAATGACGCGGCTCACACAGGCTGAGATAACGAGATGCATGTGAAAACACGTGTAGTGGAAGACACTGGCTGCGTGATTGGTTCTGACTAGACTGGGTTAAAACTACATACAGTAATGCAGGAATGTATGCTCATATGTTGTCCTCTGAGACAGCATAGTACATATAGAACGACCACTACTACTGTGTTTATTTTAACAAGTCTCAGTTTAACATATAGTACTTGATGGTCTGATGTCCCAAATATAAGAACAAAATAATTTGTCAGTACCTCTAAAACAGTTACAGTTTGGTTCAGTTTAGGCACAAAATGCCTTGGTTAAGTAGGGTTATTATTTCTTTATTAAAGTGGCTATAATTAATATTTTTGATTATGTATCACACAGCTACGTGTAAGGCATTGCTCATAATGACAAACCCACAGCAGTTCCCCTCGGCTCTTTGGAGGTACCGTCTTTAAGCTTGTTCTGGTTTTCTGGACCGCAACCATAGACTGTATAAAATACAACTTAACTGTTTTGTTAATTCTCATTTCAGTCACAGCAGGCAGCTGTTTTTTTGCCAAAAACCCACTGTACCTGCCCAGCACACTGCAGACAGACAAAGTTCCTTACAAACTAATGAAAAAGAGTGTGGTTTGTTCCTTCTGCTACATTCCAGTTTTATTAAGTGTCTTCCCATTACTTTTTGACCTCCTCTGACCTGATCTACCCTCATCTTCCTCATTCTGTATCTCCATGCCCTCTCTATGCCTTTTCTTCTCCCACCATTGCCTCTTTATGAGATTTCATCTTCTCACGAACAGAATGATTTAAAGAGAGCTGAAAGCGAGGGCACTACCGTTTTTAATGATGTATTTATCCTTATAATGGGGAAAGAGTAGCTGTGACAGAGATGCCCCTGCGCAACATTCCTTGCTTGTTAAATTTCAACAAATCACTGCTCAACCACAGCTGAGCCTTTCTAAATGGAAATGGTTTCCTGTGGGCTTTTTAAGGATGCCACAGTTTCTTCAAATGCAAGACATTGATGTCAGATGAACAGGAGTTTTTAAAATTTGCTATCAGTGTGAATGTGTGTGGTAATTTACTGTTCTCTATTTCCATGTTCTACATCAGGATGCTGACTTTGGGTCCTGGGACATAAGCTACAGCTTTAGTCTCAGTCTTTTAGCACGACATCGTAGCCATCAAGTACATATCTAAAACCTTTTTACATGCGTCTCTTTTTAAAACCAGCTTCACAAGTTGGCTAGCTAAAGCTACAGCTGAGATCTGTGGTTGTCATTTCAACCTGCAAAAACAACAGTTGTCAGCTAGAAATGAGAAGCCTGATTTTGTCTACCTTTGTCTTAAATCAAGGACCAATTTTAAAACAAATCATCAAGAAGCTATTAGATGTTTTTCATATGAACTCTGGAAAACGTCTGGAGAATTAGGTCTGGAGAGCCCTTTTCACACATGTAGCACACAACACGAGATTGTCCGTGTCAGATGCATTCTCACTTACTGTAAATACTGTTTGGTTTAGGAGAGTGGTGGCGCTTGGGTAGAATGCGCAGGAGGCAGAACATGGCGAGGATTACACCATGGTCAAGACATGACACAGATTACACAGGTTTGTAATTTGGTTATAAACAACAAGTCCGTTTCTTAAAGTTGTCTGACAATTTCGGCGTTAGCCTTTCCCAACAGAAGTTCTAACCTGCTCTATATACACATAGGCTAAATCGGATATTACATGGACTTTGTACTAGGGTGCTGGAAGGGTATAGTCTGTTTATTGCCCAATCCAACTGATTTGGACATTTGCGTTCTCACATACAGCTCCTCCGTGTAGTGTCTAGATAAGTTCAGGGTTGCAGTGCATGTGTGAAAAGGGGCTATTGACTCGTGAAGCAACAGTAAGTAAGGGGTGCAGGGCTAAGTGAACAGCCTATCCTCTTATTGGCCAGAGTATTCAGAATTAATCAACTAAATATACTGGGTGCTGGAAATGTAAGAATACAATTAATAGAATAGAAAAGAATAGTATAGACAATACAGGTTGGAGTTCAGTGCTTAAGTCGTGCATCATCAGGATGTTATACAGTAGGGCTCAAACCTCTGGCCTCTCTAACAACTAAATCCCATCACACACAGATTTAAATTACAAGCTTCAACAGTGGATCTCTCTCAGGCTTCTGATCCCACTAAGAGATCAAGCTATGATCTCGTCTAATGCTTTTGACCTCTGCTGAGCCTGGTGTAACCAGGACTGAATGGGTTTATATAACACCAGCTTGGCTTGTATAACCAGCTGACCATTGGCAAGTATACAAGAGTAGTATTATGTTAAGGCAAATGTTTTTTTTAGCCTGGAATCCAAGATGAATGAATTTAGTATTTTGCCCAATGCTCATTAAAAATGTTATTGTGTTCTCATCTTGGCTAAAATAAACATCCCTGTGACCAATTTAGAGTCTGCAACCATAAAGGGCAAACCTGAGGACATGTTTATCTGATTGTAGTTTCTCTGGTCCTGTTTACTTTCCAGAGATTAAAGCACACATATGTGTTGTATGCATTTGACTGCTGTGGGTCATATACCTGGATGGCAAAGACAACTGGCTGAATTAGGAAACCTTTTAATCTAATAGTAGTGTAGATAATAGTAAACCTAATAATTTCAGGCTATTATGATTAAAAGGTTGCTGGTTGCTGACAAGCAGAGATCTGGAAGAGGAGTGGGTTAAGTTAATGAATGAAGCTCTCCTATAGCAAGGTGTCTACTAAAACTCCAATTAATATGGCAGGGTGGTCTTTGAACTTTCTGTAGATCTGACAGCTTGATTTGGTTTATCCAAATGTGTGCTGGGTAGCTTTCTTGCTGGTCAGTCATATGAAATGTGCAAGGATGTACACACATGGTATCTGGCTGTGTGTGGTCTTGTTTGGTTGGTATCCAGTATTTTGATTAAGATCTGCTTCAGTAGTCATTGTAGAAGTCCCTTATTGTGACTATGTTGTTTTTGTTTAACCTTAATTCTTTACTTTTAACATTGTTTCATTGTAGAACTGAAGTGAAAAAGTTATACTTGTGTCTCATCAGATCATTATTTCAATTTTCAATGACAGCTTAAATAAACAAATAAATGAATAGTTTTGTGTTTCCTATTTTAACTGTATTTAATAATTTTACTCTCTTCTGTTTATGGAAAAAAATGTGAATACATTTGAATGAGGAATCTCATGCAAATTCCCTTTTTAAAACTCTTTAAAAATCTAATCTAAAAGTAAGGCTATTTTACATTATTTTTGAAGAAAAATATATTTTTAGGCTGTACAAGATTCCCCATTATCAGACAGTGGCAGTATTTTTGCTCCACTCTTCTATCTTTTCAGAAGGCACAGGCGCAAACCACAGCCACCACTACTATGTTGCCAATGGTTGCCAGCACAGCGATCCACAGCCAAATGGTGTCACTGGACACTTTCCCATCATCCTCTGCTTCTGAAGGTCGAGAGTAGCCGGCATTAAGGTTGGAGGTGGACGTCTGCAGGGACGTGTTGCCATTGTACGGTGAATCCATGAAGGCCCCACTCACAGCCGGGTAATGCTGTCAGGAGAGAGACACACAGGGAGGTTTTCAGATTAAAGTCTGCGAAGATTCAACTCAATAATTTTTGTTGGACAAAGTTTGAGGAAAGTTAACTGGGCTGAACTCAAAACTCCAATCCAGTGATTTAGATTGAACATTTCCAGATTTCAGCAATAAAGAGACAGAGAAAAATAAGAATTTTAACAAAACAGCATATTACAACACAGACTAACAGTTGTGTTTCTACTCACTGCTCAGAGTAAGACAGAAAGTTGTTTAATAAGGATTAAACACATATATTAACAACCATTAGAAGTAATGACAACAGCTGAAATGTTCTTTATCAAAATTGTTTTAAAAATTTTTTTTTTTTTTTTAAATTTTTTTTTTTTTTAAGTTTTCAATTTATAATGATGTCTAGATTCTCACTAAATAAAACACAAGTAAAAATATGACTAGCATTAGATAAAAATATCATTAATATTCATCTTTTAATTTAAAAAAAATATAGATAATTGATCAATCAGATTGAATCATCAGTTCTGATCAAGATCTTTTTTTCTACTCTTGCTGAACGCAGTGACATTTTAATTTCTAAAATATTCTTTGTCTTAAAAGGCTAAAAGTGAGATGCATTCAGCCTTAAATCAATCTTACAATGATGAGGACAGCATGGCTGAACAATAACATGTTCGGTTCAGGAGGTTGACCCCACAGCTGTGCCTGGTCTCAGGACAGCTGTGCTGTACAGTGAAGAGAAATCAGCATCTCAAAGGGATTAATTCTCAAACGGATTAAAAAAGTGAAACATATGCTGTGGAGCCACTGGCACTTCAGTTTGCATGGGGATGCAGTTTGCAGATGTCTGTCTTTTTGATATGAATTTGAAAATTAATTTCTATTTACTGTATATTTTAATTGTAAGTTTTGTATAAATAAATAAGTAATTTAATAAAGTCATTTATATTATTGTTTTATTATTATTATTATTATATTATTATTATTATTATTATATACTGAAAGAGACAGATACACACACGTAGGGGATGAAGAGAAAGGCACACAAAAAAAACAAGTGAGGCTGATAATGAATCCCAATTTTATCACAGCTGGATGTTTTTGTCCCTGGGGGGCTTCCATTGCATCTCATCACCCAGACAGGACTCCATCAGTACTCATTGAGCTATCTCTGGTAATTAATAGACTAAAATGTCCATGTCTACAGAAGAAGAAACAAGCACATTTCCTGTCTTTTTATCACACACACATTTATAGACACATACAATACAAGCTACCCCTAGCTTTAGTTGCTTGTGTTGCTGCCAACTCTTGAGTTGTGATGCCTGTGTTACAAACGTGCAGTTGGTAAACTCAGGTGTGTAAACTTAAACTACTGTAACACACAAGCTCAAAAAACACTACAAAAAAGCCAAGCACAAAGGCTGTTTCATACTCTTACATACAAACAATAGACTGAACAGCCTGATACAAACAGACAACTCAGTGGCCTTTAATAATTCAAGCTTTCATTCTGACAGCTGAAAGGTTCAAGTAAGTTTGACCCTTTAACTTATGGGTGTTTTAGCATGTAAAAGCACTATTCTGCGATTGGTAAACAGCATCACTTCCACCTCGACTGTGAAAGTTTGACAATTAACATTTAGTTGATAGTTAAAATATTTGATTTGGGGAAATAGGATGCAAATACTGTACAGAGATGGTTAAGGGTTAATTTAATGGGGATGCTGATTCTATAATAATTTTTTTTATATTAGTTGGAGGCTCAGTTCACCCAAATCATATTTTCTCACTTACTTATGGTAGTATCAGACTGTCCTTCATTGAAAAACGCCCATATGGGCCGTTTGTTTTAGCAGCAATTATGACTCATATTAATGTTTACAGCGGTGGCTCCCTCTAGTGGCGGTAGTAATTATGAAGGGAGCAAGGCAGGATGTAAAGTGACAAAGTATTAGAGCGCCATATTTGGGGTGGTGGATCACTGATGTATTATAACACCTGGATACAGCGCTGGAGGCGGAGCCCCATTCATTCCTATGAGAGTTGCTCAGTGGCGCATCATGGGAGCAAAAAATACCCAGATCTCCCCTCTGCATCCACTTTTTTTGCGCACTGCTAATATGAATAGGGATTAAATGATTTAATCGTGCAGCTCTTCTAGACTTTCCAAATGTTATCTGACTGAATGGAAGAAATTCTGATTTGTGGGGGTTGTGAAAAAAATGTATCCACTGATTTACAGACATCTCTTTCGCAATGTAAGTCTATTGCATGACTTTGCAATTCCACCTTTGGCTGCTATATTCAATTTGCATTAAAGCCTGACACACTTCCTGGAGGCCTGTGGTGGAATAAACGGAACCATGTCATGTTCTGCATCACGTGCATAACCGGAACTGAAGTAACGTAACAAATATCCATGATTTTCAGCCAAACCACAACCTTTATCTAAAATTAACTAAGTAGTTTTGGTGCATAAACATAACCAAACTGTGACTGTTTCAAAACTTCAACGACATATTTAAAACCGGGCTGTGATGTTCTGTAATTTAGATATGAGGAAGGAAAATGCTCCTGTGGGTCGAATTTCCTGCCTAATTTATAAAACATTCCTATGGGTTGTTTTATAGGAATAATCAACCTATACTGTCGTGGTTTGGAGAATTTGTTGGGTGGTATCCAGCAATGCAGATCGTTTTGATTATATTTCATTACTGGAAGATCCACATACCTCTCTGTGAACAGTGTTTCAATTCCATTGGGAAAGGTGTTAAAAATGTGGAAATTTAAAATTTCAGCAGATTATTTTTTTAACATATTGATATTTACTTGATTTATAGTAAGGATTTGCTCCTAAACACAGTTATAAAACATGTGGCAGAGCACACCTGAATAGAAAGAGAGGGTGCAAACTATATTAAAGAATATTAACATTCATTAAGCCGATTAACTGACTGCGACAGCTGAGGTCAAAGCTTTGTGAATGTAAATAGATATACATTTTCTTCAGCTCAGTTAGTCATTATTGTTGTCATTTGATTGTAATGTTTTCACAGGGGAATGGAGGTATTTAACCTAAAATAATTTCCTATACAGAGCCATTCTGAATGTGGGTTCAACGAGGAATCACTGGGGGCATGACATGAGGTTATGTGACGCCACTTGGCTGCTGATGCATGGTTAAAATGTCTGCTTGTTTTGGCCAAATCTGCTTCTTCAGTCTGTCTTTAAAGCAGATGAGGTGCACATGATTTACTGTAGAGTTTGTGGACAAGTTAGAGAGACACTTTTCCAGATATCACAACAAAACCAGCCCTCGATATATTCTACATATGCAGCAAGTAGACATAAAGACATTCCTCAAACAGTTCCAATGAGGACAAAGTCACGAACAACTAAATTACCACGGCAACTTGAATGAAAAGAGACTGGGATCAAAAAGGATGAATAACATCAAAAGTGAGTGATTCCGACATTTAGTATTGGTACAAAACTTTAACTTTTTGGGGGATACAGATGTCAATGTCAATATTAAATGTCCCAACCAATAGGTATAGATTCCAGGCCTGACATTATACAGTATATATTAAATCCCAAAAGATTTACCTTTATGCATCATTATTCATGCACAGCTGTCTCATCTCATTTTGTAAAATGCAACCACCGTTTGTGTGTGCTTGTGTGCGTGCATGCATGTGTTAATTTCTTTGCAGAGGTGAAAAAAGACCTGAGTCTAAAACGTTGCAACTGTTAATATAGGGCAGCATAATTTATGAGAAAACTTTAAAAGCTCTCACTCCAGCCACTTATATGTATATTTAATTAACTGCCTCCCAGGGTTTTTTTTTTTTGAGTGAAGGAAAGGGACTAAAGTATGCTGTTCCAATGCTAGTTTGTAAGAACTTAAAGGTCACATATTATGCTTTTCCATGTTTTCTGTCATATTTACAATGTTAGAATGTTGGATTTTTATGTTTAATGTGGCCAAAACTATTTTAGACAAATCCCTGTGAGCTGAAACATTCAGATTTCCAACTATTCTGAACAGTCCGGTTTCAACAGTTTGTTCTACTCTCAGCTAAGTGTTACACAACTCTAAGCTGGCCTTCTATGATTGGTCATCTGCTCCAAGTAGGCAGGACTGGAGTGTTTTTTTAAGCCACTGCGGTGTTAACATGGTCCCATGTAACTACATGCTAACAGCAGTAAACAATGTCACCTTGGCTGCCACTGTCGTTATATTATCCCTAATTCGGGTCACATTACTCCTGAAACATTTTCTGTTAGTAGTATTTGGTTTAAAAAACTTTATTTGACTATAAAAATTGCTGCTATATTCTATTAGTCAACTGCTAACTAAAGTAGCTACATGGCAATGGCAGTAAACAATGTCATCTTGCCTGCCAATGTTGTTAAATTCTCCCCAATTTCAGGTTGCACTACTACTGAAACATGTCCTAGGTAGTGGTTCAGAATCCTTTATCTGCGATTTTTGACGGTAGAAAGTGCTGCTTCGTTCTACTACAATCTAACGTTAGCACGCTAACTATTAAGTAGCTATATGCTAACACGACATAGCTGTAATCTCGGTCAATGCTGGTTATTTCTCCCCAAATTCTGGTCACTTTACTGCTGAGACCGGTTGTGTAATGTTTGGTTTAGAAGCCTTTATTGGTGATTTTTTACAGTACAAAGTCCTGCTATGTACTCTGCTGCAGTAGGTCCAGCTTCAACTAGTGAAACACTGAGCGGAGGCTCCGGAGTTTCCAGGAAGCGCGCTGGCCAATCAGAGCAGACTTTTTCGGGAGGAGGGATTAAAGAAACAGGTGGCCCTACAGAGTGTCTCATACAGAGGGTGAATACAGGTGCAGCAGCCTAGCCTGGTCCTACCAGACTCTCATACATTTCATTTGTACAGAGAGTCTGGTCACTCTCCATTGACAAGCATTAACTTTCTTGAAGGCGGGTACTCTGTTGAAGTTTAAAACTATTGGATCTGCCCAGAGCCACTCTGGATCTGCCATACCAATCATTAACGTTTGGTCGTGACGTATGTCATGCGCATGTGCAAAAAGAGGGTAGACCGACAACAACTATCGGCTTATATTAAGCATTAGCATCGCTAGCGTTAAGCCAACTCCTTCACCACTAACAGAGCAAGCTGGAAAATCAAACTTTTCCCGAACCCCGTGGGGAGGAGGGCCACAACATCATGGCCACCAACACAACTCAGCAAATATTGCTCTTGCTCTGGCTTTAACTTCTAGATATTCGGCAGCGTTGCCACAACGGACCAAATGGCTTCGCTTGCATCTTTCTAACGCACGTCCTCAACGTCATCATTCTCAGCCACTCCCTCTGTTCGCTGATTGGACCGCCAAATATTTGGCCAGAGAAAACCCAAGAATATACCGCAAACCCAGACGGAGTACTGATGGAAAATTAAAATTGAGCAGAAGTACGTAGGAGGGCAGAGCCAGGCTAGCAGCAGCCATGGGCAGTATGTAGTAACATTAAAGCATGTAAACATGTTCTTGTACAAACACAAAATGCAAGTATAATCCTAAAAATGCTATATAATAGTTGCCCTTTAAAGCATCTATCATATGGACACAATCACAACCTGGTGACAAAACATTTTCTAGCAAAGGTAGCAGTGAACTTGTTCACCTCCTCATTAAAAAAAGCCTTTGCCTCGAAGCTGTGTCTCATTCTGTGAGTAAAATAGCACAGAAAGGTCATCAACAAAAACAGCAGTGAACATGAGCATGTGCAAGAGTTATAACACCACACGCCTGGAAGACTAGTTTCGCATTGCCTGACCTACCTTCACGAAGCTGCGGAGTAGGGTCTGGCGAGTCCACACTGCATTCCGGGATGGGAGAAAAACGAACTCTGGTGTATTGCCATTTCTTTAAACCAATCACATTCGTCTTGGAATCGGGAAGGAACTTGTTTTGGTGAAACGTGTACGTTCAAAGGTTGAAAACTCAGATTGGACAGATAGTCTAGCTAGCTTTCTGGATTTACACTGCAGAGATTAACCATAGTCCTCATGGATCGACCAGAGTTTAAAATGCCAACACAAAGGGAGCCCAACTCAACGTATATCCGGCATAAATGAGTGAAATCCGGTGGAATTTCCGTCAGCAATCGAGCAATCCTGGAAGTGTTACGTCGTGGATATAGACTACTGGAAGACAAACTACCCAAAGATGTAAAGATATCATTGTTTTTAGAACCACACGGTCTAAAGTAAAAAAGCTAAATACCTACTGCATGCTGCAACTCTGCATGGTTAACTGAAAGTGGCAATTTAAGTGGGTTCTTGACAAGGAACATGTTGTAACCTAACCTTTTACTTTAGCCGAAATTGGGCAGATAATTGATTATATGCATGTTAGGCACACATTTTTCAACTTAAATCTTCCCATTCTGCTAAACTGACATGTGAATAACTTTTCAAACTGCAGGAAAATGGCTTCCCATCGAAAGAAGCCATATATTCGATTATTTCAGAATTTAAAAGAATAAAAGCACCAAAAGGCAAACAACTAAAGTGAAGGCTTTCAAATGTTTCTGTTTTACTCTCTAGAAAGCTACTCTATAGTAGCAGTTTTGATGCTCCAAAAAAAAGCTGCAAACATGCACTAGATGAACCTCCCCCTGGGGTGTCGGGCCTCCACTGGGGTGCTCCAAACTGTTTCAGGGGCTTTGTCAGAGGGGAGGCCCACAGTATCAGACGTTGAAATCCCATGATCTATCCTATAACAGGAATGTATTTTCTAATGTGAACAAAACATTTGTTATTGCTGAGGCTCTGACACAAAGGCATGCATACTACATGTATCTGTCTGGCTGTGGACAGAGCGGAAACATCTCACATTAAAATAACTCTCTGGAAGATACTAATTAGGCACTACAGTCAGATGTTATACCCTTTTGTCCTTGTCATACTTGTAGATGCTATAGAATATCAAATGAGTGGAGGGAAGGCTCCCAGACACACAGACATGCTTACAGTCATTGCACTAGGTATCAACACTAAGCTGTGTAGAATGTGGCAATGTGTTCATTCAGACTAAAGTTCCAGTTATAATATGTAAGAAACTGACCTCTTTACCACCGCTTCACAGTTTCTGTTTTATGTTACTTTTCTTTTGTCTGTACTTGATTGAAAGGGCTTCTGCAAACACACACACACACACACACACACACACACACACACAAACGAAAAATCCAAATAAAGTTTGTGCATCAGAACATGGAAGATGTTTAAATGCTCAAACGACATTTAATTTGTTTTACACTGCAATAGTCACCAATAATATACTTTTTAAATATATTTAAACCATATACATAGACAAAGACACGCATTGCAACAACAAAAAAGGAAAATCAAGACAATTAATAAAATCAAAACATGAAGTAAGGTGACTCCTCACATAATGGAAGGGTGCTATTTCCACAACATACCAGACAGTGTTACAGAAAACTGACACCAGCTGCAATAGTAGTTGCCAACTTACAGCCAGTCAGTTTAGAAGCCACATAGTCAAACAGAGATTTTATAAAGTTAGGAAGACACACTTACTTAACATAAAAAGAGTAAGCCGAGAAGCAGTATATAAAGTCAACGAAGTAGCCTAGATATTAATTGTGATTACAAAAGAAAAGCTGTGAGGAAAAAACACTCGTATTTTACCCCCACATGGCAACCCTGATGCTGGTGCTAAAATTAGAGATCTTTTTGCATTTGTTCATCATGAAACACTAAAGCGTCACAACATCATTACAGAAGTAGTGCTCGACTGCTGGTATCACATCAAGTCTTCAAGCTCATACAAGACTATGCACATCCTGATGTACTGTATTATAGATTCTCTGTAGGTGTAAAGAAAGTCCATCCACTACATTTAGTTTTGACTGAATCTAGTGAGTGAACAACAGCTGAAATACTGTATGTGCTTAAATGTTAGATACTGTATGTCAGAATCTGTCTTGCATCTGGAGCAGCAGGGCATCACCTCATGTTCGCAACACCAAACACAAACCTACTCAAGTTTTAAAGTAATTCAAAGTTGAAAACAATTAAGTCATTCCACCAGTTAGTTACTTCTAAAACATGCCCATTCAAATTCAGCAATAAAAAGTAATTAACTTCACCGTTTTTTCTTTTTTTATAATTACAGGTTCCCTGCTACTTCTTGTTAGAATATAAGCTTGTGTTGGGTTAGAAGAGATAGTGAAAATACCACGAAGATACAGACAAACAAGGAGCAAGAATAGAATAATAAAGCAAGAAAGAGAGTTGTACCTACTGCCGACTGTATGTGAAGAAAGAGGTCAGTTCTGATGTTTCAGTCTGTCCTGTCCTACACTCTGACTGAGGCTGAATGCATCTAAAAGAGAGAGGGGAAGCAGCGCGAGAGAGAGAGAGAGAGAGAGAGAGAGAGAGAGAGAGAGAAAGAGAGAGAGATCCCTCTCAGTGAAAGTGAGAGAGTTGAGCGCACACTGTGAGAGCATTTGTGTGAGACAGATTTAGACATCCTGCTGTGTGTGTGTGTGTGTGTGTGTGTGTGTGTGTGTGTGTGTGTGTGTGTGTGTGTGTGTGTGTGTGTGTGTGTGTGTGTGTGTGTGTGTGTGTGTGTGTGTGTGTGTGTGAGATACAGACAGAGAGAGACAGATCACACCATGGACACGTGTAGGTGTATAAAAATAAGTGTATTTTGTGCATAAGGGGGACATCCAGGAGACGCTTACATCTATGAAACAGCTGAGCTGGATGTTTGTAGCCTCACACACAATACAGCTCACTGGCTGAGTTTTCATCATTGATTTGCACCTGGTCAGATACCTACTGACCAATAAGACACACATTTTTGAATTTCTGTATTTGCCCACTTCAGACCTATAGAAATTGATTTTGCAAGATAGTTTATGATAAATCTCACAGTTGATAGTGTAGAAATGAAGCTCAGCGTAAGTTCATTCAGAAGACTTCTATGCTTTCATTCTCCACTTTCGCTTTCCTAATATGATCAGCTGATTCTGGGTGTTTACTCTTCAGTTAAACCAACCAGAATGTGCCATGATTTCCTTGAGCCAATCACATCATTACATCCCTGCTTTAAAATCTGTTCTCTCTCCTGCTGTCAGTTGTCATTTCAGGCAAATCGAGCAACCCTCCTCCACCCCATTCACCTCCAGTCATCATCATTCACAGCACCCAGGGTCCTCCACCAGAAGCCTAGCTCCCATAACATCCATTCAGATCTTCAGGCTTCCTTCACCACCACCAGTGTCTAGACTCCAACTGGGGGATATTCCTGCCTACTCATGGCCTCTCTACCCCTTATAAAAAATGGACATAGCGATAGATTCTAATCGCCAAAGACTCTGTACATTTCAACCTTGTGCATTATGCGATGAATAAACTTATTTGCACCTTTCAACGAAGTCTCTCCTGATTGAAATACCAAGTACAGCCCAGGTTTTGTTAAGTTGGTTATAAAAAGAAGAAGGAAATGATCTACTTGAAACAATGTTTTTCTCAAATGTTTTCTTCACCCAAAACAATACAATTCACCACTTCAGAATTATCTAGAAACTGATTTTGGTGGACAGTTTAGGAGAAATCAGACCATTTGCAGTGTAAAAAGATTGATTACAGCCCAGCACTGGATGCTTTTGTCCAGTGGGTTGTAAAAAGAAGGAAATTCGAAAATTGTCTATTATCTCTTCTGAAATCTACTTTAAACAATGGCTTTCTCAAACTTCTTCTTTACCGGAAACAATACCATGGTAAACAGTTGGAACGACGGGGTGACTGGGCGTATGACGTGACAGAAATCCTAAATCAGATTTGAACCAACTGCATAGTGAGCACATGGCGGTCGACTCAGCCTGTTGAGTCACCAGGATGATCAGCTTTACTGCAAATACATCTGCTACTGTGTAAGCACGCACAAAACATCAAGTTACTTAATCAAAAATGAGGCTTCCAGTGTGCATTTTACACGCATGCATACACATACATATGACATGCACCTGTGTATCTGCCTGTACCGTGTGTGTGTGTGTGTGTGTGTGTGTGTGTGTGTGTGTGTGTGTGTGTGTGTGTGCTTATTGTACACATCTCAATAGCATCTGTATGCATGTGTGAATGCATATGCACAGTTAGAGAACATGTGTTTTTATGCTTGTGTGCATCATATTCTCTGTGAAATAATGTAGAAAACATCTATCTTGACATATCATTCTGTCATAGTCATTTACAACTATTTACTGTTAAAACAAAAAACAAATATTCAAATCAAGTAATCTTAATACTACACGGTGCAGTGTGTGTGTGTTTCAGAAACTAATATTTTGATATCAGAGTGTTTTGTCTTGAAACCACATAATGTGTGTGGATTTATTTAAGACTGAATACTTGACTACTTAAACTTAAACTAAGGTTTTTCCCAGTGTAACCATGTTACCTGCTAGCTATTCTTCCTTTCCCATTATCTTCTTTACCTGTCCTTGCCTGTCTCTATATTATCTTTTTCCCCCTTTTTTGATGGGCTTTTTTTTTTTAATCTAGCCTTATTTTCAGCTCTCACCTTTCTATTTGATATTTGAGTATCATCCTAATCCAGGGACGGACTAGATACAGACAGGACATCCTGGTATAGCGTGCAGTGCTGCAGGGCTTTGGGGATTAGAGACATACATATACATCTTCAATATTCCAAATCTCTGAAAATGAGAATTTATTTTGGTGCATGATGTACAACATAGCTTTTGTGTATACTATTTGGGCATATGAGTCTGCTTCCTGTGCCCATCTGTGAGTGTGTGTCCTTTAGGGGTTGGATGGAGGAATCACGTGTAGTCTTCTTCAGTAGTGTGCGTGCGTGCGTGTGCGTGCGTGGTGCGTGCGTGCGTGCGTGCGTGCGTGCGTGCGTCGGTGAGTTAGCATTTATTTACCTGACTCTGTTCTATATACACAGGTGCATTCACTGCCTACCCTTCATTAGGTGTTTTTGCCTGTGCAAGTGAGCGTGTGTGTGTGTGTGTGTGTGTGTGTGTGTGTGTGTGTGTGTGTGTGTGTGTGTGTGTGTGTGTGTGTGTGTGTGTGTATATCCAGGAATGTGATGGTTTATAAAGTTATATAATATTCTTCTAAGAGGAGATTCAGATACTTCCTCCGGTTATCACATGCACATAAACGCACACATGCCCAATTGAATGTTTGAGCGATATAAGGTGATTTTGGGTTAAGAAAAAAACAACTCTCCCATAATTAACTAAGGATGGAAGTGGGGGAGAGAGAATGGGCCAGAACTCACTTATCATTTATGAGGCATTTGTCTCACAAGCTATTTGTTTCACAAACTATTAGTGTAGCCCGTGACATGTAGTTTGCTCCTGGGCAAAGGAAATATTTCAGCCTCGTGCACATTTTCTCAAATATGCAACTCTACATAGCAGAGGAGGATTATATTTGCATGTTATATATGAAATTTCAATTCCCAAAATTGGATTCTTTCAGGACTGAAAATGTGGTTCTCGATCTGTGTCCGCTTTTATAGAAAATCAAGTATAAAAGAAAAGAGGGGAAGGACAGAAGGAAAAAAATATATGAAAGGGTGAATAAGCAGCCCCACAGCAGCCAGCTGTTCCTCCTCTCTCTGAAACATCTGTCATAGAAGGAAAAACACAGAAAGATACGGAGAGAAAGTTAAGATGGGAAAGAAAATACAAAAGTGATGAACAAAACAAAAGAGAGGGCAAGAAAGGGTGAAGACAGACAGAGAGATACAAAAATACTGTATGAGCCACTTTGCTCGTTTGAAAGCCATGATGTCTCTCTCTTTCTCATGGGTGGGCCACATTCTCTGGGCGGGCAAAGCAGAGAAAGGGAGGTTATGACCTCATAAGGAGCAAGATTCCAGATCGGCCCATCTGAGCTTTCATTTTCTCAAAGGCAGAGCAGGATACCCAGGGCTCGGTTTACACCTATCGCCATTTCAATAGGTGGGGGGGGGGGACCATAGGCAGGCTGGGGGAACATATATTAATGTTAAAAAACCTCATAAAGTGACATTTTCATGCCATGGGACCTTTAAGACATTTGCATTATAACAAGACTAAAAGAGCCAAAGTCAACCCTGGTTGAGCCCTCAGTGTAGTACTGCGCTTTGAGACACATACTAAATTGTGTTTGTGCTGTAGCTTCGACAGTGGAAGTAAAACAATATAATTCGACAACTTCAGTTGCATGCATATGAATATTATTGAGACAGTTTCATAACAACTTTTACAATCCACACGTCATCTTGTAACAGCAAATTTTTTCATACAGTTCAGACATACTTTCTAAACTGATGACACTTTTCTCCATTGTGGATATGCTGGTGAGTCTTTAATAAGTTCCTTAATTGACTGAAACTCTTTTTTTAGGTAGGCTGATGTTGATCCGGCTGTTACTCTTCTCACCCTTATCATGAGGTCTATCTGTGTTTTTTTGAAGCAAAAACAGAGACAGAGAAAGAGACATAAGAGGAAATAAAATGGTAAATCCTATTTTATAACTATAGGGTTGTCCTCATACAAGTAAACATTGGACATGACAGAAGTTAAAAATGGTATTGGGTTTCTTTTGTCAAGTCAACTATTTTCTATGTAATGAAACCTGAAAATGCATTCTGACTCTTATTAATGTGGTAGCATATGTAATAATGGACACCAAGCAAACTGAATCAAAAAGTAGAAGAAGCTGAAAATTATTTCCATAAGTTATTTAGCCATGAGATGAAAATAAAATACTGCTGCTAGAATATGTCCAGAGGGGACCCGAGGCTGACTGAATTCATGACAAGGATAGAGGGAGCAAGAATAACAGAGAAAGGAAGACAGACAGGAAAAAAGAGAGAGTCAGTGAGAAAATAAGCATGAGAAGGCCAGAGTGTCCAGTCTGTAGGTTATAGTAAGCAAGAAAAAAAGGACATTAAAGAGAGACATAGAAGACATAGAGTAAGAGAGAGAGAGAGAGGCTTGTTTTCATGGCTGGCTGAATCTTTGCTTTGTTTTGCTGGAGGCCCAACAGACATGCATAGAACCGCATTCACTGACATCATTAACTGACCTTAATCAGCGTTCATTAGACCCTTAATGCTTTAAACACACACACACACACACACACACACTGAAAGGTGCAAATGTATATAGGCTGCACAGATGTTTAAAACAAATGTCCATATAATTGTTTTGGGAAGTCTGACTTTATGTAACTCAGGCATCCATGTGTACTAGTGGTCTAAAGCCCTATTTGCACAGGATAAGTATTACCTGGTGACCTCTAGTCATTTCTAATAATTACGGAGGTTGTCTGTGATCTATATCCCGTGCGAATTGGTCTGTAATTTTAGAGGTCCTGTGATAATATTAGTCCCATCCTTGGCGCACCTTCGGGTAGCCAACTCTCGAGGTACAGATATGTCAGTAAATTCAAGTAAAAGCAGGCTTCTCTTATCCTGTGCGTTGTCACGTGACCAGCCAGCATTTGTAATTTCATAGGAAATCATACAAGTGTTTTTTTTTTTTTTACGATATCATACGAACCCGTTAAGAATGCTTTGAGTATTCAAATCATTAAAAGTAACAATACCACATTTTCATAGGTCACTCACATGGGCACGGGATAAGATACATTACACAAGCACATACTTATTACACATGTTATGTGTTTTCTGTTGAATACAAAGTGTTTTTGTTTACAAAAAATGTCTCCTTTATTTTTTTTACAGTTTTAAAGGACAATTCCGGCGCAAAATGAACCTAGGGGTTATTAACAGATATGTACCCACTCGATTGTTCTCTGGGACATGTTTTCATGCTAATCGAATGTGTTTGTAGCTTGAAGAAGCTAGCGCGGACCGCTGATTAGCTTACAATGCTAGTATTCGGGGTACAGGGAAAGTAAAAACAGATAGCTATTTTGTACCACTAAAAAGGCCAAAATATCACCAAACTTCAACAGTAGGATAATGAGGGTCCCTACATGTTAACCGAAGCATTGAGAACTTTGTAAGTGTACAGACAGTTTATTGAAAATATAGATTATAAAGACACTCGCGTTCATGTTTACATGCGGCCGCCATCTTGAAAACCAGTCATGACTTAGCAAACTAAAATCAAAAGCAATTTGCTCAATATATCTGAAATAATTGCACTGATGTAAAACATAACTTGTCTTGTGTAGCTACTTACTCAGTGGATAACTGTCCATCTGGTCCCTCCGGTCTGGGTCGCTGTCTCCAATTTATTTTCGGGGCATGGAAAAAAGTTTCAAGTACAGCCCTGTTTATCAGAGAGGGGAAATCTTCAGACTGTACAAAACACTGCGTCTTTTGGGTGTCGCGACGCAACAGGTCCCACTCCGTGCAACACAAACATTCCTCTTCGGTGGCCATAGCTTCACAATGTCCGCAGGTACACCACCAGTTTCCCGAAGTACGAGGCTGTGTTGCGGCGTTGACTACCAGTAGCTCTCTCTCTCTCTCTCATGTAGCCCTTTCACGGAGCTCCCGCAGCTCTTCGTTCACTAAACTGTCTGTACACTAAGTTCTCAATGCTTCGGTTAACATTTAGGGACCCTCATTATACTACCGTTGAAGTTTGGTGATATTTTGAGCCTTTTTAGTGGTATAGTTAGTTAGTTAGTTATGTTTTATATCTGTGTCATGCCAAACATTTTGGCCCATCCCACATGGGATTACAAGACACCACAAATTTACTTATTTAACAAACATCTTCCTGTCGCATATACAGTACAAATCATTCGGAGAAATACATGAATACAAATAAATACATACAGTGCCTTGCGAAAGTATTCGGCCCCCTTGAACTTTTCGACCTTTTGCCACATTTCAGGCCTCAAACATAAAGATATAAAACTGTAATTTTTTGTGAAGAATCAACAACAAGTGGGTCCCAATTATGAAGTGGAATGAAATTCATTGGCTATTTCAAACTTTTTTAACAAATAAAAAACTGAAAAAGTGGGCGTGCAAAATTATTCAGCCCCTTTACTTTCAGTGCAGCAAACTCTCTCCAAAGTTCAGTGAGGATCTCTGAATGATCCAATGTTGACCTAAATGACTAATGATGATAAATAGAATCCAGCTGTGTGTAATCAAGTCTCCGTATAAATGCACCTGCTCTGTGATAGTCTCAGAGGTCCGTGTAAAGCGCAGAGAGCATCATGAAGAACAAGGAACACACCAGGCAGGTCCGAGATACTGTTGTGGAGAAGTTTAAAGTCGGATTTGAATACAAAAAGATTTCCCAAGCTTTAAACATCCCAAGGAGCACTGTGCGCGCTAATAATATTGAAATGGAAGGAGTATCAGACCACTACAAATCTACGTAAGACCCGGCCGTCCCTCTAAACTTTCAGCTCATACAATGAGGAGACTGATCAGAGATGCAGCCAAGAGGCCCATGATCACTCTGGATGAACTGCAGAGATCTACAGCTGAGGGTGGGAGACTCTGTCCATAGGACAACAATCAGTCGTATACTGCACAAATCCGGCCTTTATGGAAGAGTGGCAAGAAGAAAGCCATTTCTTAAAGATATCCATAAAAAGTGTCGTTTAAAGTTTGCCAAAAGCCACCTGGGAGACACACCAAACATGTGGAAGAAGGTGCTGTGGTCAGATGAAACCAAAATCGAACTTTTTGGCAACAATGCAAAACGTTATGTTTGGCGTAAAAAGCAACACAGCTCATCACCCTGAACACACCATCCCCACTGTCAAACATGGTGGTGGCAGCATCATGGTTTGGGCCTGCTTTTCTTCAGCAGGGACAGGGAAGATGGTTAAAATTGATGGGAAGATGGATGGAGCCAAATACAGGACCATTCTGGAAGAAAACCTGATGGAGTCTGCAAAAGATCTGAGACTGGGGCGGAAGATTTGTCTTCCAACAAGACAATGATCCAAAACATAAAGCAAAATCTACAATGGAATGGTTCACAAATAAACATATCCAGGTGTTAGAATGGCCAAGTCAAAGTCCAGACCTGAATCCAATCGAGAATCTGTGGAAAGAACTGAAAACTGCTGTTCACATACGCTCTCCATCCAACCTCACTGAGCTCTAGCTGTTTTGCAAGGAGGAATGGGCAAAAATGTCAGTCTCTCGATGTGCAAAACTGATAGAGACATACCCAAGCGACTTACAGCTGTAATCGCAGCAGCAAAGGTGGCGCTACAAAGTATTAACTTAAGGGGGCTGAATAATTTTGCACGCCAATATTTCAGTTTTTTATTTGTTTAAAAGGTTTGAAATATCCAATAAATTTCGTTCCACTTCATGATTGTGTCCCACTTGTTGTTGATTCTTCACAAAAAATTACAGTTTTATATCTTTATGTTTGAGGCCTGAAATGTGGCAAAAGGTCGAAAAGTTCAAGGGGGCCGAATACTTTCGCAAGGCACTGTATACACATACACACACACCACACACAAACAACAAATTCTCATCTACAATTCATCTCGATAAAGAGCTTTTTTCCCTTTCTCCCAAGCTTTAGCTAGATAATTGGCTAATTTATATGTGTCATATGTGAACAGCCATCTCAGTCTTTGAGCATCATCCATATTTACCAAGTCAATCTCTGCTTTTATCCTACGAAACAAAAAATCACACTGTTCACAATAAAAAGGACAATAGAAAACAAAATGGAACTCATTTTCTATATCATTCAAACAACACATGGGACAGATCCATTTTTCCTCTTCTACATTAACAATTCTGTATAAATAATTTAATAATTTAATAAAAAATTTACCTGTGCCCCAAATACTAGCATTGTAAGCTAATCAGCGGTCCGCGCTAGCTTCTTTCAAGCTACAAGCACATTCGATTAGCATGAAAACATGTCCCAGAGAGTGATCGAGTGGGTACACATCTGTTAATAACCCCTATGTTTGTTTTGCCCTTTAACCATGTAGGTTTGGGCCCAAACACAGAACAGACTGATGAGTAGGCAGCAGTTAGTGTTCAATGATTTAATCAGGAAAAGGCTTACAAAATCCCCAAAAACTGGAACACGGAAAACATAACCTTAACACAGAGGAGCATGACATGAGACATATAGTTTTACAAACTTTGAGGATGTTTCTGGGAGTTGTGTCAAATCGCATTGTAGCCTAATGCAATAATGTAATATATGAGAGAGGGATTATCCTAATCCTTGAATAAAAAAGAAAAAAATCTGCCATTACAGTGCAAACCGGAGCCCGAGAAGAGAGAGACAGATACGAACTCAGCGGTGGGACTCTCCGACGACAAATCTGGCCTGAGGGCAGGAAGTTCCCAGCACCTGGGACCCATGTGGAAGAGGGTGAGCAACAGTTTGGAAACACAGCTCACACTCCACCACTCACGTTGGCTGGTTTGGGGTTTTCTTCAGCTGGTTAAATTATATGGAAATACGTTCTACCATCTGCAAAACCTACTGGGAATGTCTTCAACAACACGCATGAGGCACAAAACATATCAGGTGTTGTGCCCAGCAAACGCTGTGACAACTTGCCTCCATCCAACACCAGTATGCTGTTCTCGTGTGCTCCCTTGGTGGGGGTTCGTCATTTTCCTTAATATTTTCAGAAAGTCAAGGGGGGAATACTTGACTGTAATACTATACTGCCAAGGTATCCTGGAAAACCTGTTGTGACCTGTTTGCTGCATTTTAAATTTAAAGCTTAAGCAACATGGTAAAATGTACTAGTCAAATATGACTGTAGTCGGATATAATAAAACGCTTCTCTAAGCAATCTCATCATACAGTAGAAGAAGACACTAATCCCTGAAGTGTAGGTTGACAATTGACTCAACATTACAAAAGTGCCGTTGATTCCAAATGCATATCTGACGTGTGAGTATGTGTCTAATCTGTCATGCCATCCACGCTGAATGAATAAAGCATTATTACTTCCATGCGTGCAGTGAGTGACTCATCTGCCTGTGTGATTAATGTGTTCAGCAGAGTCATAACCTCCGCTTATCACAACAGGTTATCTCAACTCTCTATGCTGAAAAAATAAAGGAACAGACACTGTAAAGATGCTTTCACATTTTCCATATAAAGGCACCTTATGCATAGTTAAACCCAACATAAACATCCATCCACCTTGGATGACTCTTATATTTGTACTGTAAGATTACCCAGATAGTTCATCTTTAAAGTGGACCAGACGTTTTGTCAAGCATGCAAAACCAGTGTCAAGACAGATAAATACATATTTAAAGCACTAAGTAAAGTGTGGGCATTAGCAATATCAAAACTACTTAGCACCCCTGCAATAAAACAGAAGCAGACACAGAGGGACAAGAAGCTGTTGAAGGTGGTCAGAAAATTAGTTGTAGAGCAAAATGTTGTGCAATACACGTGTTTAATATAAGATAACATAACTTAAGAGAGACTTTATTGTCACCCATCCATACAGTGCAGTACATTACATAGAGGAACCAAATTGTAAAACAAAAAGAATGAATGATGCAACATTAAGTGCTAGTGAAGCAAACATTCAGGCTATGAGGTGCAATCAACAGAAAGAAATCTAAGAAAACCTTGTGTAATTTTCTAATACAAAAACGCTTTTGGATTAACTGAAAGGAAGAGCTGCTCATGATGGATCAGATCTGCTGTCTGTGTCAATGAAATGCCCCCCCCCTGAAGTACCTGATGAACTCTTTAGCAGATGGTAATCTGACCTAACTCTCCATCAAACACACTTTGATAGACATGCCTTAATTAAGTTCTAACTAATCTGGCATTCACTCCCAGATATAAAGGAGGCTTGGGATAGAAAGAGAGAACCCAGTCGCCGACACAAGGTCAGCCACTGGTCCCTGTTTGAGCTCAGTGTCTTGCTCAAGAACATGTCATCACTGATTGAAACAGGAATACCACCTGACTGATGAATGACATGCCATGCAATTCAAACGTATTAATGGTTTCATTGATCACTCTGAGATATATTATTATTCCTCTCCTGGGCTTTAAAGGAAGCTTTTTAATTTAGTGGACTTGTTTATTACAAATGTGTTGACTTTGTACTGCTACTGCATGAAAGCATAGCTTAATAATCTGGTCCATGATGCATTCCAGTGACCCTTGAGATGCAAAAAACACTGCCATCTATTTTAACAATTCCCTGGGGGGAAATGTTTTTAAGGTGCATGGTTGTCTATAGTAAGAACATTGAGGCATTGACTGCAGAGTGTGTAGAGACAGTTAGTGTGGGGTGATTAAGGGCCACATATTGAGCACACCTGATTAACTATCAGAGAGCTTTCCATCAAACTCCTTCAGCTGGACAGGGTTCACGTTTAGTGTAGACAGGCTCAGTGACAACATTCAGGGAATTAAAGGGGAACACTGCTTAATTCAGAAACCAGTGGGACCTGGTTTCTGTGCAGGAATATTTAAATAGATATAATTGTACCCTATAATTCATAATTCAGAAGTCTAACGTGGAAAAGTTCTGAGAAGACTGCAACATTCTTTGACGTTACTTGAGTGTGTCATTGCACAGAGTTAGCTGATGTAATACCTTTGAGCAGATGGTTATCATTGGAGATTTCACATCACTTCTGCACAGCTGGACAGGGTACACTGCAGAAAATGGGTACTTTATTCTGCCCAATAGGATTGCTGCATGTGCCAGGCGATAAGACTAACCTATGTGTTATTTAACATCTCCTGATGCACCTTAGTGTCATAAAAGTACATACTAATCTAGAATACTGTCAAATAATGAACTTTTGCTCACCGGTCCAAAATCAGAAGGGAATTCTTTTTAAACTATGCAGAACTGGTGGCTCAGTACAAGCTCAGTCTCAATAACACCATCTAGTGTTCGGCTCCAACTAAATCCAGTTGAATACAAACACACGCTGTGAATATATTTCTTTTCAATTAGGTGATAGGTCACAGTAGTTAATGTTATTGGTTGGGTTTCTTTCACTGACAATTATCAAGGTATAATTCCCTAATGCTTCATGAACTCCATCCTTTGCTTCTGTCCTGCACACATGCAATGGACATTTTATTTGTTTCATGTTAGACAATAAATTCAATTAAATTATATTTTTGCTCATCTAAAGACACAGCTGTAATAAACCATTCTCCTCACCAAAAAAAGCACATATTTTATTCTGATAAGAAAGGAAAAACTCAAATCAAGTATGAGTAGTATAAGTGATTAAATGCAATAAAATTAGGACTTTCAATGTGCTCGCCTTGAAAGCTATTAAAAATATCCATAGGCTGCATAGCTCTACATCTCACAAAGGGACCTCGGTTGTAACATAAAGCTCTGCCCGCAGGCTAGTTAAAGCTCAACATTATAGGTCAGAAGAGACAGAGAGAGAGAAAAAACAGGCAGAAAATGGGACACAAATGTTACACCATCATTAAGAGCAAGAGACAGGATGAGACTGCTGCAGTGACTGACTGTGATGGGAGGAAAAAGCACCAGCAAACACAGAACATAATCACTTTATTTTTAGTATAGGCTTCATTGCAGATAGAGAATAATTACAATGTTTTTAGATTAATTTCCTTCACTTTTATGAAGAATTTCATGTTAGGAAGCAATAATCAGTCTAAGTCAGGCAAATAGTAGCCTTATGGATATCCATATCTTTAAAATGTTATTAAATTAACAGAAAAAGACAACTGGAACCAAAATTGCTCTCAGCCTCAATGCAGTACAAGTGTTTGTGGCTCATGAATGCTTCACTCTACTCAGTCAAAAGGTTGCTAAAATGACAGGAAGCCTGTGAGACTCAGTTGCTCAAATAAAGCACGAGCCCTTGCTTCTTTTGGAGAAGCTTCTGTGTCTTCTCCGTATGTGTGCACTGTCTAAAATTGTATATCTATCATGCAAATGTGTGCTTTACAAATGTACAAAAACCATTCTAATGTTCCTGTGACTAGTGTGTCCAGCTATATTTCATTCCCAAGTCATTGTCTTTGCATTCTCTGGCTGATAAAAATAGACTCTGTAGCATTTCTATCAACTACATCCAATGCATAATGTTTTATCGTATGGTCTAAGGGATTTAATGAATGTTGTGAGATTATCCTGGGTTATAAATACTTTCTCAGTAGGTAGCTAAAAACATCTGATACAGTCACAAATAATAAAAATAAAAAAATAAAACGTAGTAACAGAAGCAGTAAACATACATTGAAATGTAAGTACACAAATAAAATTAAAGCATATTAGCTGTACTTTCCTTTGCTGAGCTTGGTGGTAATTAGTACTAAAGTCCATTATATTACTCCTCCTCCTCAAAAACAAAACATTTAAGATTTTAAATGGGTAAATGTATTTCTGCTTCCTTACCTGAGCTGCCATTAGTGATAACTCCATTATCCCTGGATCAATGCTCACCAGCCTGAGTGTGTAAAAGTAAGACTGTTGATGGCAAAAAACGTAAGAAAAAAAAAAGGAAGGTCTCTGAAACTGCACTGCTGTGCTTTACTGGATGAGTGCAGTTGTGAACGTGCTACATAATGACACAATGAATGCTTTTCATGCTTCATGGAAGAGTTTATTCACTCATCACATCTCTCTCTCTCTTTCTGTATGGATGTGTATGTTGGGGGGCAGGGGTAAACTTGTGCTTGACACGTGCCAGGCAAACCCTGCAGAATTATTGATGCTGGTGTGGCTTTGGCATGTAAGCTTTTTTGACACTGCTACCCCATACAACTTCCTGCTACCACTTTCTTTTAGAGGAACTTCATAATCCTTGAATTATTCATCACCGTCTGAAAATTTCCATTAAAATTGTCTTTGTGTTTGTTTCTCCATATTTGTCTCTCTTATCCATCTCAGGCTTATAAACGGTTTAACATGTTATAGTATTAGCCATATTATGATTAATAGATCATTTTGTTTTAGAGATCAGTAACAATGCAAAGAAATTTTGTGTTGCCATGTTGTGAAAAGATAACTTTGCTGGTGTTTATCCCCCTGAAGCATGACTGTTGCTTTGACACAAGCGTTGTCGAGACAGTGCTCAAGCCATGCATAGCAACAGGAAACTACAAACCAAAGTACAATACTATCTTGCACCAACAATATCCAGGACTGTTTTCATTGTACTTTGTTGCATTTTCCTTTTATCGATACACTAACCTTTCCACCTCAACCAAGTGCAAAATCATTTTTGTGATATTTTTACATTTTTTTATGAGTTTATGTGGTGTTTCACCACACCTTTTTTATGTGCAGATTGAAAATGTGCTTTCAAACATGTGGATAGAAAGGTTCTTCATACTCAAAATGTACAAAACCAAACTGTAACGGTATATCACTTCACTGTCCGGGGGCCTGTGCGCTCTATAAAGTGCATTTTCTTGTTGGTACAAATGGTATTGGAAGATTGGAAAAAAGATAACCACTTTAGGAAGCACACAAAATGCAGTATTGCTCAGATACAGGCAGGCACACATTTACACAGCATTTTTTTTTTTTGCTTTTCTGTGCTTGAAATGAGCATGTCTGAGTTGAATTTAATTTCTAAAGACAGATTTACCCCAAGCCACGTATGTCTTTCATGTCACAACACACCAAGCTGTTATCTGTAGACCTCTTTTGTACTTTCTGGCCTTTGGAACAATTACTACCGCATGAGAAAACCCCTTACAATTGTCCCAGTTGTGGCCTTTGTGCGTGTGTTACAAGTAAGAGCGAGAAAATGACTGTACATTTACGTGCCTTATGTGAGTGTGTAGGCATGTGCATGTGAGGCAGGGCTGCTTTAGAGCAATGTGTGCTTCCTTTACGCACAGCACAGTCCATTTGGGGAGAGATGGTCATTTTCCCTGAGGGCCAGTCCAGCTGTCAGCAGAGAGAGCGGGACACAAAGTTATTTTCAACAAAAGAGAAACAAAGAGAACATTTTTTAATAGAGATACAGGTAATTGACACTGTTCTTTATTTTTCCACACATATTTATTTAACCATTACCCCTCCACAGTTTGTACATTAGTATGTTTTACTTGTGTATTTTCTCATTGGTTGGTATTTTAGAGTACTGAATACAAGAAAAATTTGCCTGCTGTGTTTCTGTGTCTACTTATTGTGTACAATTCATTACACATCCACTTTCCATCTGCCTAAAACAGCTATTTTGACATAGATAGAAAAACACTTTGATGTCATTATAGCCCAAGTCTATATCAACAACATTTAATTTCCGGGATTGTTCAGGTGCCGCCGGAAATTCCGCCGTATGTCCCTCATTTCTGCGGGATGTTCATCACCTAGGAGAGCAGCAGCTGGTCCTTCCAGATGTAATCAAGACTTGCCTTTTATGTTTAATTATCACACCTTTTTGTTCATAAACTGCTACTGTGATTAACTGAAAAGCCCTGGTAAACATCCCATTGAAGAAGCCTCAAATAAACCTAAACAATACATGGTATCAATATAATTGACAATAAATTTTGAAATGTGGGCATTATCAGTGATTTGAAAAACTTGTACTCTTTGCCTTTGTTCAGAAATGTTGAGGATGTTTAACAAGGGCTGTCAATAAAGGAATGCTTGTGGCTCTTGTCATTTGAAGGCTTACAAAGTCAAATGTATCAGTCATATTGCTTAAATAATACATTGGCTACAAATAGACAAGTGTAGCTAGGTTTTGACATGTAAACGGTGTAAGAGAAGTAAGAATTGTGGCCGGGAGTACAAGTTAAAGAGAAAGGTTAAAGGCGATGTTCTCTCTCCTCTGCACTGTAGCTGTGACATAAGCCACACAGAGCAGCCCTTAAAAATACAGAAAAATAATAAAGAAGCACTAAACTTTAACAGTTATAACACATCTGTAAAATATATCAAAAAGCTGAATAATTTTCTAATAGCTGAAGGTTTTATGAATACGGTAAAGTTTGATTGATGTCTCTAGATGAAAGTATAGTAACCTATGTTGTTGAAAGTAATAAAAACGTCATAGTTTAGTATGTCGAAATGTGTCAAAATACAGTATGTCAAAAAATGTGATAAAAAAGTCATAGTATAGTATAACGAAAAAGTGATAAAAAAGTCACAATATAAAATGTCAAATGTCAAAATAAAGTATGTCGAAAAATGTGATAAAAAAGTCATAGTATCGTATATTGAATAAAGTAATGTATAGCATGTCAAAGAAAGTGATAAAAAGTTGTGTTATAGTATGTCGTAAAATGTCAAACATAAAAAAGTATGTATAAAGTCATAGTATAGCATGTCGAAAAAAGTGATAAAACGTCATAGTATATCATGTCAAAAAAAATGATGAAAAAGTCATAATATAGTTAGAATCAGCAGTGCTAGATAAACCATCCATGGAATTGTCATTTGTTACTCATCAATTAGGGAAACCGAGGAAATAGCAGTATATTTAATATTCAGAGTTCCAACTATGCTATCACAACAACGAGGCCCATTTAATACCAATTGGCAGTGATCGTATAGTGGTTAGTACTCTGCGTTGTGGTTGCAGCAACCCTGGTTTGAATCCACGTCATGGCAGCTGGGTAAAGCTACTTTTCTGTTGTTCCTTTGAATTACTACATTGTATGCTATATTTTACATTGATAGAAACTGGACAGCTTAGACTACATGTCCTGCAAGAGGCCCCGTATTTTCAACTACAACAAAAATTTGACTGGCCTTCTATACCCTTGCCATCAAATATCCCCACTGTTTGCATACAATGGTGTGAGAACTGAGCTGCTCCCAACGCATTCTGAGTGTAGGGCTAGTGGCGCAATGGATAACGCGTCTGACTACGGATCAGAAGATTCTAGGTTCGACTCCTGGCTAGCTCGTGCTGCTCTTTAGCAATTAAATCACTTCTTCCTCATTTCCAACTTTACTACTGTACAAACTGTCAATCAAAGTAAATGTACATCCATAAAAAGCCAAACAATGAGTAATTACCTTTCAACATGTGATAAAACAGATGTAAATCCTTCAATTTCAGTCAAGCACAGCTATCAACAAGCTTTCTCTGTTGAAAAATATATTATATTGTATATTGAAAAAAGTCATAGTATGTTAAAATGAAGATTGGAGGTTGAGGGTTCAACTCAAATCAATATGCTACGCTATGGATTTCTTATGGCTTTTTATCGACATACTATACTATGACTTTTTTTCGACATACTACGCTTTGACTTTTTTCAACATATTACACCATGACGTTTACGTCTTCAGTAATGTAAACAATAAATACACCAAACCACACCATTATGATCTTCATGAATAGCTCAGTGAGATAAACTGCTATAGATAAAATTGTTTCTTTTTTCGACATGCTATACCATCACTTTTTTCAACATAGTATACTATGACCTTTTGTGATATACTAAACTATGACTTTTGTAACACTTTTTTGACATAGTATACAATTACTTTTTTTGACATAATATACTTTTTCATGACTTTTTTTGACATCAGTTATATGAACAATAATACAAAGTTGACCCACTGCATTATGAGCTTCACAGATAGCTCAGTGAGATAAGCTGATAGAGATAAGATGAAGATTGGAGGTGGGGGTTCTATGACTTTTTTCGACATACTATGACTTTTTAAATACTTTTTTGACATACTGTAATATGACTTTTTTATCACTTTTTTCGACATACTATACTATGAATTTGTATATACCTTTTGTCAGCATGCTATACAATTACTTTTTATCACACTTTTCGACATGCTATACTATGACTTGTTATCACATTTTTCAACATGCTATACTATTACTTTTGTATCACATTTTACGATATACTATACTACTTTTTGACTTTTTATCACTTTTGTATATACTATACTAGGACTTATATACTATATGACTATACTGTATCACTTTTTTCGGCATACTACACTATGACTTTTTATATACTTTTTGTCTATATGCTATACTATGATGATTTTTATCACAATTTCGAAATGCCATACTATGAATTTTTTCAACATACTATACTATGACTTTTTTATCACATTTTTCGAAATGCTATACTGACTTTTTTATCAAATTTTTCGACATGCTATACTATGACATATACATATGAATAAGAGATAAGATATGTGTGTATTGGCTGCAGTGATGTATGTGTGACTAATTCTACTAATAATATTTGTGGTACTTATTTGTGGATGTGCAATACCTGATAGGGCACTGGTGCAAACATACAGTATATACTATGTTATATTCAATATGGTATTATGCAATTGGGCATTGTGCAATACAGAAGTTATTGACCACAGCATGAGTTAACGGGAAATGTGCAATCATTATCAAAATTAAGTGCAATACGAGGGGGAGAATGTGTTGTGGGTTATCTTCTGTTCTTCTGTGTTTGTGAGGAAAGGTAGGGCGTATGGTGTGAGGTTTATTAGATGTTCATTGAAGCATTGATGAGATCATGTCTGATTATGTTTCTATGTAGGCTGGCTGTATGTTTGGTGTGTGTTTGTCACCATTTCGTTTCTCTTGAGTGCCCAGGATGAATTTCTCCTATAGGAGACAAAAAAGTTTATCTTATCTTATAAAACAATCACAGAATAACATGTCGAAAAAGTGATAATAAAGTCAGTGTATGGTCATACATACATTGTCATAGTATAGTATGTCAAAACAAGTTGAGAAAAGTGGTAAAAGTCATAGTATAGTATAGTATGCCGAAAAAAAGGGGATAAAAAGTAATATTATAGCATGTCGAGAAAAGTACTAAAAAAGTCATAGTATAGCATGTCGGAGAAAGTCATAAAAAGTCATAGTATAGTATGTCGGAGAAAGTCATAAAAAGTCATAGTATAGTATGTCAAAAATAATCCTAAAAAAGTCATAGTGTAGCTAGTATGTCAAAAACAATCATAAAAAGTCATAGTATAGTATGTCGGAGAAAGTCATAAAAAGTCATAGTATGTCAAAAATAATCATTGTATAGTATGTCGAAAGAAGTGATAAAAAGTAATAGCATAGTATGTTGAAAAAAGTCATTAAAAAGTCATAGCATGTCAAAGAAAGTCTGGAAGAACATGCAACTTCCACACAAAATGGCCCAGCCTCCAAATAAAGTACAAACAGTTATAGCATAGTATGTTGGAAAAAAAAAAACACATAAAAAGTCATAGTATAGTATGTCAAGGAATGTCTGGAAGAACATAAAAAGGGCCAGGCTGCATTGGGGATCGAACCAAGTGTCAGAGTCGGCAGTGGCTACTAGCTGGTGCTAGTTGGAGCAGTGCCAACCAATGAGCCACCATGCCAACTAATAAAGTACATTGAAAGCTGTCCTATCAAATAAAGGCCTAACATGACTAAAAAGTGAAAGTATTTTATGTCGAAAAATATGTCATAGTTTAGTATGTTGAAAACAAGTAATAAAATTACAGTTTAGTATTTCGAAAAAAATGATTTAAAAAAAGTCCTAGCATGTCGCAAAAAGTCATAGCAGCCTACTGTGTCTATAGTGTAGTAGAATATTTCCCTCTGGAATGTAGTGGAGTAGAAGTAGACTACAAAGTACACAATTAAAAATGTGTAAGTACCTAAAAATTGGACATAAGAACACTACTTGAGTAAATTTACTTAGTTACTTTACACCATTGTGAAAAGGAAAGTTTCAGATAAATGTGAGGTAGTGGTAAAGAAAACGTTGACCATGTGCTGATGAGACATACAAAGTTTAAGGTAGAAAGAGACACATTTAAGAAGAAATAGGTAGAAAGTGAAGTTACAAGGTTGTTGGAGATAAAGGACAAACCATAGACAGTATATAAGAACAAACAAGGTAAGAGAGGCTTTATCTTTACCTTGGTATCCTCACGACAGGATGGAACCCAGGACACTTCGATACAGTAGGTGGCGGTATTCACCTTTCACGTTGGTTTGTAACCCGTCTTTAAATCAAAAAAGAAGAAAGTGTTTACTTCCGTGTAAAATCTATGAATGACTCCACTCCAACTTCCTGTGCAGCTTTTGCTAACTATAGCAACTGCATCTCAGTAGAGTTGGTCAACTGACGGCTACTGCTACCATCAAGTTAGTCCAAATGGATTACACTTCAACTCAAAGTGGGTTCAGACAGCGTAAGTTACGTACGTGATTGTATCGATCAAATCCGCCTTTAGTTATTAGCTAGCTAGCTAATTAGCGAACGGCTGCATGTGTACATTTTGTACTTGCTAGCTTTCTGGAATCCAACCTAAACGGAGCCGAATGATGCTGTCACTGTTTTGAGCCGGTTGAGGCTAACGACTTAGCTAGCTACTGTTAGCTGGATAACACGTAAAAACACGGACACCAAAAGGTTAAACTTCAGTCCACCACCGTCTAACGTTTGTCACTGTGGAAGACATTAGCTAGCTAAATAGAGGGGAATAAGTAGCGAAAGCTTGTGTCTCTTTTGTGTGGTTGAAGCGTCTGATGTGCAATGACTGTGGGATGTTTTTTGGTGTTTACAGATTGTTTAATGCGAAATGAAGTGCTATATTAAGCTACATTGTTTGTGCTTTTGTAAGCTACACCTCTGTTTCCAAGCTTCAATTTGGGTTAGCTAGACTTTGGGGCTTTTTTTTTTTTTTTACTCTTCCATAAGCAGAATGTCTAAGCTAATGAGGCTAGCTAGCCAATACATTTGATTTACCGTTACCACAAGTAGTATCTGTAAACCGATATCTGTGCATCACCAAAATTTAAACAAGCCACCCCAAAGCACGCTGTTAGGACGATTCAAACACACCAATGAAACGATTATTCAGCTGTGTGCTTGAATCCTCAGTTTTCCACAGTCAGGCCGACCGGTGAGCACCACAGCAAAGACGCACTATGTTGTTTCAATACCGTTATTCAAACGGATGCATGCAGGTTTCTCAGATTTCCTGTAATTTGCTACTGTTGCATTTGCTTGCATTACTAATTTTCTACACAATTTCTGTGTAGATCTACTGCTTTGTTTGACAAACCTGTTTCTGAAACCACTCTCTCTCTCTTTTTTCATCTAGAGCCTAATATGCGTCTAAGGACTAGTTTGGTGGATGGTTCAGAAGGCAGCCAGCTGTTTGAGGATACGAGTGGAGCTGCATCTGGACCGCAGAAAGGGTTCAGGTGGGGACCAGGCTGAAGATATAGGCTGGATGTTGAACTGTTGTGAATACATATTGTGTTATTGCATTTTGTATGTTTTTTTTGTTTTTGTTTTTTTTAGCCGACACATCCATTATGTTCTTTCAGTTGATACATTTTCTTGTGTCGTTTTGGCAGTAACCAGCAGGCCGGGCCTCAAGCAGCAGCAGCAGCAGCAGCAGGATTTCCTGGCCAGTCTATCCTGTCAGACCCCATGTCTAACTTGGCCATGGCATATGGCAGCTCACTGGCGTCCCAGGGAAGGGAAATGGTAGACAAGAATGTAAGACTGAGTTAATTATACCTTAAATGATTGCTTACCAGAAAGGATGCAAAATGAATGGTGAATAATGCATGTGTGTTTGTCTGTGTGCTTGCTTGTTTCAGCTGGACAGGTTCATCCCAATTTCTAAGCTGAAATATTACTTTGCCGTGGACACAGTGTACGTGGGGAAGAAGCTGGGCCTTCTTGTATTCCCTTACATGCACGATGTAAGTCTGCTCACACCAGTTAAATAGAAGTTATTCTGTTATGTCTGCCACGTTGCATAGGTAGAGGTAATCCTGTGCATGTGAAAATATGTCGATTTTTTTAATTATTTTTTTCTCTGTCCCTGTGAGGCTTTTCTTATTCTCTGAGTTGAGACAAAATGCCTGTTGTAGTTTAAATTGATTGAAAAAGTAATTCAGACTAAACAGTACACAGGAAGCGATGCTACTATACTACATACTTTCCTCTGGAAATTTAGTCCGTAAGGATTTAGCAAGTGTGTGATCATGTGTGTGTTGTAGAACTGGGAGGTGAGCTACCAGCAGGACACTCCTGTGGCTCCACGCTTTGATGTGAACGCTCCTGATCTCTACATTCCCGCCATGGGCTTCATAACATACATCCTGGTGGCTGGACTTGCCCTCGGCACACAAAACAAGTACATGCATACATCCATGTTCTTATCAACGTGATACCAGTTTGGAAAAAAGGCGCAGCAATCTATTGTGTTAATGTTCATTTGTTTGTTTTCTTCTTCTTCTTTGTTCCATGTTGTTCTTATTCTTTATAAACAATGATCATTAACAGCTAGGTAGCAGACTTCTTTATGTCTTCCCACATAACCACATGTCAGTTTATTATGAATTCTAGTTTTTTTTCCCACCAAGGCTTAATTTTATGGATAGCTATCATACTAATGCAGACCCACAGAGCAACAACAGCAACCACAGAACACTTAAAACGTCTGTAAGCTAATAGGACAGCAACATCTTACAACGAAAACAACCTCTGGATGGATTAATTACAGTGTCGCACTCATTTAACTTCTGTGTTTTTGCAAAATAATACCGCAAGTTAAATTAGTGGATTGAAATTGTACTAAATATGGAATTGTTATATATATATATATATATATAATATATATATATATATATATATATATATAATATATATATATATATAATATATATATATATATAATATATATATAATATAATAAATATATATATATATATATATAATATAATAAATATATATATATATATATATAATATAATATAATATAATAAGACTCAAAGAGAACCTTTAAAAACAAAAACGTCATTGCAGCTTGATCAAAGGTAATGATGCACTGATGTAATGAGTTCACAGTATTTACATACAGAGAGACTGTATCATTTTGTGCACCCTTCAGGTTTTCTCCGGAGCTGCTGGGAGTTCAGGCCAGCTCAGCGTTGGTGTGGCTGATCATGGAAGTCCTGGCGGTCCTGCTGTCGCTCTACCTTGTGACCGTAAACACTGACCTCACGACCATAGACCTACTGGCTTTTTCTGGCTACAAATATGTTGGGTATGTACAGCATCTTTCTATGTTCACATTTTCATCACCAACTCACCCTCTACTGCCTCTCACCTACTCTCATCACTTGTATTTCTTGTTTATTCTTTTCCAATGGCTCATTTTCCTTTTTAAACTAGGCTCAGAACAAAACATGTCTTAAGTGTTCTTTAGTGTAACACTATAAGGCTCTGTGGATAGGACTACCTTTGACTGTGTGTGTCTTATTTCCTCAGGATGATTGTAGGGGTCGTAGCAGGCCTGCTGTTTGGGAGGCCGGCATACTATCTCTCTCTGCTGTGGTGCTGTGTTGCCATCTTTGTCTTTATGGTGAGTAGCAACTTCTACTAACTCTTGAGAGTTGAAATTATTGATCTTAATAGACAGATTTCCTATTTACAAAATCATTTCGGACAGATGACTTCTGCACAAACTTACTGTATTAATTCCTTGGCACTGCATCGAATTATATACTATATATTCTAGAAAGAATAATCCCTTCGTGGCATACTGGGTATTTTTTCTTCAACCTTGTCCTCGCCTTCCCTCACCATTGCTCTCTGCAATACTCCTGTCGCTTTATGCCCCCGTCTGCAGACACATCCCAACATCTTAAGAAATATAACAAAATAACGAAGTAAAGCCTTCCCCATACCTGTAACTGATGTCAAGCTAAGACATGAATACACACAAGACAAGCCATGCTGTAATTGCACACCCTCTCACATTTCTTCATCTCACTATTTTACTCACCCTCACGACCCCAATCTCCACCCTCGTCACACATACAGTACCTATACACACAGTGGCCACTTTATTAGGTACACCTTGGGCAATCTAATGCAATTCAGTCATAACTTTTACCTATACAAAATGTATAAGGTTAACTTTTTGGCGCCATTGTAGGAAATGTGTAGATTGATTTATGTTTATTACTGAGGTCATAGTTTTAAAGTGGTGTTGTACTGCCCTATATCCAATCAAGACATGTTTCTATTTTCTGACTATGACCTCAATGCTAAAAAGACACAATGTATTCCCACACTGTCACCAAAATCTCAACATCAGTGTGTGTGTGTGTGTGTGTGTGTGTGTGTGTGTGTGTGTGTGTGTGTGTGTGTGTGTGTGTGTGTGTGTGTGTGTGTGTGTGTGTGTGTGTGTGTGTGTGTGTGTGTGTGTGTGTGTCACAGGTCACACGAGTACATTTGTTTAATGGTTGATTAAAGAATATTTTTAACGGGTCTCTCCTCAGATCCGCACGCTGCGTCTGAAGCTGTTATCTGAGGCGGCGGCAGAGGGAAGGCTGGTGAGAGGAGCCAGAAACCAGCTGAGGATGTACCTCACCATGTCTATAGCAGCAGCACAACCCATCTTCATGTTCTGGCTCACCTACCACCTCATCAGATAAAACACACACACACTCATTTTGTAGAAGATGAACTTGGCTGTCCAAAGGCCATCGCACCCCCTTAAAAACACTCAAGAAAACACACACACACACACACACACACACACACACACACACACACACACACACACACACACACACACACACACACACACACACACACACACACACACCAAAGAAGCTGGACTTGGATGAAACACACAACAGCCATAGTAGTCTGGAAAATATCACAAGACTCCCTCCATGTATTCATGGAGCAAAACAACACATGCTACAAGACGATTAGGAGAGGAAGTGAGGCATTGCTGCCTTCTCTCTCACAGCACAGCCCCAAGTCATTAGTTTTGCCTTTTTTTTTGTGTCTTTTTTTTATGTAATGTCTTCAGAAATGTGTAGCAAGAGCAAACTGCTTCAAGTTGTTTTTCTATACTTTGTAATTATTGGTTAATTATGTTTTTAGGAATATTTATGTATGTTTTGTGTATAGAAAAATTATTATTGCAGATGTTGCTCATGTGAGTTTTCTGAGCCGACCAAGAAAGCAAACTAACCTCACACAAACCGTCCATTAAATGACGAGAAAGAAGTCAAATTCAGGTTTAAAGGTGATTTAACTGGTTTGGGTGTTTGACTAGAATGACCTTTTCCCTGGTGCTCATGTTTATTTCATGGCTGAGAGAAATATGTGTTCTGTCATCATTGGATCTGGAAACAAGGGTTATGTAACTGGTGTGTGTGAGTGTGGCTGCAGTACCACCTCTGTTTTATCTGTTTAATCTTTTTGTATGCGCTTTGATACATGTTCTTTGCTGCCTGACAACTCTTGAATAGAAATATCAACTGTGTTTAAGCCACGACATCAGGGCGTAGACCTCACAGTGAAATGAGTTGACTTTGATATCCTTTTTAAATACAAAGTAAATTATTTACTGCTTTTCATATTTAAAGTCTGATGGAATAAAGGAAGGGAAGAGATGGTCTGTTCTGTGAAAATTGTTTGTCTCTGAAATACTTGAAATATTTTAACGTTGAAAAATACTTTCTTGTGCTTCAATGTGCTTGTAAATCCTCCCATGCCTCAGCTGTTTTTTATGTAGCCAATGTTGACTCAAACCAGGGTAGGATTCACATTCACTTAAATTAATTCAGGAAACTTCAAAAATCTGGATTTTTGTTTTTTGCATTTCCCTCAGATGGAACTTTATTATTGATAAATGCTAAAACACTAACCTCCGTTAACTGAGGTGTCAATAAAACCTTCCAAATATTTTGACAAAGTGCTCATTTACATAGGATTTCTTAAATTGCAACATCTCATTACGAATAACTCATTCCTTACATACATGTAGCAGGTAATTCAAACACCTATTTCAGGATTAATCGTGAATGGATCCCATCTGACTGTCAAAGTAGGCTGTAAGCAACCTATCGAGTCAAGCCACTGAAATGATATGACGACTGATAAATAAAGTCTGACTGATGGAGCTGCTGAAGTGGAGTTGTGTTTTATGTGCTCAATTTGTTTTTCTCCGATGTGAATTTCTTTTATCATAGAAACTATTTTATTACAGGAAATTACTCATAATCAACCAGTTATGGAGGGAAAGGAGGTACAAATCTTTGAGAACTAACATTTTGTCTTTTATCCTTCCTCTGTGGAACTTATGTTTTAAGCCAAATGTTTGCACTTTTTAATTTGTGGATATTAACCACAAAATCAAGAATGGTATCTTACACATTTCACTAGGAAATTAAATAAACCAGGAAATAACCAGGCCCTGTCAGATATTAGAAGATTGTGTTTTGATAGTTGGCCTGTGGTTCACTAAAAACATTAAAGAAATATTAAAATGACTTAATTTTAAACATAAACTGCAAGCCAGTATTGAAGAGAGATACATTTATTTAGTAGGTTGTTAAGGTACAAGGAAATTTTACATTTTAATATTGCTTTTCTCGGTTTGTCACACAAACATAACATATTTACTTAAGATTTAGGCTTATATACTATGAACAGAATTAGTACTTAATGCTACAGTGTCATGAGAAAAGTGTCAAAAAAGTGAGGTCATCATATCACGTGTGGTTATCATACTAGTGTTGACCTAAGCAGTGGTGTGGCAGTCACTGAAAGCAATGGCAGTGGCCTGACAACTGCAGACTTGATATTTACTGAAGTGGAGAAAGATTCTTTTTATCCATTTAAGGGTCCTGTATGTGATGTGTTGTGTCCCGATGTATTTCTTTCCTACCTGTGCGTATTTTTGTTAGCGACTCACCAAAGCTGAATGAATGTGGAAAACTCTTTGTGACAAATAACTCTAGCAGCACAGTCTGCTTCATCAATATAAGATTTGACATGAGACCCTTGTCAAAAAAAACATTATCTAAAAATACTTCAACATTTAACATGTGCAAGTGACATCAACCGTCAACAATGGAACATAAAAAAACAAATGCATTCATTACTGTTTCTCAAACTACTAAATGGGCTGCTCTTAAGTCATTCCTTCATAATAGTACTATGGGTCCTATGTTAGAACTTACTTTATGACATGAATAGAAGAGGAAAGCATTACATTTGGCAGACTAGAGACAAAAAAAGCCCCAAACTAGATACTTCTTCATTCTGCAGCGTCTACTTCCTTCCAGAAGCCTCTGTTGTGATTAATAGCCTGAAGAAGCCTGGTTCGCATTGTCCTCTCGACTGGGTATCTCTGGTAGATGGGCAGCAATAGCAGACAATGGCAGGTGAGGGATTCTGGCAAATGGATCTCAGTGGCATCGGGCAAGACGGCGACTTTCATCTCGATGCTCTCCATACCCAGGAAGGGTACACGGTCGCAGCCTGTGAGGAACACTGCCGACAAAAACAGCATCTTAAATTGATTAATTAAGATTTTATTGAATACTAAACTACTTCTTTCCACTGTAAAGTCAAACTTGATCGATGATAACAAGCATAATTATAATACTTACGAAGGAACTTTTTCTTTTCCTCTGCCGTCAGATTCTCAAACACCTCCCAGAAGGTCACGATGGTTGGATGCTTATCATGGTAGTCTCCTTCATAAACTGTGTTCTGTTTGGAAAAATACAGTTGTGGAAAGTAAATAAGTACATTTACTCAACTACTGTAGTTAAGTACAATTTTAATGTACTTGTACTTTACTTGAATATTTCACTTTTATGCCATTTTCACTCTTTATTTTACTTACTAAATTAAGATACATACATTATAAAAAGCTTATTAAATACAGTACATTGTCAAAGATTTAACCTGTGGTTCCCAATCTTTGTGGCTTGTGACCCCATTCTTCCAACACAGATATTTTTACATTACAGTATGTTATGTTACAGTATTGCTTTAAAAAGGTAATCCATCAGCAAACTAGTCAAGACTAAGTCATTCTTTTTCATTGTTTGGCTAAAGTTAAATTGTGTACTGATGCACTTTTTGTGCAGGAACTTTAAATCTCTTCTTGTTAGTGTGTTCGGGTGATTGTGGGAAACTCTAAAATGACGTAAAAACGCTGAATTTATGAGCTATGCAGTCAAGAGACCACATTTGAAATGTGTTGCTGTTTGGTAGCTAAAGCTTTGGGTGACAAGCACTTGGACACACAAACCTATAGGAGCTATTTCAAAAAAAAAAAAAAAAGTCTTAAAAATAGTTCACAACATAACTTGACTCAAATTTCAAGTCTCTGACCATCTGAAAACATATGGTGTGCAATGGAAACCTGTCTGGAGTGATGTAACATACAGCCTAAACTGGTCTTTTCATCTTGTTTGCAGCATTTTAATACTGTATTCTTGTTTAAAATTATATATGATATAGTACAAGGTAATACAAAATTCAGAATATCTGAATTTGTTATTCATTTTAAAAAGTCTATATTTAATCTACATTTCTGACTCTCTTTTAAGATTCAAAAGTCAAAAGCTCTTGTGGTTTTCAGCAGACCTCCTTGAACACCTCCCAGTCGTAGTTTTCTTGGCCCACCGTCACTGCTTGCAACTCCTCGGGCTGGAAGAACTCCACCACGTCCATGTCACACACCTTGAAGAACCCTTTCTTGAACGCTTCGAACACTCCCTCCACTGATTTGTTGAAGGCATAGTTGACAAAGGCGTCTACAAACTCTTTTCTATGAAGAAAAATAATTTTATACAATGTACAAGTTGCTTCAACTGAGTGCTGACATTGTCCAGCAATCTTCCCTTACATCACCACTGCAAAGCTCTTTTAACAGAAATGTTCCTTTATATAATACATAGTGTATAGGGCAACTCCACACTTGAATGGCAGAAAAGTATTGTCGCACTGCCCTCTATTGGCCGACAGTTTTAACTCAACAGTATGCGCTCCCGAATTGCAAGATATCTGGGAGGATATTAGAGAAATGTAATGCATGTTTACAGGTTGTGCGACTCCAATTCTGTGCTGCTGTGAGTACTGCATGCAGACCATTACATACAGCCATTCTTGTAAATTCTGTATAAACATACTTGTTCGACGCTGTGACAAGTTTTCCAGTTTCTGTCGGATCGAGCTCAACATCCTCACCACCCCAGGTCCCCTGTAATGAATGGCAATTCCAGCAGATTGGAATATTGCAGCAACACGTGTAGGCAACAGAGTCCATGTATGTAATAACACCAGTAGGTGTTCCTACTGTTTCTGACTGGGATTTAGTAGACCTACAGTGAAAGTAGTCTCCATTCCTTCGACTTCATCAGGAGTGTAGTCCTCCAGCATGCACCGCCAAGACCTGAAGACACAGCGAATATACACAACTATCACCTCAATGTAATCTCTAAAGTGTTTCAAATCAAAACTCCCAAACAGACCATATGACTTTCTGCAGTTATGCACGTTTTAATCAAGAATTGCTGTAGATTGAAACAGCAATACAACAAAAATCGCAACAAAGATAATTTTTTAAAATCTTACTCTCCCATGACAGGTTCAAACTCCTTCATGTCATCCAGTGAGGGTTTGACTCTAAGCAGCTTCTTGAAGAGAACCAGTGGAAAGGGCATGTGCACAATGTTGTGGTTGTAGAGAGCCAGGCCACACAGAACACCAAAAAGGAAGTAAGTCCTTTCCTCCACTTTTGGCTATTTGGTTGACAACAGACATGATTAGGATTTGGTGCCATTTAATAACTGTTTCCCATGATAATTAGGTCAAATGTACAGTATATGTGTCTCTACCTTCTAAAATCTTGAAAATGTATCCTTTTTTTCTTTTATAGTAATCAGCTCACTTATATATTACATTCATACATGTTTTAAAAGTATTGTGTAGCCAATTCAATCATGTCAACGGATTTGTTTGATGTTTTAAAAAAAAGGATTAGTATATGCAAGTATTTAATACATAGTTTTCCCTTGAACTATCTGGTCTTACCCTGGGAGGGAACCAGGCCAGAGTCTTGTTCTCGTTGTACATGAACATTGAAGACTCGGGATCTAGCAGCTCATCAAACACATGCAGGAAGAAGTCCCTTTTGTTGACATCCATCACCTTCCTGTTGTCCACAAATTGCACCTAGGAAGGATAGAATTATACTGTTTTTAATAAGTGTCCTTGAACACAAACTGAATTACTATCACCTTTAATGATAAATATCCACACAGGACTTCCTGTGCTTGTAACACATGGTTTTGTTAAGGGATTTAATCAAGCAGACATTTCCAAATGTATAATTACTAATTCTCACAGCTCACATTTACACAATCCTCTAGTTGCTACAATCAGAGGCCATTTATAGTATTATAAACTTTAGTCAATAAAATTCTACATTTAACTAATCTCATTACAATAAAATAAACTTTTCTAATTAGCACTGGCATGTTTACAGGCAGTTGTGTCATGGAATATTTGTTTGTGAAATTATTTCCAATTTTACCTTAAATTGACATTTTGTTCAAGGTGTACTTAATCGATTTTACACATAAAGTGAAGTCATGAGGCAATGGACAAGATGCTATTAAGTGGCATTGTGTGAAGCTGAGGATCCGGTGTTGTTGAAGTGTACCCATACCAGGAACTAAATCTGTAAATATATTGGCCTTTGTCTGCTAGGATTTTGACATTTTTTTGTCTTCTGTGAGTCCCACAACTTTATGGCAGTGCAAAACTAAATCGCTGGAGTAGCCCTTTACTTCTTCTGGAATGAAGTAATATGAAGACAAAAGCTTCTAAATTTTACTTCAGAACACTAAATCTGGCAAAGATTTGACGGTGGTTTACCAACAGCTCCCTTTTGAAGGCGCAGTGGTCGGCTGCACCGAGCTGTCTGAAGGTGTCCTCCACCAGGTGAGTTCGTCTCAGAGTTAGCTGGAAGACCGGGGCCAGGGCAGAGTCTGTGCGATTTGGCCACAACTTATCAGGACACTCCAAAGCCAGTTGATAAGCTAGACATTCCGCTCCCTGAAAGTACAAAAACCTAATTCATTAAGAAATCTCACAGATGGATAGCAATTTTAATATAATTGTACAGTGCGTGTAGGGCTGGGTACAGAACTACGATTTGTAGACACTGACCAAATTGTCTCCATAGTATTGAGTGTCGAAAAATGCCTCGTCATTCAACGCCGAATTTCAATACCAGGTAGGAAATCTCATCAGCATCAGTGAGCCAATAATTGTACCAAGATCTAATCATGCTGGTGATTGTCTGTCTAACGTTACACATCGTGTTTTTGTGTTTTTTTGAGAGGCTTGATTCCAGTGTGTGTCACATAGGTGTAAAGGTGGTTAAAAAAAGGTTTGTACTGTAATATGTAATGTTGTAATTAATATATTTTTTTAATGGATTTTATAAAATTTGTATCGGGAAAAGAACCGGTATTGGTACCGGTATCAGCAGTGAAAAAGATACCCAGTCCTAATTACATATACAGATATATTAATTAAAATAAATGCTCAAATAAAAAATAAAAAATTGCAACCGTATTATGCAGCGTTAAAGTAGACTTTCAGTAAAACGTTTACAAATGATCTATTTTTATACATACTGTACCTTCACTATTTGAGCAAAGATGTTAAAGACGGCCACCTTCTGAACCAGAGTGAACAGGAATGGATAGCGGCAGAAAATGGCGGGTGTACTGACGTCATCCTTATCGGAAATACATATAATAATTAATGATTTACAAAACAAAGACAATCATTTTTTTTAGCAATAAACAGTCCAACCAGAAACTAAAAGTATTCAGGACAAAATGACAGATTGCTCCTCTGCACTGCAACACTGTGTATATTGTACTACATGGTTTTACCTCCATTTTAGAAAATTGCCACCAAAGAGTGACGTCCGCAACTGGCAGCACACTACTACTGATTTCCTCTACGTAAAAGGTGTTGAGTGGGACTTTGTAGGACTTTCCAGCTTTGTTTGCCTGTGAAAGAATATGCAATACAAAAAAAGTTAAACACAAAAAAGATTATTTTCTATCTCAGTAGCCACTTTTCAACTGCAGGAACTTTCCCCTGGAACTAAGAACTTTTTCAGGAACTAATTCTGTTTCACAGTGTTTCTGCAGGTCTGTATAGATATGTTTAGATAGACTTTATTGATCCCAAATTGGGAAATTTCTGTGCTACAGCAGCAATTTTATTGAATTATATTTTTTTAGATTAGTTTTTTATTTTATTTTTTAGATTAGTCCGAAAACATTATTTTACCGCCCAAAAATATCTATAATCGGGTTGTTTTTTTTGTTTTGTTTTTAAGAACAGGAATCTTCGGGTGGGGTTTGTAGGGATGACTGTTTCTGATTGGTCAAACACACAGCGCTTCTGCTACTCGTGTACCGCTTCATTTATAAAACAAGAGAGTAGTCTATTGATTTATGACTATTTTATGATGGTGGAGAACATTTCTATTTGTTTGATAACATTAAAAGTAAAGAGAGAGAGAGAGAGAGAGAGAGATCCACGGGCAAGATGAGCACAGCACTGAGCTAAGCCGGGAGAGAGAGATAGCACAGCGTTATTTTCTGATTGTTTCATGGCGGTTATGTTCTGAAACAAAGATATAACCATCAAACACTCAACAGATGATTTACTGTAGAGACAGACGCTCTTAGTTAATTTTCCTCTGCATTTCATTCATAACATCCAACATGCAGTAAATGTCGTCGCAGTGAGACAAACTTAAGGTTTAATTATTTTTTATGTTTTTAGATCAAATGGGCAGGCACACTGAACTGCAGGCTGAGTGTGTTGACCTGCATAGCTTTTTCCTACTTCAGCGGATCAATTTGCCTAATCTTAACGAGTCTTTAGACCACGGGGGGAAAAGCAGATCATGGGCTGAAGGAAGGAAAGTCCCTTGAACTTTGGGTCGATACGCATCTAGGGTTAAAATCTGTATTTATGAGCCTATTCCGAGTATAAATGATTGCCTTTCATCTTTGATCCCAAATTCAATAGATCTTACACTAAACCCACCGATGATTGAAATAAAATAAAAACAGATGTTGAACTGACTTTGTAGAGTAGCTTGAGGACTTCCAGCAGGTATTTGACTCCTGGGTTATGAGTTGCCAAGAGGCCATTTCTTAGCATGAAGGCCAGCGCCTTTCTGAACACCAAGATGTGCTTCATTAGTATGCAGGGTGTCAGGGAAGACCACCAACGTCCTACAGAACAGAAAACACACCATATATTCACTGTTGACTTATACATCATATATCAAGTGAATATTTTCTCAAGTTATTAAAGAGCAGAACTGTTTTATCTAATGATGACTGTGTATAGTTATACATATAGGTATGTGTATTGATGTGCTGTGTATATCTATGTTTTGTTTATGCTTTTGTTCCTTCTGTTAAAGCACTTTGTAAGCTGTTGTTTTTAAAGGTGCTATACAAATGAAGTTATTATTATTATTATTATTATTATAGTTGTATCCAGTACATTAAAAAAATTGTGGTTGGAATAGGTTTTAATCAGGTATTTTGCAAGGCCATATTCAATGTAATGTCTAATTGTCTAATGGTCTAATTGTGTGATAGTTATCAATAATGTACAGTACATTAAGCTCTAGGATCAGTACATGTCATGTGACAAAAAGTTTGCAGTGGTTGTTTACTTAGAGTCTTCTCATTCTGATCTGCAATGATGACAGCCAACGGCAACACCACGTTCATGACATTAGACTCCTCTTGGAGAAGGGGATAGGTCAGCAGAATCAGGAGGACCTCTGGTGATTTTAGGGCCGTTTTTGAAGCGAAAAGCAACTCAATCAGGACTTTAAGGTTTACCTGCATGGAAAACGATTTCACACAGGCAATTTTCACACAGAATGCATTTGTTTGTAAATAAATAAATCAGTGGCTACTGTACAAAATGTATGGGCGCAAAAGAGGTTGAGAGCCTGCCAGGACACGACTGAATGTTACTAGTTTTGTCATTCATTTAATTTATGTCTCAAGTAACAGAACAAATTATCTCAGTGATAAATGCATGATTTATTTTATCTTCTTTACTGATTGCTTGATCCATGGTATTGCTAGCAGCTGGTCAAACACTTGGCTAGCTGCCTCCAGGTCCACAGTTAAGGCATCTGCTTCTAATGGAGGGCCACTGTAAAGCATTAAAACAAAGTGGCGGTACCAATGTGAGTAAATGGCATCACCTCATAATCTTAACATTATAACTGATTCAGCTACTAAACAATCAAAAAAAGGACTCACTCAGCCTTTGTGAAACTTGCAACAAGACTTGAACTCGTCAGAAAGATTGAAGATATTTCTCTGTTGAATAAACAAAGAGGCAGCCTTACAGACACTGGTGTTGCTGCGTATGAGACTGATATTTCATATGTGCATTTACACAGTTACAACCATAAATACAATCATGAAAAAGGACCTCTTTGCCTCTGCGTTGCCATGTTTCATTGACAGCCATTTTTTCAGCCTTGTCTCATCAAGCCGCCCAGTTATCTGTCCTCGGTCCAGGCTCTTAAAAGACAGACATTAGATTTAACTTTAAAGCCAGCCAGATTAATGAACGTGACAAAATAATCAATTGAACTTAAAATTATTCTGAACAAGTTCGACTCTAGTGGACATTAAATCCAGGTAAACAAACTGGGTATCGTTCTGTGAAAGCCTATAAGAACAATGTTCTTTAAATAGGTGGACACGTTACCTGTGTAGGTGAAGTGTAAGTGAAGTTTGTATTCCACCCAGCTGATATTTTTAAGTCTGCTTAAACAAAAACAAAAAAACATTTACAAATGTAATTTGCTAGTTTTACACCATCTTCTACTTTCAGAGAACACAAGTCAAATCAATATATTACTCAAATGTTCATTATCTGAATATGCAACATTTCTAGGGACTGTCCAAGAATAAGGACCATCTTTAACTCAAAACTTTATCTCATAGTCTTTGGCAGCCATGTTACTGTCTAACACGCATCTCCTGGGATAATTATAAGTATAATAATAAGATAATTATAATATAATTATAAGAGAGAAATGTTAGAAAGATTAAAGACAGATCCACCCCATATGCCTCATTAAAATCTACTAAACACCACACTGCCCACACATACATACCCTTGGGTATGGCTGCTGCACCGTCAGCAGTCCATGGAAGTTGTACCAGAGTGGGAGTCTTACTGTCCTCTGGTCGTCCAGTCCCAATTTGTCCTTTGGCCCCATTGCCAAAAGCCCACAGCTGGCCAGAGGAGCACAAAACTAGAGTGTGACATCTGGGAGACAAGAAGCAATTGTAAATTTAATGAGAAACATGAACTAAATGTAATGTTAAAGTATATCATAAAGTAATAAAGTACTTAAATTAGGCATCTCAAGTTAGATATTCTCAAAGTTATTGTAAGCATGATTTTATGATGTGAAAACCAAGTAAGCCTTCCTTTAATTAAAACAATGTTTCAGTGTTTCATATAAGCACCCTCCTAGTTTTTTTACCTGCCACATGAAATCTGTGAGGCGGGTCCGTCCAGACCGTCGACCAGCCTGGGTCTCACTTCATTAGCAGAGGAGTTGTGACCCAGCTGACCGTGGCTTCCCTCTCCAAAAGTGAAAACCTTGCCATCCTAAATATCACAGCATCACACAAGATTATAAGAGGCAACCTCTTATGGCCCTGACACACCAACTCGATAACACTCAATAATCTGTCGTCCGTCAGAGGAGCTGTCGGCCTTCATTTTGGCCGACCTGACTTACTGGGTCGGAGGGCGGGCAGTCGGACTCACTCCACTAATCTGATTGGGGGAGTGCTAACCCGGAAATAACCAGCGGGATGAGTGACAAACTACTCTCAAAATCTGACGAAAATCTTTTAAACTGACCTTTGTCGATCTGAAATGAAAACAGATTCAGCAACTGCATGGCCTATTTCTCGCGTAAATTTTTTCAGAAACACGTTTCAGTGAACTATTTTCGTAAAATACGAGATCGTATTTCAAACAAGCCGCCATTACTATCGGCTGGAGAAGCCAGACCCACGTGACACGTTGTCAATTTTTGTATTACGTCTCGTGCACACGCAGAATGTACGCTCAAGACAGCGTCGCTTCGGTGTGTTCCAAGGCACTTTCTGGACCTCGGGGAGCCGACTGATCAGTCTGACTGCCTTTTCTGCCGACGGTCAGCCATCGGGTTGGTGTGTCAGGGGCTTTAGTATCTTCACAATGTGATAGTTAATGATTGGGATAAGGCAGATGATTGTTTACCTTTGTTAACACAGCAGAGTGTGCCTCTCCACAGCTTATGAAGCAGACACCCAGAGGTCTGAGGGCAGGTACCATACAGATGTTGAACCTGCCTGTTAAAGATGATATTAAATGGAAAAATGTGCTTATTTCAAAATGATGATACATATAATTAATTCATCAATTAAAAGAAATATAATCAGGATGTTGATAGGTTAATACCCCAGTTTGTATCATCATTACATTGGAGTCAGAGAAATAGTTTTCTGAAAATATAACCCACTTAACAACACTTTCCGCTCTTCTGAAATTTCTTGGGAAATGGGTTTATTTCTCTCTTTCTTTTTCTTAAAGCTGTGGTAGGCACTTTATTTTTGGTTTAGTTGGGTAAAAATCCCATAATAATCTTTCAGCATATTGTAATTCAAGTGGTCTGAGAGAAAACTAGACTTCTGCACATCCTCTTGGCTCTGTTTTCATGCTTTAGATAATCCAGCTGTGACGGGAGACTTCGGGCCAATCACACATCATTTCAGAAAGAGAGAGAGAGAGAGAGAGAGAGAGAGAGAGAGAGAGAGAGTGTGTTCCTATTGGCTGTTCTGCACATGCATTGCCCGCGCAACAGAGAGGGGAGAGGGAGAGCTGCAGGACGAGGTCTCACTCTACTTCAAATTCTGCTGTTTTTTTTGCATTCTACCCATTGCAGCTCTAATGACTGCAAATGAGCGTATTGGCAGTTTGGTTTTGAGAGTTTCTATTATTTTATTTTATTTTTTTACTTACCCATATTACACAACCTCAGTTTCACAGCGCTGTGCTGCGTCCAAAAACTCAAGAAAAAATCCCACACAATCGCAAAAGAAAAGCTTACTGTCTTGCTTTGCCTGACACACACAGACGTGTTTGTGCTGCAGGTGTAGCCAGTAGAAAGATACATTCTGCATCGCATCTGCATCCACAACGGTCCGCATATGTTACGTGTTCAATGTAGCCAAAGCAAGTATTAAAGGGGTGATAGGATGCAAAACTGATTTGACCTTGTCATAGTTGAATAACGACAGTTTAGTGGGTAAATAGGACATACATAGAACCTTTCCTCTGCAAATCTCACAATTTGAAACTGCCTCTGAAAACGGGCGAATCTCAACTAACCACCCAGTTGACATCAACTCGGTGGCTCCTCCTTATTTGGCTCTAGTCTGTATGTTTGTCACGCCCCAACATTTACATAGGCTAACCCACTGATCTGAGGTCAGCTTAGGCTTCTGAATAGGTCGCGCAGATCTCAGAAATTTTATACATTGTTCATCTGCTATTTTACCACTAAATTCACTTCTGAGACTTTTTTATGCGAGAAATAAACTACGTAGACTCAAATATGTGCCGTTTTACGAAAGTTGATGTCTAATTGCAAATTTTGTCTGACTGTGTGTCGGAGTTCAGCGGCCGGTGCTGCCTGTGTTGCTGCCTCGCTGCCCAGCCTGCCTTCCTTCACAGACCCCGGCCTGCTGTGAGGTAGATGGAGCTCCGTTAGGCTGGCAGCCAACGGCACTCCATACGCGCAAAGTCACAGTTTTTGGGGTTAATGGACTAACAAACGCTGCTGCCCTGACAGAGCTCCAGGGCCTGCAGCTCCCCTCTTCCTGCTAAATGGCCGGTGTGTGTGAGTGAGAGCGCGGTCAGCGAGCTTGTTACGCCCGCAATCTCTTACCACAGGTTCCAGTTAATCTTATAATGGATATGTGTGTTGAGTTATTTAAACAAACAATCGGGGAAATAAACGCCTCTTGTCTCAAGAGCCTGCGGCTGGATGGAGCTCTATCAATGAGAGCTAGCTAGCCTCCTCTTAGAATTCCTCTGAAATTCACAAAAATGCATTAAATTGAAATCGGACACCATTGTTAGCTTTATATGACCTTGGAGTAGCTGTAATGTAAGTGGCGTGACGAAATTCAAACTGTAAATATACTCTAGTTATGCCGGCAGCTGGAAGCCGGCCAGCTCCGCGAAGCCCCAAGCCCTAGTCCTGTAACCGAGGAAACGGTGACTTTCACTGGGTATGGAGGTTGCCGCTTTCTCGTCAGACTGTGTGGAGCTCCTAAAGTCCGACATGTCTTACCAAATTTGCAATTAGCCATCCATTTTCGTAAAACGGCCCAGCTTTATATAGTTGATTTCTCGCATAAAAAAGTCTTAGAAGTGAATTTAATAACAAAATAGCAGACAAACAATGTATAACTTTGCAGTATCTGAAATATGAGACCTGCTTTCTTGTCTCCAATGTGTTTCTATGTGATTTGCTCAAACCAATCAGCACGCAGCTCATCTAAATATTCATGAGCATACCATATTTGGAAGAAAAGCTCTTGTTCCAAATAGGGCCATATTCACAGGGTAGTTAAGGGCCCATGAAATAGCATTCGGGCAATTTTCAGCCCAACCAATGTTACATACCCTATTAGGAGACCTTAAGGAACAGTGTGAAATACCCTATATAATCATTCTATCACCCCTTTAAAATGACAGCAGCTGTTACTCTCTTCGCCTGTAGGTGGTGCAGATTGACATGTGTAGGATTGGTCTGACAACGACCAATGAGCTCCACTTGCATAGACAATATGCTGCTTTTAAAATGTGAGCAAGTGAGTTTGTGACTCAGTAGAGTATTTGTACCATTTTCATCCACCCTGTTGACTCCCAGCTGGCCAGATTTATTGGCCCCACAGCAGTACACCAGGCCTGGGAGTGTGAGGAACAGAGAGTGGGTGGATCCGGCTGAAACCTGAGTCACTGCGACGCCGGTCAGAGCGCACACCAGGACGGGTGTATGCTGCCGCGGCACTTCCTTCCCCAGACCCAACTGACCGTGACTGTTCAAACCCCACGAGAAGACATCGCCTCCTGTAAAGTGGAAAAAAAGAGTACTACATGCTTTTTCAGAAGATGATTTCAAACTTTTCTTTTTTATTCTTTAGATCTATCTAATGTAATAATCAGCAAATATTTCTTATTCAAACATATTAGTTTTCCCATATAATACAGGTGGTATGCATAGGGGTGCTTGTCCTTCTGCATTAGCTAGATCAGTGCCAAAATTGCGGAATATAAATTGACTGTTTCTTAAATATACTCTATTTGCCAGCTATTTATTTGTCAGGATGGTCTCATGGAATTAATATATCCTTATTTTCTGGAATTGTTGCAGCTGTGTCTTCTTGAAGCTCCTACTACGTTTAAGAACATTTACTTTGCACGTTATCGTGTCTGCAGGGAAGGGTAAAACTGGATTTGGCACAAATCGTTACTACGTTAAACAGAATTAAACATTACAATCTGTGAAACTAGAGTTGGCAGTGTTCCATATAAACACAAAAATATGTAATCAGTGTCTTTATTGGTTTACCTTTAGTCAGTGCCAGGGAGTGGGAGTTTCCACAAGCAACTTGAATCACTGGTATTGGCAGTGGTATCGGCACCTGACTGCATGTCAATGAAACAATAATAAGTTCAAAAACGAAATAAGCTTTGCTGACTTTCAGTGATAAGTATGCATTTCATATGTATATTCCATAGATGAACATCTTGCCTTGGTCTGTTGCACAGTAGACGTGGTAAAATGCCTCGCTGTCCGTCCTCTCCTGCCCCCCAGGAGAACACCTGTCCAGATGCACACACAGCCAGACAGTGGTCCTGACCACAAGCTATCGACACCACATCACCCAGCCCCTCCACACGACCTTACACAGGATGACAGACAAGATAATCACAAACACACACACACACAAATACAGAGGCAAACCTAAGCACAGCACAAAAACATTCAAGTAATTATTTAATGTGGTGTAAAATACCTGAGTACCTTACTCAAATAATGTACGGTTTTGACGAACTTGTACTGTACTTGAGTACTTTCATTGTATGCAGCTTTATACTTCCACTAAACTAAAAGTATTTGACAGCTATAGTTTGTAGTTAGCCTACTTTTCACATGAATATTGAACATCAAAACAAAAGATCAACACAAGCTGCATTGTTATAGATTAAACAACCCAAAACCAGTAAACCTGCTGCAACAAAATGTTACTAACATGTAAATGCATCAGTAATAATAATCAAATATGTCATATAAAAACGAGGCTATATAACAAAATACTATGCTTTTAATAGTTTAATTACATTCTAATCATCATAATGTCTTGAATGCAGGGGTATACTACAGGCTAATAGTTTACTTTTACTTAAAGTGCTCATATTATGCTCATTTTCAGGTTCATAATCATAATTGTATGTAGAGGTTGTACCAGAATAGGTTTAAAAACATCATATTTCTGTTGTACTGTAAATTGCTGAAGCTCATCTTTTTACCCTGTGTGTTAGCTACCGAGTGAGGCATCACTTCTACATGTACCACATTGACCATATATCCAAACCATGAATGCATCACTGACCTGAATGACCAACCTTCCCACCTTCACTTTAACTCAAGGCATAGTAAAGTTAACTTTCGTTGCGTTCAATGACAAGAGGGAAACGAAACTGAAACTTAGCTCGGTTAATTAGCCTGCGTAATACGTGATTCAAAGCTTTCGATGGATGCCATAAACTCATAAGGCTATCATTAAGCAAGACAAAGTTCCTCCTTAAATGAAAGTTTCTTGACAGACTCGTGTGACTGCGTTAAATTAAACGTCATGAGATAAAAACAAACAAACAAAAAAACACTTAACGTTAGGCCTACATAAAACTATGTCGACTAGCCTATTTCTTTGCCTACCTGGTGCTGTCTTCCCCTCTTTACGTTTCTTTCGTCCAAGTTGTCCCTGTGAGTTGTGTCCACATGATAAAACGCCTCCATCCCTGGTGAGGAATAAGGTGTGCTGGTCCCCGCAGCAGATGGTGGTTATAGCCCCGGGGACAGTCCAGGACGCCGGACTCAGGGCTTTCTGTGGACCGAACTGTCCACTGGAGCTCTCTCCCCAACAGTACAGCTGCACCATGTCTCCACCTGCACTCATCTGATGTGTTTACAGCATCTGCGGTGGTGGTGGCATTTTATTTCAACTGATGCTGCCTTCAAATGCTGTCGGAGGTATCAGAAGCATATCACAATGGGAAATTTGCACTTGAACCACTAATTCTGCAGACCGTTATGGCGGGTGTAGTATATTGAGTAGATGATCTAGCTAAAATGTCTAACACGATAACTAAGTTTGTAACTTTAGGTACAATTCGACATTTACTTTCGACAAAAACCAAGCAATGCACAATCGAAATACTCTAAATTACGAGGTTAAGGGAAGGCATCATGAGAGCAAAACCAAAAAAACGCTTGAAGAGTTCTCCATCTTTCAAAAGTCCCTTTCGATGTTTTAAGTTTTAAGCTGTAGGACCGAAATATATTGCTCACTCTTATGCCGTAAATTACAACCAGTAGCGTTTTTTTATGACACATGGGGGGCGGCACGAGCATTAAAAAAAAATCCTCGAAGCGATTTTCTACTGTATTATGTCATTTCACCGTGTGGGGAATTGGCAAATTGGCGCCCCTGCTTGCTGAGATAAAACAGCAAACCCCCTTTCCCCTTTGCACCGAGAAGCTGTGAAAAGGGGAGGGGGGAGCGGGGGACAGTTCACCTCTGGGTCGAACGGGTTGCTGGCTTGGTCTCCCAAATAGAACGGTCCGGACAAGGGGGGGTGATAAGGATCTATCGGAGATCTACCCCAACTTTTGGACTGCTCTCAGGATTACACTTACTCTGCCAGTCACTGTGGCTCAGGCAGAGAGGAGCTTTTCCAACCAAAAGTTGATCAAGTCATAGGCCTACCTGAGGTCAACCATGTCAGAACGGCTCACTGGCCTTTCCGTCAGTATCAATCATTCAATAGGGGAGGTCAGGTTTTAGTTTTAGTTTGTGTTTTCTGTTCTTATAGTGCAATAGTGTAATGATTAGATTCTCGTTAGTGCGTTTTCACATTTGTGTGATGAAGGATTTGTGCTATTTAGAATATTTATTCTATGTTTTATTTGCATATCATTATTAATATTTGATATTATTGTTGCTCTCTGCTCTTGTTATATTTTTTATATAGCCTATCTGATTGTATTTTTGACACATATATATACACAGTATATATATTTTATTATAACAACATAAGTGAAAGATAAATATATATTTCTCAATTGCACAAATCCTTCATTAGAACATTTGAAAAACACACTTAAGAGAATCCAGTTATTTAACTATTGCAATTAAAACAGGAAACTTAAAAATAAATATACACTATAATAAAGTAATTGTGCAAAATTATGCAATTTTGTGTGTGTGTGTGTGTGTGTGTGTGTGTGTGTGTGTTTTTTTTGGGGTGTATTTCAATGTAGAACCGCCACAACTTATCTTAATAAGTACTTAACTTAATATAGTTAATATATCTGCAATAAGATGATAATAAGTTTAGGGTGAAGTGATCAAAATGAAAAAAATCATGTAATCATTTTTACCATTTAAAGACAGTACGCTATTTTCTGTAATTTCTGGCAACGGGAAATTATTTCTTACAGTAAATGTGATATAGAAACAGAGATATAGGCTAAACAGTGTATTTATGACAAATTATTTTATTATTGCAAATAAATGTGTAAAACTTATCTCTGTGTTAACAGCACATGCAGGCTATATGGCTCAAACTGATCAGTTATAGGTTTTGCTTTCACAGAAATGAAACTCAATTGCTGGGTTGGTTTTTCTGCAGTGAGCTTATCATGATGGACTCAGAACAGCTGGAAATGAAACAGATGGTGCTGCAGCTTCCCCAGGACTGTAGAACAAATGTATAGGCCTACAGTATTTGTATTTACTTCAATATATACATACAGTATGTACACGTGTGCATACAATCACTTTGTGTGCTATCACATTGATTATACATATAAATGAATTTTAAAAGCACAGTCCAACAAGAGCTTGTATAATCATTTTAAGGCCATGTGATATTGGGGGTTGCTAGTGGTAACCAGGTGAATGCTCTGTCAAAAGGGCAGCACTTCATCTGACCATTTGACTTCTCTCTGCACCTGACCAACTCCTCCCCATTGATGGTGTCATCTAAAACTGAATACACGCCTACAGAACCGTCCTCAAAGCCCACAAACACACACTGCCGCTCACACATAACCAGGGTCAACGGATTCTTAGCCAGACGCACACTTCCTATTCTTTCCCCGTCTGCGAGTCGTAAAACACTGAGGACGGGCCTTGCGTGCAGGTAACAGGCGCAGTTTTTCTCCAGGGTGGTGGTGGGGCGGGAAATGTAGGTAGCATAGTGTCCAGTTTTATCCAAACAAGCTTTAATGACAGGACCCTCAGCCTTGAATGAGCACAGTCTGACCTGAGATAAGTCCAAGAGGTGGATGGCTTCATTATCAGTGGACAGCAGGGCGTAGCTCCCATCAGAGGACATTTGGAAGTCTTGTGGCTGACAGTGAAACCTATAAGGCAGCTGGAAGTGCCTGCACAGCGTCTCCTCTGCTAGTTTCCAGGTGTACACCGCCCCTGAGGCGGCCATCACCACCACAAAGTCTGGGTGCTCTGAAAGTGTGCGGAAAGCAACAACATGCTCCGAGCTTTCCGCGCAGGAGAAACGCTTGCTGATCAAGCCTGACCACAGACTGGCAGCTAACAGGTCTCCATGGCGACGGCCAATAAGGAAGGTGCTCTCAGGCGACACCTGGGCGTCAGACAGGTACGGGTGTATGCTGCACACAATGCTCCCGTGTGCCAGCTTCCAAACCCGAGACATCCCACGTTCAGAAATACTCACCCCAAAGTTACTGTTCGGCGTGACCAGGACGTCTGACGCTCTGCTGCCTCTCATACGCAAGATGTTCTGACCTGGCTCTGTCTGCCAAACGTATATTTCCCCTGCTGAGAGTGTTACAAGGTGGATGTTATCCGGAGAAAGACGCAGTTTTTCCACAGGACCGTCGTGTAGGAAGTTAGCATGTGGAAGTCCTGTTTCTAATCTCCATCTCCACACGGTCTCTGACCCATCAGAGGTGTAGAACCCTGTTCGTTCAACCACCACTTCTGTCACTCCACACCCCATTTTCGGAGCTGGGCCTGCAGCATCTATCATCCCAGAGTCCCATACGGTCAGGCAGCCGTCGTGAGCGACACAAACAATATCTGAGGTCATTTTGAGGAGTTTATGTGGCTGCTTGTTTATTTCTAAGGAGAGAACACAGTCCCCTGTACTGACCTTCCACACCAAGACAAGGGGACAGGTGTCTAACAATGCCAGGAACAAATGGCCATCCTTAGAGAGGACAGCTTGAGTGAAGGCCCTCCCCTGCGGAGCCAGGAACTGGTCCCACAGCTCCCAGTCACACATATCCCACAGTGCAACCTGGTGAGATTGACACACCAATAAAGTGTCAATTTCATGTGAGTAATCTACATTGAGGACGTTATTAGATTTGCCCCCAGTAAATCTTTCTGTGACAAGTCTCGGTGAGTTTCCTTTGGCTGCCACATCCCAAAGGGTTACACTCCCTGTCCTGTCAACACATGCCATTTCCCACTTCTCTTCACACAGGATCATTGATGTGACCGCATTGTGGTTTGAGTTTGAACAAGTGGCCAGGAGGCTGCCGGTGTTGGTGTCAAATATGGACACTGTCCCCTCCATCTGCCCGCAGTACATGTAAACGCCATTAGAGGAGCAAACCAAACAGGTCACGCAGCTCTGACACTGGAAATGAGTCAAGATCTCACTGGAGACGTCAAACACACTCACACAATTCTCATCTTTCCACCACATGAATAACAGTTTCTGATATGCAACAAACCCCTCAACTTTGTTTAATGTTTTTTGGCTTAACTCTGTTTTCAAAGGGTCCTTAACCTGTAGAAACATTTCTGGGCCGGTCACATCCCATAAGAAAATCTTGTTGCATTGTGTGGAAAGCAGCATGAATTGACAGCTGCTCTTCACTCCTGCAAACTTCAGCTCCTTCTGCTCACAGCTCAGTGATAGTTTGACTACATCACATGCAGAGCCTTTCCAAATCCAAGCCATGCCATCATCCATGATCTCTGCTACAATCCCACACTCTGCCCCTGCTGCTTCTCTAACAGAGACGTCCCTAGTTTTGGCAAAACACTTTAAACACTGAATGGGGGGAACAGAGGAGGGAGCAGGGCAAAGTGCTACTTCTAATCCGCTTCCTCTTTTCCTCCTCTCCTGTCTGATCTCTGTGGCATAACCTTTGAGTGCAGGAAATACCTCCAGATAAGGCAGCAGGCTCGTCTCCATCACTGAGGCCAGCTGCAGTGGGGAGCTCTGCAGTAAGCAAGCACAAGACTTCAATATGCTTGCTAGGACTGCTCTTTCTCTTGACAAATGGAAGTGGGATGACCACTCCTCACCTTCCAACATGGTTACCAAATCTTCCAGGAGTCCTGCTTGAACCATGGCCTGGTGAAACCTCAAAGACATTAACAGCCCATGCTCTAACTCCTCCCATTTGTCACTTCCTTGCAAGTGATGCGGCAATTCTAAGACCTTCCTCAAGTTCACTCGGCCAACCTCGTTGAAAGAAGAGGCGAAGACAAATGGCTGGCTGGATGGCTGCCTGTCTATGTATATTTCCATTTGGGCGGTGTCCTTATTTGGTCCAAATCTCTGCTTTACAAGAAGTGGTTTTGCAACTTCACAAGACAATCCGCCACTGAAATAGTCCGCCATCGCCGAATGAATCTCCCTCCTCACCTCATGAGTGCCTAGACACCTCTTAGCCACCACCAGCTTGAAATGCCTGCTCACCCAGAATAAAACATGTGACCCTGCAACTGTCCTCCTAATGAGAAACCTCCTCAAATCCAATAGAAGTCTCTCCACGTCGATTTGCGGGACTCTCATTTTGGAGGAAGGGCTCTCTACCCGCTGAACGTACTCAGTCAGCACCTTTTGATCTCTGGATAGCAGATCGGCGAGCTCAGCCTCGGTGAGCCCGGTCCTGGAGAGGGTGAGATAGGAGACGGCACGAGCCACGATAGAGGAGCCATGTTTCTGCTCGAGGTGATCTAGCAGCGCAGAAATGGACGAATGGACGCCATCAGGAAGAGACGACTCAGTCACATCTGAATCTGATGAGGAGAGAAAAAAAGGGGACAGAAGGTGAGAAATGTGATGTAACCAGACTGGGTTGAAGCCTGAAATGAGCACTATATATCTATCCTTAAATATCAAACAGTTGTTATTTCTGATGGCTGAAAAAGTTGAGTGACTGAAAGTGTGTTGCACTTAACTGCATATCTTCCAATCCATTTTAATGCATTGGAAAATGTCCCATGGAAATTAATGCAAATGTTAAAGGTCCCATGGCATGAAAATGTCACTTTATGAGATTTTTTTTAACATTAATATGCGTTCCCCCAGCCTGCCTATGGTCCCCCAGTGGCTAGAAATGGCGATAGGTGTAAACCGAGCCCTGGGTATCCTGCTCTGCCTTTGAGAAAATGAAAGCTCAGATGGGCCGATCTGGAATATTGCTCCTTATGAGGTCATAAGGAGCAACCTCCCCTTTCTCTGCTTTGCCCGCCCAGAGAATTTGGCCCACCCATGAGAAAGAGAGAGACATCATGGCTTGCAAGCATCGCCCCCTCTTCTCTTCAATAGCATTTAAAGCTACAGACACAGAAATGGCACATCCTAAGGCAGTGGTTCCCAACCTTTTTTCCTTATGTCTAAGAAAAGCTGAGCCCCCGAAACCAAAGTTGAGGTAACTCTCGAGATAGAGCCTTACTTTATTTTTTTGATACAGAGCAGTTATCAGGACTTTTACGTTTCTCCCTCATGTTTCATTCATAAAATAGTGATGCCGTGGCGGCAGGAAAGACGAGGATGCTAGCAGCTAGCAGCTGACCTGATGACAGCAAGGGTCCCAGGTTAAGAGGTCCCGGAGGTTTGGCCTACTAAGTAGCCTGCCTCCAATTTTAAGCAAGAACAAAAATATATAGTTTTTATACAGACTTTTGTATACATTATATATTCTAGTGTATTATCATAACATGTGCAAATATTTATTTTTTTACCTCAACCTCAAACCAGATAAAGACTTGCGCACCCCCTGTGATCTTTGCCGCCCCCCTAAGGGGTGCCCGGACCCCAGGTTGGGAACCACTGTCCTAAGGAAAGCTCATTGTGGGACTGGCTCTAGTGGCTGTAATTCTGCACAAGGCAGAATTTCGGAAAAGAGACTTCAGATACAGTATTAGGGAACCACTAAGGCCTTATATAAAAGCATCCAAAAAGCAGCATGTCATAGGACCTTTAACCATTTTTTTATACAATAAAACATGATTAACAATGTACAGTCAAAAATAAAAATGGAAACAAATCTTTCAGGACCCTTGGCCCATCCTCAAGGGACCTCAGAGTGAATCTGTCTGTCCGTTTACTGTAGTTAGTCGTACCAGAGTGCCAGAGCGAGATGTGTATGTGCAGGAGTCGAGCGTAGAGAGTCAGACAACAGGAAGTCAGGGCCTGGTTCACCAGTGCCTGTTGTCCTGATGTCACTCGCCTCCCTGAATTGTTCAGCAGTGACGCCAACATCGTCACACACTGTTTCCTGTCCACCAATCCCAGCTGAACACACACATATCCTGACTCCTTCGCCGTGCCCTCTGACACACACTGAGGTGGAACTCTTCGTGGGTTGATGGCTTGCAGGACTTGTGTCCGTTTGGAGGAGACTGTGAGGATGAGTTTGACGCTGGGAGGAAGCGGGGACGGGAGGCTCTCCACGATGTGAGGTCCAACGTTGTTTCCGACGTGATCCAGGCCATCGAGGATTAGAACCAGAGGTTGTTCGGTGGAAGGCATGAAGGAGAGGAGGGATGAGAGACGCTCTTTAAGCTTGGACAGACAAATGTTGGATGTCGGGCTACAGCTAGGATCGTCCAGCTCTCTGGGATTCTGCTCAGAGGAATATTCACTGTGATATCTACTGCCAATTTGAGAACACAGGCTCGACAACAGGTGCCTTGGGGAAGGGTCGATTGACAGGTTGCAAAAATAAGTGATCACTACAGGATCACAGTCTGGTAGCCAAGACTTTATCTGTGGAGAGAGACAGAAAGACAAAATACTTCTTCACATTGTTATCAAGACCATGTCTTACCATGTAAATGTCTTGTTGGCTTTTATTTATCCTGCTTGGAATCTAAGATTTAGAGTTACATGGGTAATTTATCTTGATAAAGCTGCCAGGAAACCAAAAAAGTATTTTTGTGCAGGGCTGCAACTAACGATTATTGTCATTATCAAGGAATTTGATGATTATTTACCTATTCATCTATTAATTGTTTGGCCTATATGTCAATTATAAAAAATGTCCCCAGGACCCAATGGCATGCATTCAAATGTTTTTTTTGTTCTCCCAAAACCCAACTACAGTACACAGAAAACCAGAAAACATTTATTTTTGAGAGGCTAGTACTACTTTAACCACTTAAACAATTAATTAATTTGATTATTAAAAACAAATACTGCAATCCTTAACTAATTGATTAATTATAATTGTTTGCATTTTCATTTGTGCTTCAAGCTAAAAAGATTGATTTAGGAATAAAAAGGACCGAAATTACAGTGAGTTTCACATTTCACTTTAGTCCACTTACCTGTTGAGCACAGTGTGCCAGCAGAACTGTCTTTCCTGTGCATGGCCCTCCTGTCACCACTAGTGGGCACTGTTGCTCGCCCTGCTCCACATAGGCTCTGACCTACAGCAAATGAAAAAGAAGCTCTAGTGATGCAGTGTTGCACTTTACATGTTTGGCTCTATGAGCATGTCACAACACAGAGAAAATAGATCAGAAAATATCCACAAAGTTACCTTGAATTGGTAAAAAAAAGTCAGCCACTAAATTGTAAAGTACTGAATGTAATTATCCATCCATCAGTGTGTGCCACACAACAAACGTCAACCTAATCCTTCACACTGCCATGTTAAAAATAAAACATTTAAATGCTGTTTTATTGTGTTTAGAAACCATCCAGAAAGACGGCTTCATCCTGACCTGTTTCTCCTCTGGCCGAATGATGTCATAAAGTCGGGACAAGACGTCACACAGCTCCTCCTGCTCCGCCTGCTCTCTGGCCAAAGCATCAGCGAGCTGAGAGCCTTCATCGCATCCTAAGATGCTCAAGCTGTCAATCAACCCCACAAGATCAGTGTACACCTGCCGGCACAGAGACTCGGCGTAGCCCCGCCTCCTAGCTATCGTGTAACCAAGCCGACGGTCACACTCTGTGGCTGTGGTGTAGACTAGAAGCTGGGAGGAAGAGACGAGACCAGGGAGGAAGTTGTCACAAAGCTCTGATAATAATTGTCCATCAGTGGGCACTGTCCCTAGGTCAGAGGTAGCAGCCTAAAAATACAGGAAAAGGGGGGAAAACAGTATTTTAATCACTTTATGTGGCACTTTTAGATACAATCTGCACATGTGTTTCATATTTAGTTATTTCTACTATACTACAAAAATGAACCTTTATTTATAAAACCTATGTCAGAGATACAGTATTTCAAACACATCTCTATGCTTCTGTTAACACAAATCACAATTATCTGTCAGGAACTAATACTAAACTTAAGTTACGTTAAACGGTTACACTTTACTTGAAGGTATCTACATAAGAGTGACATGACAGTGTCATGAACGTGTCATAAACATTATAAACATGTCATAAACATTATATAACATAAGACATGTATAAGACAACACTTCTTTTAGTAAGTGTCATTCAGTTTTTGTCATGACAAGTTAGGTTATGGTTAGGGTTAGGGGTCATGTGCCATGACTGTGTCATGACAGTGTCATGTGTTCATGACACTGTCATGTCACTCTTATGTAGATACCTGTTACCAGATATACCTTTAAGTTAAGATAAACCTTAATAAAAAAAGGGGGAAGAGAGCACTCATTTTGCAAATTCCACACGTTGATGGAGGCATGACTCATGTTATGCTTAAATCACCTTTACTTCAATCAAAATTCAGTTTGCAGAGGTGATTTATTAGCTTTAAGTTAACACGTAAACTTGCTTTGACCATTTCTGATTCATGTAAGCCCCACTTGCTCCCTTTTGTGAAAACAAAACTAAATATTTGGTTTCTAAAAGGCAAACACCCACATGTTCAGCTCTGATAACTATGTTTTCCTTTTAAAACTAAGAAAACCAGGAGAGGAAAAAAAAGAATATGAACTTGAAAATTATACTTTTGTCAAATATTGACTGATGAGGGTAAAAGTGGGGGTGTAGATCACCATTTTATTTCTATGATTATACATTTACCTCTGACTGTGACTGAAGGTGTGGCTTCATCTGTCCCTCTCGTTTTGCGGTGATGACCCTGTGGACATAAACCAGGCCACGTCTGATGATGTCATTATCGGGACTGTTGTCCAGAGCAAATCGCAGATCTGCATCGAGGGCTGGAGAGAGGCAGAAAAGCACACATCAAATTATACTTCAACAGTGAGCAACCTCCCCTCCCTCTACACACACACACACACACACACACACACACACACACACACACACACACACACACACACACACACACACACACACACACACACACACACACACACACACACACACACACACACACACATATCTCACCTGATCTGTAGTAGCTTTGGGCTCTCTCTGGGCTCATAACACCGTTGTGGACACACAGACTCACAGTGGTCTGAAGCATCTTCCTCAGCTCTTCTTGTTTAGCCTTCATCCTCATCTCCTCTTCATCCTTAACCTCTGCCTGCTGAACAACAAACAGTTAGACACCTTTAAGAAAACAGCACCACAGTCTTATATTTCTAAATGCCTTATATGGTTTATTGTGGTTATAGCTTTATTTGTGTAGGGGATTTTTCTTATTGTTCAATAACGGGGCACTAATCATAATTTGTTTTCACATTTAATTAGCAGCTGCATTTGGACAAACCCACTCCAGAGAATCGTAATCATCATAATTGAATTGGAATGAATGAAGACAATTAGATGATATATGATATTTCTGAGGTCCAGTGTGATCACCTGAGGACAGCAAGGGTGCGGAGGTCTCAGGCAGTAGGAGGGAGGGATGGTGTTTTCGTCCCTCTGATACACTCTCTCCAGCTCCTGGGTGCTGACGCCCGCCCGCTGGCTCTCCTGCAGCAGCAGCTGGTACTCTGACACCTCCACCTGAGAGGGCAGACTGGCTGTGCCATACTCATGTCCTATCAGAGCCTGCAGCACAGCCATGTGGACACAGAAGGTACAGCAGCATGGGATGCGTTGTTCAGTACTTAGTTCACACTTGTATTGGTGTTAATGGGTTTATAAAGCTCAACAGGGACTGATTAGCAACTGGGCTGGTCACTCTGTATTACTCAAACTAAGATTTAATTAAATAATCTTTAATTTTTTGAACACTATGATGCTCTAGTAGAACCTGAGCCGTGCTTTACTAATGCATACTCCTATACTAAGGATTTATTTACCAGTAAAAAAGGTCCCGCAGAGCTCTTTCTGCATTCTTTAATCAGCTGCTGTCTGGTGTTTTCATCTGGCCAACGACTGGGATCACTGGACTCAAATGGGTCTATCAACTACACACACAAATGCACGCACACACACACACACACACACACACACACACACACACACACGCACACACACACTGATGGTTAAAACAATCTAGAGGAGAGATGACTGATAATCAGTTTATGAAAAGCACACAGTGAGGTACATTAACAATTGTCCAGGTGGTGGCTCAGTAACATATGATAAACCTTCATCTCTCTCTAACTACACACACTGCTCTTTACACAAAACAACACACTACGTACAGAATCGTGTTCCAACTGCTCATCCTCTTTTTTTGTCAAATTTAATTAGGCAAAGTTGAATTGAACGCACTTCAAAAGAGATGGCCTCAGGGGAATAATGTGAAAGAATAAAGGACACACACACGCACACACACACACAAAACTGTAAGCTACCAAATAATATTCCTTTTGTATTTCATTGTTGACAGTGAGCGTTGTTACACAGAGGAGTCTTAGCGATGCTTGAATCTGTCTGTAATAGTGCTGAAACAAAGAGTCCATTGACAAGCGACTGACAGAAAATTAGTTTTCTGGTTGCAGCTTTTCAGAATAGTTTGATTCCATATTTTAAGTGGATTTAGTTTTTTGACTGTTTGTCAGACAAAACAGTAATTTTATCTCAGGACTTTCACCTCTCTGATAGCATCAGCGGTTTCCATTATATTCAACATTTTATGAACAAAACAAACAAATAAATGTAAACAATATTCAGAAATTAATTGTTGCTGAAAATGTCAAGGTTGAGATAAAGTTGGGATTATACAAACATCTACTTTTGATTCAGATATTTCATTCTTCATTAGGAAAAATTCCGATTGGAAGAATAAAGGCACCACTGGGGAAACATGACGGTAAACACAAACAACTTTATGTACCGTATGCGACTTCTGTCACAGATTTCAAATAAAGTACGTTGCATTGTTCCCTCCAGTGGACCACAGCTCAACGCTTCTCCTGGCTCTAGAAGCCATTAACAGTGTGAGTGGTTATGACATTACAATACGTGTTAAAGTGTTAAGTGGTGATGATAGGAAGAAAATGATGTAACACTTTAAGTAGAACCTTACAAGAAAAAAAGAAATACCTTTCCATGTGCAATACACATCCAATTACCATTTACGTGTTTTTCTATGGAGATTTAGAAAAGATAAACGTGTACACTCACCCTGACTTCCAGTCCCAGTGTGTGTCTACAGTGCTCTATTAATTTGGGGAACACATTCTCTCTCAGAGCTCTGCGCTCCACAACGCTATCTATATGGAGCATAAACACAAACAACATAGACATCTATTCAGAAAACAACTCAAAAAACATGACCAAAGAACGCATAAACATACATACGGTACAGGATTTGCTTTTCTACATACCCTCTGGGTTGGAGCACAGATAAAGTTTCACACAGGTTGACTTTAAAGGAGACCAGCCCATATGTTTTCCTCTGGAGCGCATGGCAAATTGCTAACAAAAAAAGGAAGAATAAGGGGGGAAAACATTTGCCCTGAACATATTCAATGACCCAAATAAAAAGTTCACAGTTGCTGCTTTGCTGCTCTGTTTCTCTTTTCCCTCCCGCTCCAGTCAGGAAACTTGCCTCGGGTGTTTAGAGAGTCTGTTATCACGATCACACCCACTTCTAGAGACTGGAACATCTACACAACACGCACACACATTCACTTACAAACATACAGTCAGTTAGACAAACTCATATTATGTAGGACAGGTGCATAAAGACACACAATGACATGCAGGAAGGCAGAAGATCACACACAAACCACGCACATCAGAAACAAAAATGAGCACAAAACAGTTTTCAATTATTTTATTAATTAACATTTGTACACAATAAATACAAACTTTGTTTTTTTTGTACAGCCAATAATAATATGCAGAAAGACTTTTGCACCTGTTCTCATTATTGTCACCATGGCAACAGTCTGTGAAGAGAGAGAGAAGGCCAGTTGTTCCACCACATCATTAATAAGAGCCGCTGTGCAGTTGCTCCAAATCGAAGGATGAAAAATAAAATAATTATATAATACATTAAAAAGAAATAAAACAGGCTCATACCAAATAATTCTGTTAAAAATGGAAAATAATCCGGGTCAAAGTGGCAACTGGCAACAAAGAGTCACACATTTTACATTTGATAGAAAGACTGATTGAGCATGTATGGTGGGAAGTTCTGTGGGACCTTGCTATGAACCACAAACTTCCAAAAAAAAAAGTTTGAAAACCATTTTAAATAAGAATGAGAGAGAGAGAGAGAGAGAGAGAGAGAGAGAGAGAGAGAGAGAGAGAGAGAGAGAGAGAGAGAGAGAGCTGATTACAGTTGCATACCAACAGGAAATGTGCTAAGATACTATCACTTTGGAGTATGATGTATAATGTTCTTAACAAAGAGAAAGCAGCACAGATTGAATACTTTCATTTTAGTTTTCTGTAATATCTGTATCTCGAGCTGTCTCACAACAGGGCTCAATTAGATTTTTTTTTTTTCCAGCTGTAAGGAGCTCCCTCTTCTGGAACAATATTGTCCATTAACACCACACTCAAAAATCAAGCAAATTTAAAATCCGTATTGACGTCTTTGATACTTTATTCTGAAATGTAAACAGTCAGTCAAATCAAACCCAGTTTCAAATAAATACGGAGGAAGGAACTGGGACACATCTTTACATCTTCAGGGTCCAACACAGATCTGATCCTCTCTCCTTTAAACAATAACACACGCAAACAGCCTGGCCCATCTCAAGACCATAAAACCACCAATCCTCAAGTCTTCATTTAAAACATCCCTTACTATGATCATGTTTTTTTGTTTTGTTTTAATAAGTTTAGGAAAACACCAAATTACATTGCCCACAATTACCTCTCTATCTCTTTGGAAGAGTGGAGAATAAAAAAATCAAATAAAATCAGTCACACTGAAATAAAGAAGATTCACCACATAATCCGAATGAAAAGAATAACTGTGATTACTGTATTAAACTGCAGTGATTCATCAGAGTCTTTTCTATCCATTCTGATGCCATGTTAAGGTACTGCTACTTTCCAAGAAAGGTACAAATAAATAAAAGTGCTACGCTGCCCTTTAGGCAAGGAGTTTTAAAGGCTTGAAGGGTATTTAAGGGGAGAAGATTTATTTACTTTGAGTAAAAAAAAACACAACATAATTGTACTTAGCTCCATATGAATGTCCTTTGCTAGTTCTGTCCATTTAGCGTGATGCATTTGTTTTATACATCTCTTTTGTTGTCTGTTTCTACCAGCGTTAATTAAAGGAAAAGCTAAGGATGATATCCAATTGGAAATGTTAAAGGTTAATTTGTTTTTTATGGAAGTTTTCTCTGCTGTATTAAAAAAAACACTCAGTTAGTGATGTGATGGAGTTTCTTGGCAAGACAACAGAGAAAAATAATACCTGTGAATGTAATGCGTTTCAACTAAACAAGGATATATGTTATGGTATCAGTGTTATAAATTAACAAAATTTACGTGAGAGATATGATCTGTAGGGATAAAAGCTATACAGTTCAATCTGTGATTAATAAAAACTCCTGACCCAAAATGATCAGTGTTGATATCATCTCAAATAAAACGTTTCTTAGTTACCACATAGTGAATACCAACAATGTCAGTGCCTTTGAAAGCACCATGCGCCTCCTCCTGAACCAATCAGTGATACAAGCACACAGAGGGTCACAGAATGAGAGAAGCTATAGCAATGTGTGCGTAATATAATGTAAATGAATGTATGTGTATATGATAGCCATCGATTCACACTGACTGCCAATGGACAGAACAGACATTAGAGAAAAGAGGGAGACGAAGAAAGTGTATGAAGAGAGGTGGAGAAAAGAGCAGAGAGGAGGATCCAGCCTCCTTTTTGCCTCTTGTCCTTTCATCCCCTCCTTCCCTCCTCTTCTTTCATCTCTCCTTTATACTGTATTTACAATGCCCTTTCAGAATAAGATGAGGATAAAACGTCTACTACATATCAGACATGGTATTCCAATCAGTTGAGTTAGTCTATATGAAACGCTGTGCATAACATTCCTATGACAACAGTAATGTACTGTACTAATACACATTGAATACGTATGATGATAAGGACTATATATGGCAAGGGAAGGGCTGGCCGGGGGGAACACTGTGTCCACACACCACCCAGTTTCTCTGTCCAAATCATGACCCGTTTGGCAAGTTTTATGATTATTTACTCTCATCAAGCTTACTTTTTATAGAGCCCTGCCACTTAAACTATTGTAAAAAGATATCAGATAAGTCAAAAACATAAATAAATTAATTCTACTCGTATTTACTATTTATCTTTCACTTGCTAATTTTATTTTTCAACTCATTTATTTTTTGGTCTTGGCACACATTTACTCATTTATCTATTCCCATATAGGACTGTGTGGCTAATGTTACGTTAGCTAGCTTACCTGAAAACACTGGTGGCTAAACACAAGCCTTTTTTTTGCTAGCTACCCAGCTGAATCTGACTTTTGGCATACGACTACACCAGCTACCGCACCTAATATATATGTTATACTGTACAGCATTCTGCCCTAGCATTAGTGTATGAACTTTTTAACAATAGCTGAAGCATTTTAGGCAGCAAGCTACTTGCTACACTACTTGGAGGAGACATTATCTTGCATTTCTCTGGTCTTTATCGAGGACTAGAGTGGAAAAAGTCTTGGACTTTATTTTGTCATCCTAAACATTTTGCAAATGTGTGATTTAATGTCTTGTTTTTCAAAACGTGAAATAAACTAAATTTAAAAGTTCCAAGCTCTAGCTAGATATCTTTGTTAGTGTTAGCTTGCGGATTAAAATGCTTTAACTACTGTTAATTTAAAGTGATGCTGATGAAGTATGCAGTACAGTATATGGATAATTAACATAACATGCACTGGCTGGTGTAGTTTTATGAGGACAGTTAGCTTCAGCTAGGTAGCTAGCTTAAAAGGCTGGTGGAGTATTTAGCTACCAGTGTTGTCAGTTGAGCAAGCTAGCCACACAGTCTTCTCCTTTGCTTAAAATATAAGCAATTTTTCTAATTCTGTTTTATGCATAAGGACAATTTGAGGAAAAACAAATGTTGCATGGGGAAAATAAGGATTAAATATAATATATATAAGTGTAATACTGTACATTTCCTTTTACAATCCTTTTTTATTAACAATATCATTTTGTATTAAGTTATATTTTTGACTTGTCCTATGACTCTTTAATTACTACAACTACAACTTGTCAGTTCCAGGGCTCCATAAGTTTTCACATTTTATTATTATTTGTTAGCAAGTGAGTGAAAAAAAAGAGTTTTTTCTCAGCAGAATGATCTTCACATAAAGAGATAAACTGCTTTACAATATCTTGAAGTACGTGTAACAAAATGAAAGAAAACTTGCCAAACCCATCATTAACTTACTTTCCCTATCACTCCCCATGTCTAAACATTCTTCCTCCTCTTCAGTGTGCTCTGGTTTGCTGCCCGATGAGGTAAAGTTTTAAGGCAAGAATGGAAGGACGGGGGAGGGCGGAGAGATGTAGGGGCAGCTACTGCTGCACTTCATTAGGAAGCTAATATGGAGATTATTCAACTGGATACTCTGTCATGACTCCCCCTCTTTGCTCTCCTCCTCAACTTGAGGATGAGAGAAGATGTGGAGAGACGTGGTACAGTTCAGTTTACTTCACATCACTTTGTTTAAGCTGATTTCAGTTCAGAGCAGTTCAGTTCCCCAGCCTGTAGGATGTGTCTGTCTTTCATCTGTTTTTATTTTTCTGTCTCTATAACCGCATGGCAGCTTGTCTGTATGTCACACCAGCGTGATCTCCACCTCCTCCGTCTTGTCGCTCTTCTCCTGCGGTCGGCGGGGGTGCTGTTTGGGTGGAGGAGGAGCAGCTCGCACCTGCAGCGGTGAAAGAAAACATAATATATTAAGTTTAAGAAAAAAGGCAAAGTGAGGAGATGGAGATGGCCTACTTTTCATAACTTGACAAACAGCTTAATGTTAATTTCCTGCTGTGGGACACAAATTGTTTATCTCCAAAAAAAATAGAAGAAGAATATTTATTCTCTAACTTTAGAGACTTTTTTAAAAATAAACAGTAGTCTGAATGGAAATCATAATTGGAATTCACAGGCAGTTTAATAAACACTTTGTGTTATATAAGGCTGCAACTAACGATGACTTCCATTCGATCTTATCGATTAATCTGTTTGGCTTATAAAATGTAAGACAACTATATAAATTATAATTTCCTAAAGCCCAAGGGGGCTTTTCGAATTGCTCTTTCTGTTTGACCAAAGATATTTAGTTTACTATCACATAAGACAAAGAACAATATTGACAGCAAAGTAAAAAAACATTACACAAAAAACACACTTCTTGAATAAGTTGTATACTAACCGGTCGTAGTTTGCCTGGGCCTCCTTCAGGGGTGAATCGCATTGGCTGAGGAAATCCTGGAGACACAGGACTCTTGCCAGAGCTTTGATCTAAAGAGAGAGAGAGAGAGAGAGAGAGAGAGAGAGAGAGAGAGAGAGAGAGAGGGAGATGGAGATTTGTACGACAGAAAAATTCACAGTAAAAAGCCACATTGACCTCTTCTGAATAAATTCAACTACACACAAATGTTTTGTGTGTGTTTTGTGTGTGTGTGTCTTACTGTGGGTGGGAAGCGGTCCCTTGTGTGACGAGGCGGGTGGTGGAGGCTTGTGCTCCCCGTTGAGTGCAGTAGAGGGTGAGCGTGGGAGAGGAGGCGGGGTGGAGTTCTCTGGGCTGGTGAAAGGGCTGATAGGAGGTTGCTCATACAGCGGGAGAGGTGGCAGAGAACATGGCAACTTCAGAGACGGAGAAATCTAGAAAAAAGGGACAGAAATAGAAAAATACATCACTGGAAATTTGCTGCTCACCTGTGATCCTACAAATAAGTTCAATACTCTGTATCACAGCACAAATGATATGAAACCGATAGTACTAAAAGGACCGTCACTTAACTGACGTAAACTCCATTAAATTACCGCAGTTTGGAATAAAGCCACAATAAATACATCCAAAACAACACCTTCTTTTTTTTTTGCTCTGATTTTGGTCTCCACCAACTCCTGAGGGAATTATCTGGCTCACTCTCTGCTATTTGCACCCAAAACTAAAGCTATGAGAGCGGTGAGAGTGAACCAAAACAGTTAAGTTGAGGCTGTTAAACCAAAACAACAAATCTAAAGATGCTTAACTCTCCATAGAGCTGAAGGGAACTGCAGAGTCGGGTGATGATTCTTTGGGGGTTTGTATGTTTGTATCTGTATGTATGTTAATGCAAAAATATTGGTTAGAGCAGCTTTGGTGGAGCACTAGGAATACTGTAACGAATACCTTACAGAAATATTGCTGGTTTACTAGTTTGACCTGCCACTACATACAACTTAACTGTGTACGTGGCAGCAACCTGGATGATTCAGATGTTTTTACCAATCTTTCCCCACATATGACTTAAAAGACGCTAAGAGTTGTTGTGGTGTATGTTATGTCTACAGGCTTTTAGGAAGGGAGAGGCTGTTTCCTTCCTGTTGCTGAACCTCTAATAGGGCAGCACTCTGTGCCACAGATAAGACTTCTTTCTGTGATTGCAGTGCAGGGTTTTTATCAGAGCGCTGCAGGAAAAATAATCTGTGCTGAGCCACTGTTTGTGAACTCTGCCCTACTGATAGATCTACTGGACAACAGCCAGGAAGAGAGAGGGAGCGGATGGAAAGTGGCACACTAGGCGACGGTATATGCTTGGTATTTCTGCACTGAGGAAAGACTGATAAGACCAAATTTCCAGCTCCCCAAGAGTGAAGCGCTGTATATCTGTGTGTTCCCCGATGGAAGTATGTCTTCATCTGCATGCATCATCATACCTGTATGTCACCCAGCCCTCCTCCACTGGGCTCCCCATTCTCAGTCAGATCTTCGACCAGCACGGAGGGGAAGACGCCCACCCGTCCGTTGATCTCCCCCTCCCAGAAGCCATCGTCCGTCTGAGTGTTGCGGCTCAACAGGCGGATCACCGCTCCCTCGGAAAAGGAGAGTTCCTCGTCCGCCTGGCCGTCATAATCATAAAGTGCACGGACATACATCACTGCGGAGAGAAAGGAAGACAAAGAGAGAGAGAGAGCAATGAAATACACAGAAGGAATAATTATACTTGGGGAAATGTAGTTCCTTGTCTGCCTGGCCCTCATTGTCATACAGAGAAAAGTACACACCGCTGGAGAGAGGGAGATTCAGAGAAGACAGAAATAATTAATAATTAGGTGACAGAGTTTTCCCATGGGCCTGGTCCAAGTATTCAGGTAGAGCTGACACCGTCGAAAGAGTGTTGGAGGAAAAAAGAAACTTGCAAAGTAAGCAGGTTACGAAAGAAGAATAAATGAGAAATAAAATAAAAAATAAATGGAAACCATCAACACCCAAAGTGTGTATGTGGATGCAACCAATAGTGATGCAGAAACAAGAGAGAGGGGGCACAAAGAGAGTTCATGTTTGTGATAAAGCTCAGCTCTCACCCATTTTATTAAAGTGGTCTGCAATTTCAACCACTGGTGTTCTCTTTATAACCAATAACTGTCTCGCTCTTGTTTCTGTTCCAGTGAGTCACAGGAATGGCAGCGGCCAAGAAATCTCATTTGATGTCTTTGTGAAAAAACAATGGCCAACATATAAATGGATGAAAAGAAAATCCGGAGGGACAAAGCTTGTGGAACCTGACCTAGAACAGTTTTTTACTGAAAAGTGGCTCATATAGCCTTTAGGTTTTGCAATTACACTTCTGTTTATTACTGCAACCACACAAATACTTTTAACTTGTTTTACCCGGAAAAGTAGACAACCCACTCTTACTTATTCTAATAGCAAACTGCTTTGCAAAATGAGTGTTGTTCACATTTAAAGTCCAGTGGAGCAGTAAAGAGAAAAATGCCTTAATCAGTGGCGCATAATAATCTCATCAGGGGAAGAAAACAATTCATTTACACTGGTACAACAGTTGTTCACTGAAACTCCTGGCATGCAGTTTAATAATAATTTTCTATCATTGGGTTTACAGTGTACTTACTGTTTGTGTCTCCATTGATGCAGCCGGAGTGCAACTCTGGCTCGGTGGAATTGGACGAGGTGTGGGATCGAGCATCGAGTGTAGCCAGAGACTGGAGCATGCTCAGCAGACTGTTGGAGGTCGGAAACTGCAGGTATTTCTCTGGGACATAGCCCACGTGACCTGTCTTATTGCGAGCCTGGAAAACACACACACGCAAACTATGAAACAATGTACAACGGTAACATGAAAACATGCATGGCAGGAGAAAATTGAGCACCAAGGACACCATGCAAGGCTGTGAAACCAAACACACAGAGCTTATGAGATAATGCTTCTGTGGTTGTAACTCTAACCCTAAGGCACATCTGTGTGACCGCAACATCTGTATATTTGTGCACCTTGACCCAGTCCTCCATGTCTCCATCCTCAATGACCTCCAACATCTCCTGTTCATCAATAGTTAACTCATCCGGCTGAGAGGCCTGCGGGAGAGGCACACCAACAGAGTTAGAGACAGAAAAAGTCGAAACATCATTAATAATTCATTTAAAAAATGCTTAAAAAAAGGTAATGGTTATTTATGGCAGATTCATCGGCATTTCACACTTCCTATATATGCAACAGTGACATTCAACTCTGCTTTGTCATAGGTTGCACCTGACTGTGTGTGAAACAGTGTTGTGGTGAGCAGGTAGCTGCAGACATTTGATAGATGTACAGGGTGTGTGTGTGTGTGTGTGTGTGTGGCCATTTAACCGCAGAGGAAAACTCTGTGTTGGTTTATACCTTGTAGGAGTACAGGACTTTGCAAGTTAGCGGGTAGTTTCGGAGGGTTCCCGAAGGACTGGAGCTGCTGTCGTCAAAAACCTCCATGTTTTCTTCACACTCTTCTCCCTCCTCACGCTCCAAATCCACTGTGCCCTTTAACACACAAAAACAGCCAGATAAAGTCAAAACCTCTGATAACTTAACAAACAGATGAATGGTGCCGAATAAAAAAAAAAGCAACATTCACCTTCAAATCTCCAGAGGGGGAAAAAAAGTATCTTGTACTCCAGATCAAATACGAACACACCCTGTCTAAATACTTTATAATACCTCTTTAAATCTTTAAAGTTTGGCTAGATAGATGCAGTTCTACGCATTATAATAAACTCACTTTTACACGACCTTCTGACTCTAACTCCTCATGTCCCGATGTGACGCCCAGCTAGGTGACTTGTTATGGCAGTATCTCTGTCTGCGTTGGCTGGTATCTACAGGTCCACCACTACACTTCACCGATTACAAGGTCTGTCCATTTAACAAAGGCTTTCACTTGTTACCTTCTCCCCTTCCTCCTGTGTGTTTGCACTCTCTCTGTGCTAGTGTCACAATTTAATCTATAGCAATGCTTACCTTTGCTTCCTGCCTGGGTTTCTCTGTCCTGCGTAATGTGGGTGCTACAGCTTTTAGAGACAGGTGAGGAGGGACTAATGTTTCATATGATGCAGCCCCTCCCCCTTTTGTCCCATGAGAATTTCACTGGCTTCTATGAAGGCCATGTGATCTAGCTGGTAGAAAGATCCATCACACACAGCAAGTTGACATGGCCATAACAACAGTGTGTGTGTGTGTGTGTGTGTGTGTGTGTGTGTGTGTGTGTTCGTGCGGGGGCGCGTGTGCTTATCCATTCCCAAGTCATTGTGTGTAGTCATCAGATTTCTGTTGACACAGTAAACTCTACACCTATGCACAGAACAAAACAGTGGCAGTGTGTTCTGTATATCTCCTGGACATATTAATCTATTCCCTTGGGAAATAATAACCTACAGGTGTAGTCCTAAGGAGTTTCCTTATAAAAATTAACACACTCTTATCAAAGCTCCATAATACTTTTGTTGCGTTACGTTACTCTATCCACTTTACTGCATTGGTTTTAAAGTACACTGCACAGCCTCAGTGGCAAGTCCATTTCATCCCTAAAGAAAAATGCCTAGCATGTACTGTATGTCAGTAATAACCCACCAAAAAATATCACCAAACATACATTTCAGTGTGTGCACAGCTATGATGCAGACCAATGAATGGACTATTTTATGATTCCTGGAGGTAATAACTGTGAAAGTGATATTGTAATGAAGGCAGTGGCTGCCTGAGGGACTTGAGGGTTCACGGCTTCCAGTATTTCATAGTCGTATTAATAAAGTTGAGTGGAATGAAGTAAGGGTCGAGGGAAGTGCCTGCTCCCTGCTCTTATTGTTTTTCTTCGCTCTCCTCTGCAAAATTATTATTCACAGTCCATCCATCCTTCCTTCTCCCTCGGACGTTCGGCCACTTTTTGACCTCTCCCAAATCAGCAAACTGCTAACACTCCCACCTGTTGCACCTTGTTATTACAATCCCTCTTTCTTCGCCGCTGAGTCTCTAAAAGCTCCAGTACACTCCCACAAAAAAAATCAACTGCAACAAACTGCTGGTCTAATGCCTGAATGCTCACTGTGCTTCCTGGTCTGTTCCTTTAATGACACCCATGTCAGATGGAGGACTTTTCAGCAAGTCTAGCCTCCAAATGATTTATCTTATAAATAGGGCGAGGGAAAATTGGCAACTTTTAAAAACAAGGACTCACACATTCACACATCGCTACATAACTACTTGCAGATAATTGAGTATTTGGAAATGTCTAAACACAGTTCTTTGTTTCGGTCACCATTTTGTCTGTGCAAACAATTCTAATTTTCTTTTTTACAGTATACTGCGGCCTTACAGTATACTCTTCTATGCTCTATGCTGTTTTTCACAATCCTCCGTCTCTCACCTCTGCATCCAATTTTACTTCAACATTATCACTCCGACTCTACTCCCTCCTCACCTCTCCCCCTCTCCCCCTCACCTCCTCATCACACCACCTTATTTTTCTCAGCTAACTCCCCCTCCTTCTTCTCTTCTCCTTCACTAATTGTCACTCCAACACTCCTTTCACTGCACGACTCCTTCCATCATTCCTTCTATCCATTTCTCTCTTCCTAGATTGCCCTCATTCCCCATACTTTCTCTCACTTTCTCACACTCTATCTCTCTGTCTTTCTCTCTGGTGTTAGCTGCGAGCTGCAATATCATGTGAGCAGAATGTCAAGTGCTTTTAATGCAGCAGACCGACTATGTTTAGTCTTGTTGACAGACACACACACAGACACACACACAGACACAGACACAGACACAGACACAGACACAGACACAGACACAGACACACAGGCGTCTCTGACACAAAGTCCCGTGTGACACTGCTAGTCACGCTTCCTAATACCTTCTTCCTAACATATACAAAAAAAAAAAAAAAAAAAAAAAAAAAAAAAAAAAAAAAAAAAAAAAAAAAAAAAAAAAAAAAAACTTGTCCACTATAACAAATAAAAAAAAAAAAAAAAAAAAAAAAAAAAAAAAAAAAAAAAAAAAAAAAAAAAAAAAAAAAAAAAAAAAAAAAAAAACCTTCTTAACTAACAAATAAATAAAATAATCCATCTTGTTAGTTAAATGCATACATAAAATACAAAAAAACATGTAGTGAGAGATTTTCTTTTTACCTTGTATACAGAGCCAGGCTAGCTGTTTACCCCTGTTTCTAGTCTTTGTGCGAAGCTAAGCAGCTCTCAGCTTTAGCTACATATTTAGCGTGCAGATATTAGTGTGGTATCAATCTTTTAATTTAACTCTCACCACGAAAGCAAATAAGTATATTTCCCATAATTTCAAACTATTTGTTTGCAGTGGAATGCTGTATAGGGTAGGAGGTGGATTCCTTTCCTGAACTGCTGATTCCCTGAGTATGTACACTTGCTCACAATTCAATGAGGTGATAAAAAAATCTGTATTCATGCCAATAAAGCTTGGGGTCATGAAATTAAAACTTCAGTGTTGCAATGGGGAAGTGGGGCATTTTAAGAGGCTGTAACTGGCGTGACAGATGATTAGGCAGCAGGGCTTATGGCAATTATCTTGCAATTTACATCATTCAGGAAGTGATTTGTCAGGAGAACTATTCTAGTTGGGTGTTTTTAACTTCTAATGAAATAATAAAGATTGAAAAGCCTTAGATTATGAGTCAGTGCCTTGGAGTTCAAAATTAATTTTTTTTTTAAATATGCTGAATAGAATACAGCATTTTTCTAGTACAAGAAGGAAAACAGTTCGGAAGGTAAATGAGTGGATGGTAGATATATGACTAACATACATTGACACATTTCAGTGGTCTAGTGGTGTTCATTTGAAGTGGGTAAAAGAGGCACCACGCATGTGACACAAATCAGCTACGAACTATGTTGTGTAGTAAAACGGTACTCTTCTACTTCTGATTTGTAGGTGTGAGATTTGCACTTTCCAGCCAAGTCAAAAACTGTTGCGACTTTGAGAATTGCTGATAAAAAAAATCATGTATGTATGTACTGTATTTATTTACAGTATGTGTTGGCATACTGGTAGTCACATTAGATGGCATTACATTCATGTTATGTCATCAGTTCTGTTGTTCATTAATTCCTCCAATGTTTTCAAATTTCATTAATAACCTTCTGTTTTTGTGAAAACAGAACAAGTTTTCTGGCTTGGCGAGAAAACACCAACATACGAGGGGAGGTGTCTCACCGACAGTGAGGGATCGTGGGAAGTGTAGTTGGCCCAACGTTCATTCTCCAGCTCCTCCATCACCTACACCATGCACAGAGAGAGCAGGGGGATTTATACACATATCATGCACACACGCGCACACGCACGCACGCACGCACACACACACACACACACACACACACACACCCTATATAAAACCTACCTGGTTCATGGCGCTCTTCAGCCAGGTATCCACAGCAACCCCCACTTGCCGCAGAAGGTCCAATCGAGCCTCAGCTTTTAACTTTATTGTCTTTAGAGAGAGGTGTTAGGTATGTTAGGAACATTAAATATATCACTGGCTTAAACAGTTTTACTTGCATTAGTCTTGAAAAACATCATGTCTCATTGGCCTAATTATAGACACTGTGACACTAACTGTGAGCCCATATCACTAAAGTTATCCTGCTGAGTAATGTTATAATGACTGATAGGAATGATGGACACAGCTATGAAAATAAGCGGTCGTACAAATAAAAAATAATTCCAATTTTAATTAGAGGTAAAAGCCTACAATGTCTCACTGGGTCAAGATTACCAGCAGGCCGCTTACACCACACAGACAGCTTCATTACTAGGACTACATTTGGTCTACAGGTTGCAAAAGTGTCACACCCCCTGCTTTATATTCAGTCGTTAATGGCAACCTCTTTCTGTTTTTAGCCATGATGCTGAAACGAAACAAATACAAGGCAATAACAATATAATGACTTCTAGCAAACATCCCTGTATACAGTTAGCACTGAGATGGGAGCCATTTCTCATATATAATTGGTTGTTAATCCATGATCTCTGGTCTGTAGTCATGATACACCTCAATGCACACAGCATTATTTTTTTAAATGATTTGAAGTCGAACCTCGTAGCAATCAAATATTCATTTTCCTTTCAGCTGTATTACATCACATGCCACACAGTTCAGTGACAGAGTGAGGATGTGAACTGGATTTGCCGTGTAGTCTCATAAATGGCAAATCATCAAAAATGGCTGCACGTCCTTTTAATGAGCTGTGAACACTGGACACTTGCTGTATTATTTCCTAATGAAACAATATAATCAGGCTATAACCACCAGTAGGAACCCCCTGAGATTTACATTGATTCTGCCTCGCCTCCTCAACTCTCTTTCATCTCTGATCCTCTCTCTTTTTTCCTGCTGTCTATCACGGTTTTCATCAATTTCCTCTCTCATTACCCACATCTTTCCTTTCTCACCGATGCTGACAGAGCAGATTGATAGCTAATAGCTCCCTCCCACAGAGACGTGCAGTCAGAAACACACTATCAAGACAGACTTCCCGGCTTTGATCAATAAAGACCTGAGCCCCTTAAGTGCCTCCATTTTTTTTCTTTCCATTAGCAGCGCCCAACAAATGCTAAAGGTTGCTGTTGGACCATAAACATAGCAGACTTAAGGGGAGAAAAGTTAAAACAATGGCCAATACATGTTCAGCCATCTGTGCAGCAGTAGTTGAAGTCAATAGAATAAGACGCCAGTGGTGTGAGTACCAATCACTGGTGGATAGACTGTACAACCTCAGACAGACACACAGTCCGGCAGCTCTAATCAATAAAACAGACAGAAAGGTAGACGGAAATATAGATGGAGAGATAGACAGGCAGCGAACTACTGCAGGAAAACTCAGCTGTGTGGCTATAACTAATATTGAGCTATTCTAAATCATGGGACCACCTTTTTTATATTACATTTTGTTTTACAATGACTCACATGGAAGCAGACATAAAATATGAATTCTGCAGAGCTCAAAAGATGACAACAGCTGAACTTGTTGAGAAAAGCAATGACACAGTGAAGATTTGAAATGACAAACTTTAAGAAGCTACATACTGAGGAAACTAACTGGTCTTTGTGTTTCTACCGAAATGATATGTGCACTGTGTTTTAATAACCAAAGATATGCTACACTTGAACATGCCCTTATGATTGTGTCTATGCTCTTATTACCAAAGGTGTGCCTAGTATATGAGTAGATACTTCCAATCAATTTATCAATCCTTATTAGTTTTGTATGCTTGTGCTGGAAAGCACAATCTTGTCTCGGTCTTGACGCATCTTCTGTCTGAAGCATTTTGATGCCACGTGTTAATGAGGCCAGATTGGCTGGTGGAGCCAGTTTGAGAACAGCCTTCAACAGCTCATTAGTATGGAGACAGCCTCTTTCCTCAACTCCTCTCACTCTCCCATCCTCTAAGAACTCCTCAGAAAGAGGAAAATAGCAGAGAAGAGATAAATTATCATCTAATATCAATGAGAGGAATTTCAGATGGAACGTCTGCTTTATTTCAAAGTATGCTACAAGAGAGGAAAGACAAAAACAAACAAGCAAGATAGTGTATATAAGATAATAGATCTATTTTTGTATTCGCCAGTAGGTAGAAAGCGTAATTGCATAGATTTGTCTGTGAGAAGAATACAATACAATAATCTGTATTGACTAAAGGTAATTCTGGATGGTCCTTAATTTTCATTTAATTATATCTATCTATCTATCTATCTATCTATCTATCTATCTATCTATCTATATATATATATATATATATATATATATATATATATATATACATACATATACACACATATATACACACACACACACTCACACACACACAAACACCTTCCTTCACAAACCCTCTGAGAATATCATGTGTATCACTTTATCCTTGATTTCCTTACATCTCTGAAGCATGTTGTTCTATTAATAAAGAAAGCTCCACTACAGTACACACAGCTAGCCTGGGGCACACTCTCATTATATATAATTTATATAAGAATATATAAAATGATATGTTCTGAAAAATATTCACTTGAATTTTAGCACAGCATGTATCACTTAATCATGCTGATTAATTTGGTTAGGGTAATAGCTATTCTAGTAATTTCAGGGAAAGACATGCACCGCCTCTAGTTCCAGTATCCAGAGTCTTTTATCAAGCACTCAGCCAGAGGCCAAGAAATCAGATGTTTGCAGAGAGCACAGAATACATAACTCTACTGTTTCTTTCAATGTTTATTGATTCCATTCAGAGAGGAGAAAAAGAGGATCCTTCTGAAGATTGAGGAGTGTACTGTAGAACACTGCAGGACAGGTTCAAAGGCATAAAGCATTTACACTGTTTTCTTTCTTTTAGTCTTTTGCTCCCTTCCCTAATTTGTACATTTAGAACAGGGGAGACATTTGAATTTTAGTCTTTTGTGACCATATTACAAGAACTTAAATTCCACCTTATGATACCATAATGATATGAACACTACTCAATCCAACATACTAATGTGTCTATTTTTTCACCATAAAGGCAACAAGCGCTCTGGCTTTTAAACATATTCTTAAAATAGCCATGGCTAATAAATAGGTCTGCAAGCCTTTAAAAGTTGTATATGAATCAAGGCGTTGATATTTAAGCTTCCTGTATCGTGTTTTCAATAAAATATCGAGGTAAAAAAAATTTATTGTGGGACAAGACAATAAATAAAACCTATAAATAAAACTGTCTCTAAACATTGTATCTTTCTCACAGATTTCCCCGCAGACTGACATGCAGTAAACGGTCACATTTAAAGCACAGACAGTGCATCGACTACAAACATTGATTTTGAAATTCAGATGCCCATCAAAGCCAGATGTTATCACAAGCAGGCAATTTATGAATCATTAGTTAATGAGGACAGGTAGTGAGGCCAGTTAAGCTATCAGTCTTTCCATTACAGACATAATGCTTCTGAAACACCAGTGAGCATTTCTCCACTGAGTACAGATGCTTCAACAATATATTTTAATTCCCAAATTCACTGTAATTATTTATACATTCTTAATATAGGCCTTGCTTCAGGTTATTGCTTATAATGGGCTGAAAAGCCCACTGCAACATGTTTGATGGGATGATGGTGACAAGATTTCATGAAAAAGGAAAGAATGAAGCAATCGCTATCCAGATAATGCTGTAATCAAACCTGTGTAATGTCTTTTGTACCGCTTTCACTCCCTTTATATTTCTGTGATAAGAGCTCTGTGCTGAAGCCATTTGTACCAAATGATCTCATAAAATATTCATTACCTTACACAAGGTAATGCTAGCCTGGAAGAGCAAAGAATAGCAGACAGACAGTGTGAGCGACAGAAGAGAGAGACAGAAACAGAGAGGAAGAGAGAGAGAGGGTTGGATAGTAAAAATGTAGTGTGGTTGCATGTTTGCACTTATAATAAGATAAAAAGACTATTACTATTATATTGTAGAAAGTGAGATCACATGCTACTTATAGTGTTGCTAAAATATTCTTGCAGTGTAAGGTCAACTTAAATACCTAGCAAAAGGTAGTATATCTATCAATAAGACCAGTACCTTTACATACCAATAATGTGCAAAACCACCTTAAGGGATAAAGAAAAGAGAAAATACAGTGAAAAGTGATCGCACGGAGAGGTAAGATCAGAAATGAAATGTTTTTTATAAACCTGACAGCAGAGGGTGCCAGATATGTAAAAGCCTGATCAGAAAGCAGTATGGAGGCAAAGAGGTAGCATTAGGGAAAGAATGAACAGTGTAGTGAAGTGAAGTAAGTGGTGAAATTGAAAAACAGAGATGAAAAGCCAAATGGAGTTGACAGATGATGCAGTGACCTCATTCATACTGTGACAGGTTGAATCTGTGAAAATCAATACATAAATGATAGATATATCTGCAAGTGGAAAGGCTGAGTGGTGTAGAAAGACAAGAGAGGGAGTGTGAACATAAGATGAGAAAGAAAAGGAGGCAGAAGAGGAGGGGAAAGAGAGGAATTGAAGAAAAAGCCAAAAGAACAATAAATCTAAGAAAAATGGGTTAGGGTTAGGTCTCTCATAGGTCAGATCTCCAGATGTAATGATATCAGACCTGTGTACTGAGATGACGTAAATGTGTGAAAGTGTGTTCAAACCTCTACAACTGAACAGATTGCAGCAAAACCAGGGGATAACTGGGCTTTGTGGATAACAAGTCGAATAACTTGAATGATTGGACATCTCCTGCGATGTGAAAGGTGTACTGATCGATCCCGGGCCATGTTTGTTGATGGTTATTGCACCCTGCTGCGTCAGCTGTTCAGATCGGCAAACTGAATGCTAACTGCCATTGTTTGAATTCAAAATATTTACCAAATAATTAGTCACTCAGCCCAAACACTGGCTAGAGGAAATATGAGTCAGAATTGAATTGTATGTTGCCACTGAAACAGAGCGCTTGATTTCGAGACTAATGCTGCATTGATGTCACGGCAGGAAGTGAGTCTACGTCGATATGCAACATTTACTACTTCTGTGTCAATCTGTACCACAAATTTTACAGTGTTTTTTTAGGGAAAAATACACACTCCCCTTTTTCCTCTTAAACACACCATTCTGGGCCCCTGGTTAGCTCACCTGATGGAGCGGGCGCCCATATATAGAGGTTTACTACTTTATTACTATATATATATATATCAAGTTTGTTTATTCAAGGTTTGTTGTAGAATAATTATTCTTTTTTTTTATTTCAGATAGAGAAGAAACATCTATATAATCATTCTTTTTTTTAAATTTCAGATAGAGAAGAAACATCTATATAATCATTCTTTTTTTTAAATTTCAGATAGAGAAGAAACATCTATATAATCATTCTTTTTTTTAAATTTCAGATAGAGAAGAAACATCTATCCATTCGTTCTCCATGGAGCACCCAGACGAAACCCATAAGAACATAGGGAAAAAATGCAAACTTAACACAGACAGGGTCCAGTTTAAATGCAAAGGGAACATTTATTCTCTCTGTTCCCAATGTGAACACATACCTCAGCTTTGCGTATGTTTTCTTTGGTGTCTTCTATCTTCAACTCCAGATCTAGTCTGCCCTGCTCGGTGGGGGGCAAGCCATGGTTCTCGCACTCCTCCAGACGCTAAAAACCCCCACACAGAAACACATAAGTTGAATGTAACAATTTGTGAATGTGTGCTAAACATATCGTTTGGTATTGTCTAAATTGGATATGTGTGACGAATGTGAGTGTGTGTCTATCTTACTCTCTTGTAATGGATGATATTCTTGTGTTCTCTGGCCACTCTGGTTGCCCATTTCCTCGCCTCCTTGTTCAGACTGTGCTCCTCCGTCGTCCCCGTCTCCGACTCCAGCTGACGACTCTAATATAGACAAACACACAAACGCACGTACATACATACATACCAGACAGGCATGGGTAAACACACACATGTACCCAGCCCAATACACACAAACACAAGCATGGCAGGGAAACACACACATACACAAGTGCACACATAAGTACACCGTCGGTGGTAACGGCACAAGGTGTGTGATATGCAGAAGCTGTTAATTGAGCTAAAGAAAGTGTGAGAGAAAGATTTCCTTCGCACATAATTAATACAGCGTGTTGCAAAGCTCTATTGTCATCATCTTGGAACAAAATTGCTGCTATTAAAACCACATGTGAAAGAGCATGAGTGTGTGATTGTGTGTTTTTGTGTGCTATCAAGTGAGAGAGCAGGAGGTGCATGTCAACAGGTCTTTAAAAATGTTTTTTTACATATAAAAGCAGCTAGGTGGGCCTTCCACATCAATTATAAAAATGTGGCAATTTTACTTCAGAAACTGAAGTATTAATGTGTCTAAGTCAACAGTTTACACACCTAGTTACTAATCAATCACTAACCAACGACACAGCCAGCATACATTTTATCATAAACATTATGGGATTCATGGGATCCTTTATGAATGCAACTTTTTTTTTTTCATATAGTTTTTTCAAAAATTAGCAATTGTCACTTCCAACTAAAACAAACTGAACCTCAGGATGTACATACAGTACATTCAGTGTCACTGATGTGTGCTCACAGACCTGAAAGGATGGGGTTCCCACAATCTGATAACAGAAGCTTGTTAGCTACACTACAGTACAGGATAATTTTAATTGCAAGTTTCCATGCACATCATATCTATTAATTATGTGCCGCTTCAGTAACAAAAAGGGCATAAATCTGGCTAAGTACAGGTGTGAAACGAAGAGTATTACATGGGAGATTTACAGCTTAATTACATTCAGGCAAGGGAGGGAGTTAAGGCAGGGAGGCAGAAAACTAGATTTGAACAGTGGCTATGAACTGACATACTGCAAAGAGAGCTAAGTAAATTGGGTCTTGATAGTTTATTAGTATAGTTTCAATAGAGTAAAAAGAGTGAATAAGCATTTCTTTCAGATGGTCCGCCAGCATTTACATGTTGTGAGGAAAATGTCAACACTGGCATGCACACTTTGAATCTTCTCCTTGTACGTTACCTTTAAGTGCTATTCTGATGCTGTTTGTTTAGATTCCTCATTCTGTATTTCAGCTTTGTAAAGCATAAAGCATGCTGGTAAGCTCCTAAAAAAGTCCGGGAGCACATTACAATGTTCTGCTGGTCAATGTGATACTATAGGGCATTACGTGACACGGTGCAGTACTGTACAAAATCTTTTTTTTTATTTGTATTTTTTATTATTATGATGTAGTGGGGACCTTTAGCAAATAAGACATATGATAATCAGATTGCATTCTAAATGTGTTAATGTGTCAATGCCAAATGTGAATTTATCAAATGAAGGTCCAAATGATAAGAGGCTAAATGATGTCTAGTCAGCCTGCCAGCTCAGGGAAATGTTACATACAGTGAACTTAAAATGGTGTGATCATACTGTACTTCAATAACAACCTCCACTGTCATAATAACAGTCATTTAGAGGACGGTATAGAACAACTGTGTTATTCTGAAACCACAGGGATGAAGGGGTGAGAATTAACTTTCAAAGTGTAGTCGTCTGTGTGACTGGGATGTACTGTATATGCTGGTAGGAAAGTTTAAAAGTCCAAACCCTGGGGCCTTGTTGTGGGAAGGCTCCCCTCACTCTAAACACTTGTTGTAAGTCTTTACCATTATATAAGGCAAAAATTACCCAAAAAAGCTCTAAACCCAATGATAGTTTTGTCACTGTAAAAAGCTACTACTGTCTTTTCTAACGCATCATTACACACGTCATAGGCTCCCATTGTTCTCTCTTGCCAGAGCTTGCAGAGACATACTGCTGTCTTGACTAATATAATACATCACGTTGTACAGCACCTGTATCACACTTCATGGTGGCTGATTTGAGTTGATTTTGGTGCGGTGGTTTGGAAAGGGTGAGCTAACACAGAATCTAACAAAGAAAATATACACACACAAACAACAAAAAGAAAAAAGAAAACAAGTACAGAGAAGGTCATTCTGCCTGAAATGACCATATTATATATAATATAGTGATATTTCAGAAGATGATGCAACAGCAACAAGGTTACAGTATTCGTTGTGTTAAGTCATGTGCTGGGACTGCATTGCTCACCAACAGATGACAGTATCAAAGCATTGTAGTGCTGTGGAGCCACTGTCATAACTGGTATTCAGTAATCCAGCAAGTCCGGCTCACTTGTTTCATTATGGAGCAACTAGACCATGCTGGGTAAAAGAAAACTTAAAGTAAAACAAGATAATGAATAAAATAATTAGCCCTCATTTTACTGTCTAATAAACAGGTTTACTGTTTACAAACAGTCAAGAATTTGCGCAGCATGGGGGTAGAAAACTCCTCCGTCTAATAGCAATGGCTTATTTTGGAACCAGATCTCAGGAAACATTGGCTTTATAAGTTTCATATACAAACTGTAAATTGGGGAAGACCGGTTTCCAGATCTATGCACCTATTACTGTTATGAACTTCAACACACTTACACGTTAGAAACACATATTCCTCAGTATGGCTGTCTGTGTGTGTGTGTGTGTGTGTGTGTGTTGTGTGTGTGTGTGTGTGTGTGTGTGTGTGTGTGTGTGTGTGTAGTTGTTTTGAGCAAATTCATTTTCTTGTTGTGGTCTTGTGAGGTTTTCTGAATAAATAAAGCTTAACTAACCATCCAAATGGCACCAATAGGGTAATGATGTGTAGATAGGGTGGGATAGGTTGGAAGAGTCATAATAATATAAGTACGAGTTCATTAGGTATCAAATAAGAAACATGTCTGGTCTGATCCACAACCAGTAATTCAGAGCATCACACATATTTGTCAGTTTTAGTCTTATTTATTACACCAGCAATGGGCATGATGTCAGAGGGGTAGTTGCAGCCATGCCTGTCTTGCCTGGTTATGCTGCAGAATGTTACAGGCATGGTGATTGTACTATGACAAACCGACATAGGGATTCTGATAACCTGTCCTTGCAATAACTTTTACAGTAATTACATGAGGGAGGAACATCCACCCTTAAAAATGTAACATGCACATGCTCATAGTCTTGTGTAAAAAGACTGTGTGTCGATACTGACTAGAGAAGTTGCTATGGCTACTGTATACTACTTTCTGTTTGGGAAGAGGGATGGGTCCACGCTGCTTACCACAAAGGATAAGATTGTAAAGTAGTTCTAGTTGACATACTGTCTTCTGCAGTCAATCAAGGTTAAGTCATGAAAGAAAGCACAGTCCACCTTAGCACTCCATACTCAAGCAGTCTAGGGCATCTTTTGAGGGAAATGGTTATGTATAGTAACCACAGTGCCATGATCACAGGTAGATAGCCCCTTATCGATTTAGAGTATGCATTACCCAATCTGTTTTCAACATTATATGTCATTTATTCATATACATTTGATATATTTATAATGTGTTTGATATGCCAGAGTGATCATTAAGTGTACTAAATGCAAAGACATGTGCCTGTCCACAAACAGCAGTCATTAGTTAGAGAGTTACTTGCTCAGCAGTCATACATACAGTACATAGAAATTCATAAATTACCAGGGTCACGCAAAATGTCAATCATAGTACCAGATGTTAGAGTTGAACTGGATTATTATGTAAAAGATTTGCCAAGGCATTGTAAAGCAATACATGAGCGTTCACAGCAATGTCATAAGGACAGATAGATAATTAAATAGACGTAGCCGATCCACGTTTTGTGTCGTGAATGAAGATGAAGAATGCTAACAACAGTTAAGACTACCTGTGCCAGGGTCATTCTCATGGCACTGACGGGCGACGGCTCAATGTCCACCAACTGCTGCACCGAGCTTAGAGTCTGGCACACACACATATACACACACACACAAGGGCAAGCATCCACACACCCAAGAGCAGCAGTGCAAGCACACAGACACACAAATACAGGGAGGGGTTAATGGAAAGAAGGTTAGGGAAAAATGTTAGCAAATGTTGAACAGGATTAGGAAGACACAGGGAAGGAATAGCACATTGTCATTGAGAGAAGTGTTACCAGTTTATGTCATAAAAGGAAAAGATCATAGAAGGAAAATTTGGCTGAACACAGTGAGAGAGAAAGTGGAAGAGGGAAAGAAGCTGAGAAACAAGAGAGCACCAAATGACTCATACACAAGAGAAAAGGATAGCTATAGTGGAATTAGGGCCAATGTCCATTGGGAGACATCTCTTTTTGTGCCAGCAATACTTAACAAGTCCCCAGAGGGGTGAGACAGCATGATTCCCACTGCTGCATTTTGATCACACAGACTTGAGATCAATTTACAACTATTTGAAATATTTTTAACATTCAGCAACCACTTCAATTAAAAAAAATAAGTTATGCGACTTATGTAAATGATGAAAAGAAGCTAGGACTACAAAGAAGAGCTCCCAGTAGACACATAACATTTGGCGTTAAAACGATTAATATTAGAACACAGAGTAGATTCATGCTTCTATCATGCTGTCACCAGACACTAGTTAACTGGACAACTCCATCCTGAATAGCTAAAATAAAAAAATCTCCAAAGGCTGGAAACAAAACCGCCAAAGAGAGAATAAGAATGATCAGAGCTTTGGCTCCCTCTGATTTCCAGCTCTCAGACCCAGATGTATTAATGGGATTCTCTCAAAATCATAAGAATAAAGGTACATGAATTCAACTGAGAGGCTGATAACCATCTGTGTGTGTGTGTGTGTGTGTGTGTGTGTGTGTGTGTGTGTGTGTGTGTGTGTGTGTGTGTGTGTGTGTGTGTGTGTGTGTGTGTGTGTGTGTGTGTGTGTGTGTGTGAGAAAGGAGGGGAGAGATAACTGCCGTGTAAACAGGTTTATATACAAACAATGCAAGTTCAACAACTACTCTAAGGCCGGCTACACACTGGTTGCGTGGCGTGAGCGTGGCGTTGTCAGTTGCGTGGCGGCTGCGTGGATTTTTCTGTCTTTGCACACCAGAAACGTGTCTGACGCGGCGCTGCTGCTAGCCTTGTCTGTACACATGTATGTTTCCCATTGACTTACTGCACTCAAGCAGTAGTATACTTCATGTTAAACATAACATAACATGAACATATAATTACATTTATATCTGCATTTATGTCAAAACCTAGAGACTTTCAAACATCAAAATGTCATTTATTAATATGTATTTGTGTCAAAATGACATATAAACATCTTTTTGTATTGTATTTTGCCTGGAAAACGCTTCCAAAAAATAGGCGTTGGTTTTATATCTAGCATGCACACGTTTTTGAGACGTGCGTGTCACGCAGGCAGTGTGCAAGCCTTAACCTGTTAACATGGGAGCCAAAATAAAAACGGACGCGCCACGCAGCACATATATGAATACTGTGGATGTGTGCGCAGCTATGTGTGTCTCACCATGTCACATTCGCTGGGCTGGAACTGAAAGTCATGTGCTTTGTGAAACACTGGGTTCTCCTGCATGAACAACTGCTGGTTGTACTCTTGTATTATCTGAGAGAAAGACAAAGGGAGAGAGTGAATAGTTTCTTGCTGTGAAAACTTGTCAATTTTGAATCCATTGTAACCTGAAACTTGTTACAGCTGCCTTTCAAGCCTACAGGGGGTGAGTATTTCACATTCATACGTAGATTTGGGGTTTTATATTTTGCCTTTCACTTTAAACGGCATCCACGCCAGGCCAAAGAAACCTTTAACCATTGAGCTCAGCTGTTCTGCCAGCTAGGCTGCTGTATTGATGGAAACAAAACGCAGAGTGGTGTTTAAGTTATAAATCCATCATTCTCCCTTTGAGAATTGTTTCAGTTTAACTTGGACTAGACTGCAAGCTTTACACAGACACACAAACAGAAGAAACAAGAACACAAAACACATTACAAAAATTCAAGGCATTTGCTTTTATTGTGTAGTGACTCAGTGTGTCATATTGTTTCTTATATACTGTGTTTTAGCATTTGTCTTTTGGTTCCCTTAGAAATGTATGGTTAGCATTCCTCAGTTTGAGTTTGTTTTTTATTAAAATGCAGTTTGTGAACAATGTTTCCAAACTCCAATCTTAGGCACAATTCTGTAATGTAATGTAAGAAGAATAGTGCCTAGTTACAACAAATGTACTCAAAATGTCAAGGTGTCCCATTCATTTCACAGAGGAAATACAATATGTCAAGAAGATGGATGGATATTCTCCATAGTATCTGTTTTGAGACCAAAAAAACACTGTATTTCTACAAGTACTAACTTACAAATGAGTACAGGAGAGCTGTGTCTCTCAACACATCTGACTCACCCTGGTAGATTTGTCCAACAGGAACTGGAAGGTGTTGTGTGTGGCTTGGGAGGCCTCTAGCTCGGTATGACTCAGCTCTACCAGGTAGTCTTTCACATGCTCATAGATCCTGCCATCCAAGGCCTAGAGGACAGAGAGAGAGAGAGAGAGAGAGAGAGAGAGAGAGAAAGACCAGAGGTTACAGTGAAGAATGGATTAATTCAATGTAATTCCATAATCCTTAATAATAAAGTAGAGAGTACTAGAGAATCAGGAGGAGACGTGATGGGTCACTGAATGTTTACTGTCACACCTCCGTGCACAATAATGCCTTATTACTCGTCATCAAAATTACAGCAGTCATTTATCCACAACTGTTTTGTATGTGGGAGCCTGGCAGTAACTGTTTTTGAGCCTTGAGGAATACTTAACCTTCATGGAAGTTGCACTAGTTTGTTTGTACTTTTGTTGTAGGCAAGTTCAAACCAGTAGTCAAACCACACAAGCGTTTAAACTTGTGTTGCCTAATTAGACCTCTTCTCAAGACTATGTGGGCGTGTACAGACTGCGATTGATTGACAGCTCCCTCTCTTTCCTGTTAGTTTTGATGCACCAGTTAGGGCAGGACATATTACCCCGTAATCATTCTCTAGTCTACATGCGGCATCTATTATGTTGCCTTATGCTGCAAAACACAGATTTTTTATGAATTTAAGAGAGTGAGACAAACAATGACAGGAAGAAAAGTAACTGAGCAGATGTTTTCATTAGACAGCTTATCATTAGAGGTGGATTCTGATGCACCGATATTAAGACATTTTAATGGAGTATGCTGTCCAAATGAACAGCCTTTCTATGGGGAGCTGGGGTAGTGCTGGCAAGCTGTAGGCCACGCTGCCAAACAGACAGATCAGACAGAAAGGAAAGAAAGAGAGACAGAGAGACTAATGGAGAGGAAGAGGATGTAAGAGGGGAAGAGTGAACATTTGAAACAGACATGAGTGTTTTGGAGGTGTGTGTGTGTGTGTGTGTGTGTGTGTGTGTGTGTGTGTGTGTGTGTGTGTGTGTGTGTGTGTGTGTGTGTGTGTGTGTGTGTGTGTGTGTTTGCGCGCGTGCCTGTGTGTGAAGTGTTCTTTGGATAGCGTTCTCGCAGCTGCAGGGGAAGGTGAAGGGGTTCAGATTCCAATTCAAAAAAACACACACACACACACACACACACACACACACACACACACACACACACACTCTCTCTCACCACATTCAGTAAACTTACAAAATATTTTTGTAATATGCACATAACACCAACAAAAGTAGCATTTGCACACACACAACACAGACTTATAAAACAATGGGAAACGGACTAGGAAATGATGTCATTAAGGGTGGGTTTTTGGCTGACTTCTTTCTAAATGTTCTCTCATCACTCTGATCATTTCCTCCTCCCCCTTTCTTCTCTTCCTCCCCTGCTTTTTTTAAATTTTTTTTTATCCATTTACGGTAGTGTTGACTTGGAGTGAGTCAGCTTCCAGAAAAAGCCCCGTCCCCATACCGTGGTCAGTGTGTATTTGGGGGTTGAATGACTGCATCAGCTTGAACAATAAGTACAGCACAGTGGACCAGCAGATGTGTCGGTGTTAGTGTGTGTCTAGCAGGGGACTTTAAAGAGTGACAGTTAGAGCATCGACTGCCAACAGCAGAGGGAGATGTGGAGCAATCTGTTCCTCTGCCGCCCTTTAACTACAACTGTCGCATTGACAAGGACAGCAGAGCTCAGTGTAAGATATATGTTATTCCTGGAGCCACAGTCAGTACTTGAAGTGCAGATCTAAACAAGGCGTTTAATTACAAGACTCCTCAACCCTCATATCTAGAAATATCATATCTATCACATTCAGTTCATTATCTACTTCTATATGGTTGGAGATTAAAGACAAAAAAAGGTATTTCACTAACGTAAAGTTACCAATCTGTAACACGTCTGAATATTAAACTTTAAAAGTATATTTCCCTATTCCAAAATGTCCTCACATGGCTGTATCCAATGAATAATGTTCACAGCAATGCAATGCACTAAGAGCAAAATGGATTTTAAAGGTTGGACATGAGTGCTATTGGAAATGGAGACCATGATGAATGGAGTAGTATGGAGTAGTAACATAGTATTTGGTTTTACAGTGATGCTACAATTACTAGAATGGTTTCTGAGTTGTACAGTATTGTGCTGTTTTTGGTTACCCATGTTGTGTGGCTGCTATTCTTACGTCTGCCATTGATGCTGCTTTCTGGGCTGTGTCCTAACATATTTCTGTGAAGCAAAAGCTGTGAAAAGAACTTGTACTTTCTTGTAATGCAAATGTTGGTCCGCCTATTAGGAGTGTTGTTATCACTGACTTTCAGGTGAAGACCTGTAAACACTCCAATAAAAAGAAAAACTGCAGAGGAGGGAGAGACAATGAGCAGATTGCGTCCCTCAAGCAATGTCCCTTATTCTCTTTGTGTGTTTGAGTGCACGCATTTGTGCATGTGCATATTTCCCCGCAGTCCTGTCCTTCTGTCACGAGGAGCTACGGATCTATTATTCAGAATGGCCTCATAGTATAGATGCTCATACACGCCTAAGGCAGAGTATGTGAGAGTGAGGGAGAAAAAGGAGACAGGGATAAGCATCTGACGATCGGATTTACACAAAATGTAAAAAGCAAATAAAGGAACAGAAAGCAAAAAAAATAGAGATAGAAGCAGAAAGAAACATCAATTTGCTTTACTTTAATTATAAATGAATAGCATATTCATTCTGAATGTATGCAACTTACTTCATGGTTTAGACTGAGAGGAAAATTAAAAGCAGCAACACAGGTGTAAAGTCAACCAGCTAAACTGACACCACAATGGTATGTCAATAATTTAGTCTAACTTCTTCCTGTGTTTTGATTCTGTGCATGTGCCAGAAAGGTCATGCAGTACCATGTTTATTACACACAAACAGCAGCTTGCTACCACTGATGAAATAAATATGAGGGGTGACAGCAAATTGGCTTCTGTGTCACATTTTATCACTTTAAGTTGCAGAACTTGCTTTACCAACAGCGGTGAGGTCATAAATTAGAAACAATCGAGTACATTACAAATATCGTGAAACCTACATCCCACAACGGTAATAAAAGAAAAATACAAACACGCTTTCAGGTTCAGAGGGATACGTGTGTCATATGAAAGTATCAGATGTGATTATGAGGCCAAAAGAATATCAAAAAACATCACTGATGCAGCAAACTTATTTGCATCCCTCCTTCGATGACCTTTCGTATTCTATCTACAAAACAGTTTTAAAAATGACAAACTACGTCAAAGCGTATTCAACATTGTGGAAAATATAATGTCATGTCTACAAATTATTGGTAAGACCAAACATCAGGGTGGCTCATTTTGCTGGATTTTTCTTTACATAAGCCCCTTTCAAATCACAAATGCGGAGAACTCTATGACTCTCTTTGAAGACTTGAAACTGTGAAATCATCACTATCTCATGTATGATTTTTTCCCCCCCTCCAACTACTTTGGTGACACTGAATTTTTTATCCCAAGTTGTGCTTTAATTTAAAGTAGCTTTCCCCTTTGAATTTGGGAACCAGGAAATATGTCTCCCTGCTCCTGGAAAATCCCTCTGGGTATTAACAGCGCTTGAGATTCTAAAGTCAGTACTTGGTGTAGTAAATGAAAATGTCATTACAGCATTACGAACTGCAATTTCAGCTGCCCAGAAATGTACAGTTTTATTAAAATGTCCACATGCATGGTAGGGACGTGGATTCTCTCTCACACCACTTCTTCCAATCTTCCAATTCTTTATATTTGTTATTATATTATTATATGTGTAAATACCTGTATGCAGTGTGGTAGATCTGTATGGTAGTAGCGGTCGTGGTGAGCGTTGGCAGCAGCTAGCGTTAGCAAGTAGTCGTTCCTGGCGTGTGTCGCCTTGGAGTTGCAGTCACTTCTCTTAGCTTTCAACTGAAATGAAAGAGAAACAGACGATATTGCAATACTGCATTACAGTAACAGAGCTTAGAGCTTAAAGCTTTAAGCGGAGTACATGCGTCTCTTTTTAAGTTCTGGGCTCATTATGGAAGCAAAGTGAAACAACCATTTTTGTTTTTGTATCATGGTTTAAAAGAGTCAGCTTGAAAGCTGTGCCTTAAAGTGCCCATATTATGAAAAAATCACTTTTTCTGGGATTTGGGGTGTTCTTTTGTGTCTCTGGTGCTTCCACACACATACAAACTTTGAAAAAAATCCATCTATGCTGTTTTGAGTGAGATACAGTTTCTGAATGTGTCCTGCCTTCAGTCTCCTAGTGAGCTGTTCAAAATCGGCTCGGACTGTGACATCACAGTCCGAAATGAGCTGGCTAACCACAACCGTTAGCTCGTTAGCATGCTAACCGTTAGCATTAGCATGCTAACGCTAATGCTAACGCTATCATGCTACGTCGTTCTCAATAGCAAAGCACTGCTACAAGACAGCACAAGTTCACCTTAATCTACAAAAGAACTACTTACATGTGTGCCCTCATTTAGAAGTCTCCCAGCTAATCCTGCCTTGTAACTGACCAAAGTTGAAGAAACAGCCTCTCTTTTACTGTCTCTAGAGTTAGCTAGCTGACATGATCTACATCTGAACTACTGAGCATGTGCGAGTGCAATCAAAGATAGTACAGAAGAAGAAGATGAAAAGAGGTCTCACTCTGTAGCTAAAACAGAAACCAGGTGAAAAGAGGATCTGCAGCAGTGAGAGAGAGCTGTGCAGTACAACAACAATATGGTGTTTTTTGAAAATTAAACCATGTAAACCTATTCCGGTACAACCTTAAAATACAGTTATGAACCTGAAAATGAGCATAATATGGGCGCTTTAAGAGGGAGTGACAGTGTGGTGTTTGTGTCTTTGTGAAGGAGCCCTCTTACCTTTACACTTGCTTTCTGTAAACTAATTCTTGACTGAAAAAGACCCAGTTTAGACCTGAAATAACAAAACAGAGCAAGCAAAGAAGTTAATCTTGGATCTAATTCAAATGAATATGAAGGTATCTACGCACAATCATAGATTTAATTAAAAAAACGATCCAGGCACTTCTACAAAATCATAACTCTGATCTCTAACCTCTGATTCAGAGCAGGCATCATATATTGACCCTCAACAGTCTGGAGCTTGACAGCAATAAATCTCAGGCTGATCCGGTCATCGTGATTTATATTGATGGTGACATCAGAAAGACGACCTGTCTCATAAAATGAGAGTGAGCCTGGGTGCTCTTGCTTTTTGTTCTACTGTGCTTATGTGCGTGAAAAGAGGCTGTATGTATTTAATTAACTCTCACACATACAGATGCAAAATGCTTTAAGAGTATGTGATGGTGTCTGTCGCTTGCCAGTTATGTGCGAGTATGTGGTTGGTTTCTACTTCTGTTGCACTGCTTTATGCAGCCAAGTGGTGTTGAAAGTATGAAGTGTGTCTTGTGTCTCCATATTCCCACCAACTTCTTCTTGTGTGTTCCTTGTGCCTGATAATGACTAATATCTCACCATTTGTCTCTACTGAAATACACACACGTACATTCACATAGAGGCACAGCAGCAATGCAGTAATTTCTGCGGCTGTGTCTTTCTACTGAGTGATAGAGAACGGAAAGAGTTGACTAGCCAAATCGATGTGGGCGCTAACCGGAGCCGAGAATTCAATGAAGTGAAAATGTCACCATACCTAGGGCTGAGAGGAAAACAACACTCAGGATCAAAAACTTTGGTACTAATTGTGGCACAAAGCTTCAAAATAAGTTTTATACTACTCAGGGAGCTATTTAGGGAGAATGACGAATAAACATTTTATAAAGATAAACAAATGACAATATATTTCAATATACCTAGAAAGCTGCAAATAAGACATTTTATACCAGATAGAGCTTCTATCTGTCCTTCAAAGGAAAGAAAATGTTTAAAATGTGTATTTTAAACATCTACTAGGGTTTTAGTTTATTGCTTGGATTCACACAAAGAAAACAGCACCCACCAATGTTGTCAATCTTCTGTTCTGTACTTATGCTTTTATGGTGTTTTGGTCCCTTTTCATCTATATTTTCTTTGTCTGACTCTCTACAGATTTGTAATTGGTTGCTTCTTTCAGCCTTCATGATGGTGTTTCTCTCTATCTCTTTCTCTCTCTGACCCTGTTTTCACCTTTCACGGCCTTAACGTCCGTCTTGAGTGATCAGATCACAAGTGGACAGCTGTAAGTACAGGTGAAAACACTCTCAGGACTCACTGAGGACGCATTGAGATTGGATCGCAAACACCGCAATTGGAGGTGGTTTGAGCCACATGTGTCCACATTCTAATAGCAGTGAGAACAGGGATGTGTCGTGTGTCCACATTAAGGACCGCCTACTCATCTGTGAGCTGAAATTCGTAGGCTAGCCTACTCATTCAAAGCATTTCTCATGTCACTGAAACCACTGAGTGAATCGTGTGTTTTGGATGTTTTTATCATATTCTGTTTTTATTCTTATTCTAGTTAGTGCGTCTGTGTTTTTTTTCCTGGATGCTGCCTGCTCCTATATCCCCGGCTGTCTCGAGCTCTCTGCAGCGCCGTTGCCTTGAAAATACCATTATTTTTAGTTCACAAAACGTCCCCGAATTCACCAATGTAGGACAAAAGGGCTACTACTAAACTTCCTGCTCTTATGTCATCTCCTTCTGTTATTGATTAGTCTCGCATTACCGGAGCTACACAGCGCTGTCTGGAGTTGACGGTGAAATGTGTGGTCAACGCAGCATTTCCTATAAGTTCTTCACAATAAAAGTCCATCGTTTTGGTATTTGAATGCTTTCATTATGAAGGAGCAAAAATCAGGAAATGTTGGGGCTTCATCAGCAGTAACGTAACGCGACTCCTATAAGCTAACATAAAACAAACGTAAAATAAAGCAGTTATAATATAAAGTAAAATTCAAACCACAGAGATTCCGTTAGAAGCTACAAACGCACTGAGAGATGAACAAACTAAGACTTTTTTTTTATTATTATTCTCACCAGCACAGGTCCTGCCACCCGTCAGTAGATCTCCTTATTCCGGCACCCTTTTGTATAGGCTACAGTCTATGGTCGGCACACAGACAGAGTGTGCGCAGCGCTTTTTCATTTTTCACTTGATTTATGTGAAAGTAACAACTGACATTATAAACATACAACCAGCCTACATGCAAACGGAAATGATGTACGTGTTTATTTGCATAGAGAGCAGGGAAGTAAAGATCTGATCCGATCATAAGTGGTCACTGAGGACGCATTTGGAGACACATTCTACAGACAGGTGAAAACACACGCACCTAGAGCTGTCCACTTGTGATCGGATCACTCAGATCGGATTTTAAAACCAGGTCAGAGCAGGCCCTCTGTCTCTCACTCACACACGCACGCACGTTCTCTTTCTGACAATAGAGAACATCTGTTAAGTCACACGTGCACAGCACCGTGGTGAGCTTACTTGGCCTCTATGTCAGCCTTCTCTCGCACAGCATGGGCAACCTGCTCACAGTCGTAGTATTTTTTCTTGGCTTTGGCCAACTCCTTCACCGACTCCTGCAGCTCTGCTTGAATGCCACTCAACTGATCTATGGTCTGTGAAGAGAAAAAGGGAAACGGAGTTGTTAGAGAAAAATCAGACCAACATGAGTCACAATACCTCAGTGTGAGTCCATTGAAGGATGTTGTCGAGAGGGACAGAGAACGAGGATTGCTATGGAAACTATGACTAACGCCCCCCGTCCATGCATCCGCTCACCTTTTTGAGTTGCTGCTCCTTATAGAGTCGAACAGTCTTAGCGGGCTCTGATACTTGACTTTTGTAGTTGTCACACACATTGAGCCTGGACTGGCTCACCTGCACTGTTCCTTCTAAGTAGGCCCTCCACACTGCATACACATTCCTAGTTGGAGAGAAAAAGCACAAAAATGCTGGATGGTTACAGTTCTACAACTTACACTTCGAAAATCATAAAGTTCTCATGCGGAGTGGCACATTTTTTTAATTCCCCATACACCACTGTATGTTTGCCTGAAAACTGTATGTGCATGCCACCTGGAAGGGGAAAATATTTGTGTGTAGAAATGTTGCAGTAGTTGCTAGAACCAACAAACATAAAACTAATACCAGTAACAACTTTATTTTTTGTTTTAATAATAAGTTGGACCCAGGCGCGTAGCCAGTAATGGGCCTGGGCGGCACTGGCCCACCCACATTACATACTGGCCCATCCAGCCAAGTTTGATTAAAATACATTTTGTTAAAAATATTAAAATGCATGGAAGAAAAGAAATCAATATTAACTTGACATATTGTTGACTTGTTGTGTGTGTTTAATGTGTCTACTGATTAAAACAAGTTATAAGAAGCCTCCGGAACGTAATCGGTTGCTATGGTTCTGACAGGCAGAGTCTCTGGGCTGCCTTCAGCCAGCTAGCTGGCGGGCTTTTCAGCCAGTGTAACGATACTGCCTCAACAATGGCTAAACAAAGTTCTTTATTGTGTTATTTAAAGGAGGAGCTTCTCTTCAAAGTGGTATGAACAGTTTTCGTGGTTGGAATACAGTGTAAACAAGGACGTGCTTTTCTGTAAAATGTGCAGACATTTCCCCAGCGGAGCTGACAGCCCATCTGCAAGAGAGGAGTTTGTTTGAGTGTGTTTTTCTTTCTTAATTCAAAAACTCCGCCACTCACAGGTAATTCATTTTCTTATTTCGTAAGAAATCGTGAACACTCATGACGCCTTCGAGGCTGCCACCTGCTCATCAGATAAACATTCACACACATTCACACCCCAATAAGAAAATGACTTATCTGTGACAGCCCAGAGTTTTTGTTTTCTTTGAAAATCGTTAGTGCCTATCACTATCTAAAAATTTTAGCAGTGCGGGCTACTTTCCATTATAATCTTTCTTAATTCCAACAATGCTCGGCTTGGTATTTTCATTCTTTGATTTTTTTTTACTGCTGATTTGGGTTGTTGCTGATTTTTGCTGCTAGCGCATTTGCTGCTTGTGAGTTGACCATGGTACTGAAGCAACAATGGCTGTGATGAATGCTTGAGGGATATGTTACATGTGCGTTTTCTGTGCTGTTTGGGTTTATGTTCAGTTGCTACTCTGTGCAATAAAATGGTTACTTGTACTGTGCACAGTAGAGCCGATGCTGCTGGTTCTGCATAAAATGGACTGGTTTTAGTCTAAGACTGAGCTTTGTTGGTTGAGCATGTTGTATAGACAGTGTTTTGCTGTTATTGCCTTTGTAATGCAGAATGTTGAAAAGGGAAATTGTTGCTGTTTTTTTCAGTTTGTCTATGTTTGTCCTTTTTTTCTACTTCTAATTTTTTTACAAGTCTCCTTTTTTGGGAAAAAGATGGCCCACTCACTTTTGTATTGGCCCACCCAAAATATAATTTCTGCCTCTGCCACTGGTTGGATCCAGTTTAGGGTTTCATATTTCAGTACCACTGTTACAGTAAATAAAGACTCATAAATGTGCTGTAGACCATATTCCAGCAGAGCACAGATTTGGCGTTCATCTTGGTGTTGCAACTGGCTGTAGGTAAGAGCAATTTAGAATGGCTGCAAAATTTGTTTTTGCTTATGGCAATCTATGCCTGCATACTTCTAAATGTCTCACACACACACACACACACACACACACACACACACACACACACACACACACACACACACACACACACACACACACACACACACACACACACACACACACACACACACACACACACACACACACACACACACACACACACACCTACCTGTAGTCTGTTCTCTGGTCATCAGGGTTGATTCCAGGCCAGTCTCTCTTAAGGTATTGGCTCGCTAACTTCTGCAGAGCCTGAAAGCACAAATGTAAAGTGAGTAAAATTAAAGGCAAAGTTCCTCCTGTTTTCTGACTAGTTTGTACTTTGTCTAAATTACAGTGTATTTGGACCATGTAAGAATGTATGTTAGAAAATAAGGGACAAGGTGGAGACAAGAACAAGACTTTAGCATGAAATTTGACAAGCAAATCAGCAATGTTGTTAGAATTAGCTTTTTCCAACTTCGTCTCCTGTCTAAAGTTAAGCCCTTCCTTAACAGGCACGATCTAGAAAAGGCGATTCATGCTTTTATTAGTTCAAGGTTGGATTACTGTAATGCTTTTTATGTTGGTCTGGATCAAACCTCCATCTCACGACTTGAACTTGTGCAAAATGCTGTTGCTCGCTTTTTAACAAATACATAGACACGTGCACACATCACTCCCGTTCTCTACACCCTACATTGGCTGCCTGTGCGTTTTATATTTTATGGTTTGTTTTCAAGGCCTTAAATGGCCTGGCCCCGGAGTATTTGTCCAAGATTTTAACCCTGCGTGAGCACAACCAGTCATTGCGGTCTTCAAATCAACTGGTTTTAGAAGTCCCAATGTCTAGGTATAAGCGGTGGGGTAATCAGGCTTTTGCAGTTGCTGCCCCGAGACTCTGGAACAAGGTAGCATACTATTACAGATCTAGCTCTTTTTAGATCCAAACTCAAAACCTATTTGTTTAGAATGGCTTTTCATACGTAGTAGTGGTGTGACAATTTCCCTCTCCTCCTCCTGTTTCTATGTAATCTTTTCTGATTTTACGGTTTTCTATGTTTCATTCTTTTTATTGTATGATATGTTGTTTTATTCTTGGTTGCTGTAAAGTGCTATATAAATAAATGTTGATTGATTGACTGAGTAGGAAGCTCTAATGAGTCAAATATTTTCTCTCAGTATACCTTGAGGTGCATTATTGCATTGATACTATGACCCGGGTGGAAAAGGAATCTGTGTTTATAATGTATCCATTTAATCCATACTGTAAATCTAACAAAAAGTATATTAGATATTTATCTATTTTAACAGATAAATGTTGCTTTCCTGCACAGTATCCCACTCTGAGTGTGAGCGGCTTTACTGTGGCTGATTTGGACTTAATTCTAGCTTGGTCGCCTCAAGTGCTGTTTTCTTTTGAACAGTCATTATATTTCTGCTTCAAGCACACAGCCAAAATCTTGGCTTTTGCTCAGTAAACACTACCACTATATAAATGGATCAGCTCTGCGTCAGCAACAGTGACTCCCCAGTCAGCTCCTGTGAGAATGAGCAGAAACCCAGTGTGCTGCAAGAAAGGGTAACCTACATCTTCTGGACTGGGTCACTGTGTCAGTAGCGACAACTCGCAGGCACTGCAGTGCAATGAGTTTGTGTGTGTAGGGGTGGGTGGGAGAGCAAATCCTCATTAATAAAACAGTTTTTAACAAAGAAAAACAACAAATACAACAACCCAATCAGGACAAACAGCTTAGAGACACACTGAGTCATTCATCCAAGGCACATTCTTCCCTTTATCTATTGCATCCATCTTCCATATACATCTGCATGTAAATCTGGTCTCTCAATTCTGTTTTCAAATCTGTCCACCAGTCAGCAACTCTCTGCTTAATGTCTCTCTCCATCCTTCACTCTACATCGCTTCAAAATTACATTTCCCACACCTCAACATTACTTTACATATATTTGTACCCTCTCTCCATTCTCCTCCCCCCTCTAATATCAATATTAATGTACTGTTGTCTTCAAATATCTCTCTCTCTCTCTCTCTCTCTCTCTCTCTCTCTTTCTCTCTCTCTCTCTCTCTCTCTCTCATATTTCATTTAATCACCTTCTATCTCTCTCTCATCTTGCCCTTTTTACCTTTCACAGATGGTGAATGAGGCCATACAAAAAACTCTACTAGTTCTTCGTTCTCTTGTTCCCTGGACCTGATATTTGGTTCCCTCTAACTGACATACAAGCTTGTGTCCTGGGGGAGACATTGGCCCAGTGACCCCTGGCACCCACCAGCTAAATCCTCTAGAGGACAGGAAGAGCCAAGTGTTTTCTAAAAAAGAGTCAGCGCCCACTGTAAGAACAACTCCCCATTACCTCAGCAGTGTTCCTGTCTGAGTAAATTGGTAGCCAGTGGAGTAAATATTTTGTAGTAGACTAAATTGAGTGTAGACGTCGGTACTACTTTGAGTCATACTCTGCCAGCGCTGCCATAAAGATGAAAGTATCTTACATGAAGAAGAGGTAACCTATTTCTAACTAACTGTGTGGTTAGCCAATGCTAGTCTCATTAATGTAATCTTTAGTTTGTGCCATAAAAACACCAGATAAAGTAGATACACACACACACACACACACACACACACACACACACACACACACACACACAAAAAACACACAAAGAAAAGTCATGGAATAGAAACTGCCCTGTCCAATTCATGCAGGGTGTGGATGGTTTTGATGGAAGACGGTGAGACTGTGGGAGTGTGTTTTTTAGAAAAAAAGATGGGATAGAGTGTGTGAAGGACGGCTGGAGAGGAACACAACATTAAAACTGCAATAGAAGTGTCCTGGATTTAATTGCCTTCCTGCTGTATAAACAGGGATCATTTGTGTGTGTGTGTGTGTGTGTTTCTGGGGGGGTTACGTAAGGACAGTGACTGAAAGCGGAGACAGCCACTGACTGTGAGCTGGCTGGCTGGCTGACAGGAGGACTGATTTGGCAGCTTGACTTCCACACCACGCTGCGCCCTATCAATTTATCAACAATACAGTGACACCAGATACTGTATCTTGGTTCAGTTGGACATCTGGGATTAGCCCTCGTTAGTGGCCCCTAGTGGACACTATGAGCATGTCCTTCAGCCAGTTGACTGTCAATTAAAAGGTGCTCTAAGCGATGTCACACTTTTTTTAGGCTACAACATTTTTTGTCAGATACAGCAAACATCTCCTCACTATCCGCGAGTTGCCGGTCCCCTGAACACACTGTAAAAAAAAAACGCGGTCTCTGTAGACAGCCCAGGCTCCACACACGCCAACAAAAACAAAGTGGTCCAACCTGGACCATACAAACATACACAAACCGTGTTCCAGTGTTCAGCCAATAACGGACATGAGGAGGAGAGAGGAGCAAGCTAGACTCCGTTTTGTTTGAAAATACTTTGAACGTCAAAAAGAAGTAACGTCACCCAGCATTGCTTAGAGCCCCTTTAAAGTTAAAAAAATTATTTCACACTTTAATATCTATCTTAAAACATGGCTCACATGCCCATATGTGCACTGAAAGTTATCGTCATTGTAAGCTGTGCATAGTCAACTCATATCTATAACAATAAACAAGGCCCCCTTTTATGAGCTTTCCAGTTTCACTATGGGCAACAGCGACCAATAACTACCTGTATTCCATTGTAAATATGGGCATGTGGGTATTGCGGACTTAAAAAAAGGTGGATCAATCCATCACTTATACGTAGGAGTAACTCAAAGGTTTAGTGCATAACTTTTTGTTATTAGTGAACGTCCGTTACATTCAAGCCATTGCCAAATGAGTTGCTACAAAGCTGATTAAGACTATCAGCTCCACACAACTCTCTCTGTATTTCTCAGTATGGCTATGTTCAGAAGATTGTGGCGTCCGGTGACTTGAGTAAAGATAATTACCTCTTCTGAAGAGTCCATCATGTTTTTTTTTTTATCCTCCCTGTCCTCCTTGCATACTAGCAACTGCGTGGAGGAGGGGTGGGGGGCGCGTGCGCGTTCACGAAAGGCTTGTATCATGTGGACATCACATAGAATTCCTCATGGGCGAGACAGAAACGACACACTATAGCTTAAAGTAAAGACCACCTCCATTTGCTGGCCTTCCTTCCTTTTTTAAAGCCAAAACACAATTTAAAAGCATCTTAGAGGACTCTATGGTTGGTACATTTTCCTTCACTGCATCTCTCTCTAGCTTCCCTTCTGACTGCCTTTCTCTGTTTTCCTCTTTCCTCTACCTTTCTATATTTCTCTCTCTATTCTCTCTCCCAGCTCCCTCCTCATCTCATCCCTCCATCCTCCTCTCTATGCTGTCACTGACAACCACCTGAACAGCATGTTACTATGGCAACTCCCTCCTTTGCCCTTCCTGTGTGGTCTGGGTTAGGTGGAACTGCTCTTGTTAGACACACATACAGTGAAACAGACACACACACACACACACACACACACACACACACACACACACACACACACACACACACACACACACACACACACACACACACACACACACACACACACACACACACACACACACACACACACACACACACACACACACACACACACACATCCTGTTTTTGTGATCAGAGTGGCATACAGGGTACCCAAACAGCAGGATATCCTGGGGAGACCAGTGTGTGAGAAGGGTTGATAGACAAAGAAAAGGTAAAAGGAACAGGAAGAGAGGCTGATTATTGTCGAATATTGTGTATTGTAAGCATGTCAGTGTGTAAGTAACGGCCTGTGATTATTTTCATCATTGTCAAATGATCTCTGTGAGTTAATTTGGGTGTTCACCGCTGCATTCTGGCCTTTTCTAAATTACAGATAAATCCATGGGAGACACTACAATTACAGGTCAAAATAAGGTGACATAATTGTTACTCATTGGGCTGAGAGGTGATTTTATTTCTTCGCAGGATGACATTGTTACTTTTAACTTACATTTTGCCACACCCATGCAGCTCATACTGTTAACTGTTCAAAAAAACGAATGATTACTTAAAAGCAAACTAAAGGGAAAACAAAGAAATGCAGAGAGCAAGAATGAAAAGTCCTAATTTCTTAATGACTTTAAGTCGCCAGTGTCTATGCTTCATTCATCCCTTCATAACTTTGATCTTTCCATTCATTTGTCACTGTTTCCCCAGCTTCACATCCTGCCAAACAACTCTGCAGACAGTCACCTTGGGACTTCTGTTTACTCTCGCTCTTCTACTCATTCATTTTCTGCTGTCTCTGGCTCAGTCACTTGCGCTCCCTCTCTATCTGCGTTCTCTCTCTGATTTCTTTGTCTGCCTTTTCAACCCCCTTACTTTCTCAACTTTCACCTAAATCAATATACTTGATTTTCTCTCCCATCTCTTCCTGTCTGCACTTCTCTGCCTCGTTTAGTGTGTGTGTGTGTGTGTGTGTGTGTGTGTGTGTGTGTGTGTGTGTGTGTGTGTGTCCGCATCTGCAGAGTAGGCTAAGGTAAAGACGAGGTATAAGTAAGAAGAGGGTGAATGGAAGAGGAGGGAGAGAGAGTGAGAGAGAATACAGACCAATGATGCTATTGTTTAAAAAGAGATTGTGTTGTGTGTGACACATTGTAAAAAGGTGTTGCGCGTGATGTATTAGCGTGATGTGCTTATGTGTGAGAGAGAACAGGAAGATAAAAGAGAAATCGTCACTTTCCTCATCGCTATCTCTCTCCTGTTCTCAGTAGGGCTGGGCATCGTTCCAAATCTTTCGATCCGGTGCCAATTTCGATACCTCAGTTATAGATGCCGGTTCCTAACGATACTTTTTTCGATACCATAGGTTTTAAAATCCATTTCAACATCAACAACAATCAGGGATGGACTGACAATCTGTGCGTTCTGGAAAAGTCGGCACAAAAAATAAGTCTATTAAAGTGATATTAACAGCCAACAGCAGGGGGTGCAAATACAATCACTTATATGCTACGTGTAAAAATAAAACTGAAGAAGAAGAGTCGGCCTACATCATTAGACGTGAGCAGAGCCATAGAGATATAATGTCTTTCTCTATCACTCTGGACATGAGTTAATTTCACATCAGCAATACTGGTAAGTGCCAGGAGCAGGAAACACTATAGGCTGCCTTTATCCCTATCTTAGCGAATTGCATAGTCAGCTCAACTTGAGCATGTGCATCATGATTATGAAAATTATCGTGCCATTTAGTGCTGTCAAACTTAATGTATTTAATAATTTCTGTTAGGTTAATTTTGAAACATTAAACGCGTTAGAAATGAATCGCGGGTTGACCGCGATTTCACATGGTTGTATATGAGAGGTTGTAGTGAGCTCACTTTTGCTATAATATTATATAATATTATAAATGGTTATTATATATGCTAAAATATTAAATAGGTTATTCAATGCTAATTCTTTAACACAAACTAACACATGTTATATACATTTATATTTGAATAGTTATAGTAATAACTAACAGTCTCAGTGTAGTTTTGGTATAGGCCTACAATATATCTAATCCCCATGTTCAGGTACAGCAAGTAGCCTACTTTATCTCTGAAAGCGTTGTGAGTAATACTCTGTACTGTTTACAAGTTTGTGTAATTTGGGGTTTCTGTAGCCAGTGACATTTCAATATTTGTATTTTAATTTCAATGCAGATGTAATGGCATTGTACATTTTTAGTTTTTATTTGAAGGCTGAGGCTTCATTAATAAACACAACCCCATCATCATTTGAGATGTTACTTGCTATGAATACCTTGTCTGATAGGCTACAGTATTGTGGCATAGTATCAGGACATCCTGGCTAGTGTCTGTCGCGCAGGGCTAGGGGCAAATGGCCGGATGATCGGCCTATTTGAGAGAAAGTCCAGGGCTGGTTTTTAGCTGCAGTCTGTCCTTGACAAAAATACATTAAACACAAAGCTTTTATTTTCCACCTTAATTGTGAATCAAAACAGTTATCAAAATTAAAAAATTCTGGTAAAACTACTCACTCAGAGTAACATTATTAAAAGTGCCTTGCCTTGCAAGTTCAGCCTGTCAGTCAGCCATCAGGGCAGAGAAACCACTGTTGTACCTGCTTGTCTAAGAGGAAGTGTAACGTCAACAGCACAGCGACCGCTTTCAGCTCGCCATTAATATCATATCAAATTAAAAATCAACTGCTGACATTAGGAGAAACTCATAAGAGGTAAAAACACGCTGTCTGCGTGAAGTGTTGAAAAACTGTAACCACACTTGAAACCACTTTATCGGCATCGCCGTGACTCACTGTGACTTCAACAAAACTGCAGACAGTTTACTCCGTCCGCACCTCTGTGTGTGTGTGTGTGTGTGTGTGTGTGTGTGTGTGTGTGTGTGTGTGTGTGTGTGTGTGTGTGTGTGTGTGTGTGTGTGTGTGTGTGTGTCGGTTGGAGCTCCGCTCTATGTCATTATGCGGAGAGGACAGATAAGCTTGCGCTTACGCGCTCATATGCTTTTGGAACCGAAATTTGGCACCGAAAGATAAATTATTATTTTTTCCGGTGCCATAAAAGTATCGACGTTCGGTACCCAGCCCTAGTTCTCAGACTTCTTTTCCCTTCTATTAACCTTGTTAAAATCAATGTAGATCAAATATTGGTGCTATATTGGATAGCCTGCATTAGAGACAAATATATAATTAATAAGTTGGCTTTCATGGATGTGTGCATCTTATGTAAGGTATGTTTCAATGTATGGAAGGAAGAGAAGGAGGTGACGAAGGAAAAAAGGCACGATGGAGAGGAAAAAATTAGAATTACAAAGAACTCTGTTTGGAGTGTGTTTTACTTTTGCAGATATACTGTGGTTAGACTATTTCAGATCTAATGTATAAACTGAACCTACAAAAAAATGCATTTTATTTAGAGGAATTAAAGACCTTGAAAAGCACCCATAATGTGAAGGCTGATTCACATGGAACAGTGCTCTCCGAGTGAGCAGAGGGACACTGACAGAGCGACAGCCACAGCAGGCTGGCCTTTTTGGGAAGTACAGTGAAGTCTGACCCCAGCCTAAAACTATTTCAGCAATGTTGATCGTGCGAGGGGAATAAAGGACAAATAGCTAACACACATGCTAACACACACACACAAAAAACATGGAGCATTTGATTGGCGGCTGGTATTTGCAGCTGACTCCTTCACAGAGGGGATGCCTGGTTTGACACAGTGAAAGGACAAAGGTTAAACAACAGCATCTTCACTTTCTTTCTCACTCTGTTGTCCTTTCTACACCACCCCTCTGGTCTTTTTCTCTATTGTGTTAAATGATCATGTCTCTTTCTTTCCCTGCATTTCTGTCTGTCCCTTACAGCTTGCGCCTCTCACTTTCTCTGTCTGTCTCTCTGTTGGACCAGCTGATTGGCTGGATTTCTGTGTGTATCGCCAAGAGGGGGCCAATGAGTGAGTGGCGTTATCGCCAGTGGTCGACTACCTGAGTGTGTAGTGAGAAACGATACATATAGGCAGACATGCCATAATAAAATGCTATTTTAATAACGAAAGAATGAGTTTGCTTATTTGTTTCCCATTCATCTATTTAAAAAACACTGGACTCAGACATTCCCACACATAAATACACACACATACATGCACACACCTAAAATTAGAAGGGGATCCATTGTCGTATAGGGTGGGTGGGGGCGTTGCTAGGCAACTTCTATTTCTAAGGTGAACAAGACAGTGCTGAGGGAGAATAGTGAGAGATAGAGAGAAAGCAAGATGGAGTAAGGGAGACACACACACACACACTTTTCCCCTCTCACTGCACATCTTTACTCTCTCTATCTCATCTTGTGTATGTACAATCTGGATATTAGGGCTTCAAAATAAGAGCTTTTGTGTGGACAGCTGCATAATATTTGTATGTTAATATGTAGTTAAGAGCTGGATCGGTTATGTATTCAAATGTTTTTCATTAAGCTACAGGAGGACTTTGCAGCTGAGAGCATTTCTCAGCATGTCTGTATGAATTTGTGTGAGTGTGCATATGAGGGGATCTTAAACTGAGCAGCATCAAAATTCAATAAAAATCTGACTTTCACACTGTTGGCGGCAGGCACTGCATGGTTTCTACGTAGACACTGTTCATCTAATGCTTAGTAAGAGGAGTATGCTGACACAGCCGTTCACTGGGAAATGTATACTATTTTAGTTTTGTGCCTCCTGACAAATTCGCAGCACACTACAGAGTGGCTATCTGAAGGGTAAAATTAATTTCATGGTAAGGAAGCAGTCCTCCCTGCACACTGTGTTTAGAAATACTAACACCTGTGCAAATGTCTTCCTCCAAGCCTGAATACTGATGATATAGCTGATACAACCCTTTAAGTTGAAACAATTTTCAGTTTCAAGGGATCAAAAGTCGGTTTCAACTCATTGAGTCGGTGCTCAATGAGATTCAATTTAATTGTCTCAAAAAGTAAAATCTTAAAATATACTAGATCAGTTAGGCTATAGACAACCAGAAAAAAAATCCTACTTTTTTTGTGCAATTTTCACTGTCTCTCACAACTTCATTGCAACAAAAATGCAAAAGACATCACAACTTTTATCGCAATTTTTTAAAAAGCTACCGCAAATTCAGGCATTTTGGGCCACAACAATCTAAAAAAAAAGGCTGCAAATTCCTGGAGGCATAACATATACTGTACGATGTGGAATTTAAGGGCAAATCACTAGTGCAACTTGTTGCGTCTGTTTACGCCAAAGGCATCAACAACAACTGATGACGTATCAGGGTCTTGAAGGGTTGTCCAATTTCATAGGAGAGGATTTCAATCACTACCCCTTGTAACTCTGTTCTGAGGAGCAAGTCAAAAAGTGAGGGGCACTCGAAAGGGGTAGAATGGTTAAAATAAGAAATGGGATTGGGCACTTTTGTTTGTTTGGGAGTGGGATTTCGGAGATTGAAATCCTGCCTGTTAAATATGTCTACTGAGACTACTCAGATCATGTAGGGCTGCTTGTTAGGTAGAATTGCAAGTGGCAAAAATACAAAGTCATAGTCACTGAAAATTGCTACATAGTCTAGTGCTGAGTGCATATAGGGCTTATTTACATGCAAAAACCCTTTGTTGTCTCCAGTTTACAAGATTCATGATAACTACGCAGCATTTCATAAATCTGAAAACAGGAAAAAAGAATGGCCAAAAGAACGAGCAAAAGAAACACTGAAACATCTGCGAATAACCAAACCAGAATATGGGAAGTGAAAGCAAATGTGGCTTGCAGCACGTATGACTTTTTATGCATACGAAGAATTAATCAAAATTTCTCATTCGCTGGTGTCATTTTTGCGAGCACCTCGCCTAAGTTGGCAGCACATACAGGATGTACTAAAAACTGTATTTTAACCCTATTTTAACTAGGTAAGCATACATTCTCATTTTGACCAGAAGAGACACAGTGACTGAACCAAAATAAAATGTATCCATCGGATACTGCTGTTAAGTTTAAATTGTAACAAATGTGCTGAACAGCCAAGTTCAACTGAAAACATTAAGCGCTTAATGCACAACTTCTGAGCCTTGTGGTCAGGCTTCAGGAGAGTTCTAAGACTGATGCACTGCTATATGTTTGATACCATTTACAAGACAGTTGCTTTAACCAACTGAGCCAGAGCACCATGTCAGTAATCAATTAAGAAACCATTTTTTTCTATTCTGCAACCTTAACATAAAGGAAATCCATTGAATTATCATAAACATATTGCTTTTAAAACAGAAATAACAAAAAAAGAAAAGTGGAGTAAGGCTTTTGTCTGGCCTATCTTGTAGGGTTTAATCCGCACGTAATGCAGTAAACAGCCAAGTTTAACTAACGCTAAGCTCTTAATGCACAACTACTGATATATATGTTTGATATATTTAAAGTTTTTAAAAATCACATTTTAAAAGGTTTCAAATGTATAATCCTAATGGGGGCTCCCGCATGTTCCTAAAAATAATACAAAAAGTATGATCCACAACATATGTTACAATTAATGCTGAACTTACATGTATAATTAATGATTGTTGTCATGTTTTTCTGGACCTAATTTCAATCTTTACCATCAAAGTATTCACATTTACACAGCATCACCGTTTGATATCAAGAAGTAGCACACAACGCATAAGTACTCTCAGTAGTTTTTGAGGGAGAGGACAACACTTCTCATGCACCTTTTCCTAATCCACAATCAGGAAGTACCGCTGAAGAAAAGGCACTGCTGGGATTTGAAACCAGGATCTCCTGTTTACTAGACAGGCGCTTTAACCAACTAAGCCACAGCGCCTAGTGGGAGATATATGGAGAGACAAATGCTCAGACCAGTGGTGGAACAGCGCTCCCTTTCAGTTACAAAAATAGAGTCAAAATTTTGTTTTTTGAAAGGTAAATGTTTTATAGCCAATTTAACATGGATATCAATCTATGGCCAGGCTTTAGGAGAGTTCTAAGACTGATGTAGTGATATTTGTTATATTCACATACCAGTCTTCAGCAAGATTCTAGCCAGTCTTACCTGTGCATAGTCCCTCTCCAGCTGTCCCTTCTTCAGACTGTAGGTCCTACAGAGAGAGAGAGACAGAAATGTGTTCAGTTGTTTGAAGGGGGTAAATAGTATATGTAGGCTAATATTAAATCAATTCAGCAGCTCACAAGTTATTGTCATTTGTAAGTTAAGACATAAACATATTAAAGACAGGAGGAAGAATATATAAATCAGATTTTCATTTTCAATGAATAGGTTCTTATCATTTTGGCCATAATCCTGCAGCCCTTCGTTCTGACCCACAAAATGCACAAACCCCTACAAATTTCCCCCTTGCCGTCTCTATATCACACAACATCCTGGCAGCAGAGACAGTGGAAGCTCTTATCACAGTCCAGGAATGTGCAGAATGGAAAACATAACATTACGTATACGATTACACAGACAGATAAATGTACTGGCACTGTTTGCTAAATGAACAAAAGTGGCATACTGGAAACGACCACACCGAGTGAACAAACATTTTACCTGTATATTATGACAGGAATTTGACTACTTATATTCATATATCATACCCATCTTTGTGTACTATATGAAAAAAGTAGAATGGTCCTCACTAGCATTAATATGTTGTATATAAATGACTCCTACTAAAACTGCCTCAGTACATTACATCTCTTCTAAAGATTAAAATTATAGTTTTCCTATGGGGACAACTCGGAAGCAACTCAGAGGAGGCAGTGCCCTTGGTGTCGTCGCGCCGCCAAAAATTGCCGCTGAGCGCTGCGCTCAAAGTTGAAATGATTTCAACTTGTTGGCGCTGACCTGTCAAGGCGCAAAACAAAGCCAGAAGCAATAATGACGTATATCTGCATGGAGCTTTTGCCTCTGTTTTACCTCTGATTATGTGCAGGCGCCTTACCACTGGACTTATAAGTTGTTTGGGACCTACAAGTATAGTCTCACATCACAAAAGCTTGCATTTCTCTCTGAATAATTAGTGTGGGTGGGAGTCAGTTTTCATATGTAAATGTAGGCAGTGTGGAAGTGGTTTCACAAACAACCTAATCATTAGCATTATCTTTTTGGTTATTCACATGCAGATGTTTAGGACTCACTAACCCACTTGGGAGCTCCCATTTCAACATTTTGTTAAGAAGGTCAAAAGGTCTTTTGTTTTTTTATTGCGAAAGTGACTTGCTCGTCAGACCTGAGATCTGTATTATGTGGGAAACATTACACATAGGATTGGGCAGACGTGTATGACTGACGTTGGCAGACACAAGCGACTCCGATCTAGATTGCTGTTTGAAATAAAGATGATGTGAGGGAACAACAATCAAGCAACAACAGGGAAGGGAAACAGTGGTGGAAGACGCAGAAAAGGAAGACAACACTTACTGTAAGTGTAGATGGCATAATTACTGCTAATTACATTTAAACAAATAGGAAAGCGCTTCTTTTCAAATGTTTCCCAAGACATCCTTTTTGTGTTAAACCTGCTGTGTACAGTCTGTTTTCTAAACAGGGGCTGCTTTAGACTTCTAGCTTTAGCTAAAAAAGAGGCATGATCAATTCTTAATGACTGAACCAGTCTTTTAAATCCTGCAAAGAAAACTGCAATATTTCCAACTGTCAATGATCTACTACAAGAGGTTGGAGCATGTGTTTAGTGTTTAACTCCACCCCCACACGTTAGTGGAAATAGGACACGGCCTTCCCTGATCTCACTGATACCTCCACCCCCAACCTTCAGTATTGAGTCTGTGGTCTAAAACACACATGCTCAGTCAGCACTGCAGGCCTCGTTGGCGCAGTAGGCAGCGCGTCAGTCTCATAATCTGAAGGTCGTGAGTTCGAGCCTCACACGGGGCAGGTCTTTTGAGATTAATTTGAAAACCACCCTTTGCGCCACGAAATAGCAGAAAGAGCACCTGGAATATGGTATGTGCCGGTTTTAACTGCTGGTGATTTCCAAATCTCCCCCCTAAAAAAAATTGTATAATGGATTAAACTGGAAAAGAATTTAGTGTTTAAATTCATAATAGTTGCATTATGAATGACAGAGAGTTTCTCTAAAAAGGAATAATTCTGTATATAATCACAACATTTATGTAACCCCTCACATCAAAATGAGCTGAACACCCTACTTTGCAACATGACACTTGATGATCACAGACGTTATGTGAAAACTGAGTGGAAACTGTCTCCTCACTCAGGGCATGAAAAGCTCTTTCTTCTTGCTGTTGGACAGATTTGTGTCCTCCGTTCCAAACTAAACTAGATCGGCAGTGACAGACGTTTTTATTCTTTATGTCAACGTGCTGCAATACAGAGCCCTGACGAACACAGCTCTGTCACGTATGGAGCTTCTTGTGTGCAACATAAATATATAGCCTACTATTTCAGAGGTTAATTATCATTAATTGATGTCTAAACATTCAACAAACACATCTTTGTAACCTTCTTTCAACTTATAGTGGACCATGTTTGAGGCATAATCACTCTCATGAGCCTCCAATGCCCACTTTTTAAACCAAAATAAAGTGATACCACCATAGAGAGAGGGGTTTACTGGCAATCCAGGCCTAGCTGTCTGAATAAATGATGACACCTCTTTAGCAAATACTGGAATAGATCAATTGTTGTAAAAATAGATGTACTAAACTTACAGCCTTATTCGGCTGGGAGTAGAGCTGGGCAACTTATCGCTATTATATCCATATGAGGCTAGATATCGTCTTAAAAGTGTGGATATCGTAATATCGCAATATGACGTGAAGTGCTGTCTTTTCCTGGTTTTAAAGGCTACATTACAGTAAAGTGATGTCATTTTCTGAACTTACTGTTCTAGCTGTTCTTTTATTTGCCTTTACCCACTTGGTCATTATATCCACATTATTGATGATTATTTATCAAAAATCTCATTGTGTAAATATTTTGTGAAAACACCAAAAGTCAACCCTACAATATCGATGTATTTGGTCAAGAAGATTGTGATATGTGATTTTCTCCATATCACCCAGTTCTATTCTCAAGTCATAGCAGTAAAGCAGCCTGTGTCCCTGAGTTGTCCCGTGTATTCTCATCCTAAGGATAAATTAAGGTCAAGCATTGTGGTTACAAATCATATGCTGCAGAGACACCAATGCTGAAGTACAATGGAACTGAGAAGTACTGCTATTCTACAAGCACCTCTAGCGAAAACTCAGGATGACTTCTGTAAACAGCACTGTGTGAAAAGGCACTGCTGGGATTTGAACCCAGGATCTCCTGTTTACTAGACAGGCGCTTTAACCAACTAAGCCACAGCGCCCTGTAAGCCCTCAATGGAGAGCACTGTTTGAATCGCTTATCAGTTGGAACAACACATTCCAAAACCCAAAGATAGCATGTTGATACTCCAGATTCCAGTGACTGCAATTGACTGCTTATGCCTGAAATCATACGAATGTTCCTGTACATAATCCTCCACTGGAGCTTTCATATTTCAGTTTTGATACAAGACTTGAGCTGACTGTAGAAAAGGCACTGCTGGGAAAGGCCTCCTGTAGTCTATGGGGAAAAAGTCCCATGTGTAAAAACTCATCACTGCCACTGACCTCTGGATTATGTTGGAACATATGTTATTAGTTACCTTATCGTTTACGTAAGAGTATGGGCGTGTGTGACATAGGGAACTATTGTATGAGATGTAATTCCCCATTGAAGGTTCAGTAGAATTGAGTTAGAAGAGAAGTAGAATTGTGCTGACTGTGGAAAAAACACTTCAAACCCATAAATACAACTATTAGCATTTCAATGAACTTGTACATTTGAGCTAAGTTCCCACTAGAAGACTTCTCCAGAAGTCTCCAGTTTGCTCTAATATTCACACTATACAACTTGCTATCTTGTGGTCTTCTTTTAACACTACCTGAGTGACCGGCAACAGGGGCTCAGACACTACTAGAACTTTCACCAGGAGGAATCCCAGAGTATAGCCTCCAAACTACGTTTTTGTGACGAAAACACAAACTGTGACCAGGGATTCTTGGATTCCCGTGAGAAATAAGCGCTCAGAGTTGTTGGTGGCTGATCTGCAGGGATAAAACAAAGAGGAAAAAGAAAGAGCAGACAGAGGCGCTTTTAATGGGGTGTTGTTGATGACACACACGTTCACAAAATAGCCTGTTTCCACACCTCTTTACTATTTACAGCCTGTTTTCTCTCTGTGCAACAACAACTTTGGTCTGTGTTGCAAATGCACCACCTACAGGAAAGTACAGGCGACCCCTCCCCCTGGTTTCCCCTTAGGCCGTGTCTTGCGCTCTCATTGGCTGTAGCTCTTGAGACGTGCGCACGCGAGTGCAGAGCAAAATCCGATTTGCTTCCGATACAGGGCTATTGTCGGGGAGCTCCAAAATCAAACGGCATTAGTGTGATCTTTTATCATGATGCATGTGTGTTGACATATTACAGTATTAAGAGACATTTGGCAAGAAAGTATTTAAGGCACTGCTGGGATTCTTCCCCAGGATCTCCTGTTTACTAGACAGGTGCTTTGACCAACTAAGCCACAGCGCCTTGTCACAGCACTGCTTGATTAAGCCATAGTACTGGACTTACAAGACGTTTGGGATCTACAACAAGAGATAGAACTTATTTCTGAGAGTAAGGTTTTTTTTTGGTTTAACCTGTAATCACGTGTTAAATCTGCCAGAGACGGCAGATAAAACTGACGCTAATTATGCGAGCTGAAATGAGGTCGGAGAAACAATGGAATATAACGTATAAATCTTTAGGGTCTGAAAAAAGTGGGCTGTGACTCAATCACTGTACTTGAACTGAAGGGATTCAATTTTAGTAGCTGCAACTGGCTGTGGCAGTGATACGAGTCTAGGAAACCAATCAATTTGAAAGTATTTAAAATTAAAGTTTCTTTCATCATCTACACACACACACACACACACACACACACACACACACACACACACACACACACACACACACACACACACACACACACACACACACACACACACACACACACACACACACACACACACACACACACACACACACACACACACACACACACACACACACCAAAACACACACATACAGTACATTATGCAAATATGAATTCTGGCTCTCTGACACCTTTATGCACAGCTCTATAAATAAGCTTTTCCTGCTTTGGTATCTTAATACTGCAGACTCAGGGTCCAAAATTAACTTTTTTGTCCACCAGCCAAATGGCTAGTGAATGTTCAAATTTTACCAGCCACTCAATAGATAACCATATTGTTTTGGCTGGTGAGTGAAGCAAATCCACCAGCCACTTGCATATTTTACCAGCATTTGGCTGGTAGATGGTGCTAATTTTGGACCCGGACTGCAGTATACTTGTGTATCAGTAAGGGCCTCTGGAACACGTGTAGACAAACACACATCCTCATCCTCACTGGGATCCTTGGACATGTCTAGGCTTCTCATGCAACCATGGTGACACTACAGCAGAGACCTCATATGTAATATATGCACACCCAATTAACAGCTAGAAATATCTCACACACACTACCCATCTTTGTGTGGTACTGTGTGTTTCTTGACACAGAATAAAAACAAACAGAGACGTCTTGAATGCTTATTTTGCTTAAAATTTTAGGTAAGTGTAAGTTAGCATATACTGTACGTCTCATAAGATGCTTGTCAGTCAGTACCTCTGTACTCCTTATGGCCCTGACACACCAACCCAATTTTCGGCCGTCGGACAGTCTGGCGAGGTCAGTGACTCGAGTCTGTTCGGTGGCCGACCTGACTTGTTGGGTCGGAAGGAGGGCAGTCGGACTCAATGACCAATCGGATTGGTGGAGTGCTAACCCGGAAATGACGAGCAAGATGAGCCTGACGAATGCCTCTCAAAATCTGACGAAAATCTTTTAAACTGACCTTAATGCCATTATGCCCGGTGGTAAAATCCGGGAGCAGCCAGACCCACATGACGCGTTTGTCCAATCAGCTGCCGGTTTTAATTTTTTGGGCAACAATACAGATTAGCGCCGCCTGCTGTTATGGAGACGTACTTTTTTGACCAACTCGGGGAGGCAGTCAGTCCGACTGGCTTTTCTGCGGACGGTCGGCCGTCGGGTTGGTGTGTCAGAGCCTTTATACTTGCTTTCCTCACTCCTTTTATTTGTTCTGCCCACAGTCTATTTCCATCTATCCTTAAAACCTCTCCATACCCTCCCTCCTCCTCCGCATTTCTTCCTGACTCTTATCACTTCCTCTTTGGCGTTCTGCACACTGGTTTCTTGCCCTCTCTTTCTCTACAATTCCTTCGGTCTTTCCTCCCTCATCTCTCTCTCTACTCTGCCTGCCCGTCATTTGTGTACGTTCGTTAAGTGTGTCGTGCATGAGTCAAAAAGCAGTGTCAGCATCAGCTGTGCATGGAGACCTCTGACACCATCACCTCTGACAGGAAATACTTAAGTGCTTAGGAGTGGACACTAAGTGTATATTGTGTGTGAAGGCAGAGAGAGAGGGAATGATCAAACGTGGGAAAAGAGCTAAGATCAATGGTTTACAGGACACAGCCTGAGATCGGCGACAACAGGATAAGCAACATGAGTCACAGACAGAGACAGAGGCGGAGGAGGTCATGTTTTCACACTGCGTGATCACCACAAGACAATAGAATGCAGTTTTTCCACTCTAAGGCCCCGTCCACACGTACCAAAACGATCTTTTTTTTACCCGTCTTCCCTGGATTCGTTTCAAGAAAAGTTGCGTCCAAACGAATCCACTTGTAAATGACTCAACGCGCTACTTCATATTCCAGGCCTATAGGCGGCGCTGTTTCTGCTACAGTAATTCACAAAAAAACGGAGAAGAAGAGCATAGTCATTTTCACTTCCTATCATAACATGACCAGATTATAACGTTCTCTTAATACATCCGTGGACTATAATCACTTTCACCACTGCTCATTTTATAAAGGCTGCCGCAAGAAAACGTGTCTTTGTTTACGTTGTATAATGTGCTGTTGGATTGCCTTTTATTTTGCATGATTGCAGCGCGCTAGTAGCGAGCTAACGTCGGCAGTCAAACAAACATCAATGATCCATGAATGACGTTGGCTACATAACGTTAGCAATATATCTTGTGTAGAATCCAGAGGGAAGGGTCAGGGAGCAGAGACACAGTATTTAGATGAAGTGAGCTGGTTTGACCACGGAGATGGGATGTGCTGGCTTAGCTTTAACGCAGTTGTGTGCGTCAGCGGCCGTGGGAGAGGGTGTAAAAGAGGGGTGTGGCGATGACATCATCGATACGGATCCGTATTCACCATCCATACGAAGCCAAACGAGAGCCGTTTTCGGATTTTTTCACCCTGAGACCAGGTTTCAAAAAAGTGCGTTTTCAGGCAGTGCGTTTGCAGGATTCGTCTGGACGGTCGGCCCAAACGATGCAAAACATGTGCGTTTGCACAAAAAAACGTTTCCGTGTGGATGGCCCCTAAGACCTAGCAGGCATTTGAACAAAAACATTCACTATTTTATTTCATTTCAGAATACAAGTTACGTTGCAAGCAACTAAATTTAAAGATTGAAGTTAACGACTATAAGTTAATTCTTGAAAGGCCTGTGTGCTAGCATTAGGGTTGCAAAATTCTGGGAATTTTCAAGGATGGAAATTTTTCATGGGAATTAACGGGAATAAAACAGGAATACATTGGATATTTTTAATATTGCTTTTTATAATACTGTTCGTCTATAACAGGGAACTTAAATGTAGTTGAAAAAAACATCTTGCAGCATAATCTTGGTTAAAACAACCTGATTTAATGCAACTTCAGTTGAATGGCCTCCCTATATTTGTCAATGACATGCACACACACATTAATCAGCATAGGCTACTACATACTTGCCAACATTTAGTTTTTAAAATAGCTAAACTTTCCATGGAAAGTTTCTGGAAAATTACTGGAAAATGTCCGCCCCTTTGCAACCCTAGCTAGCATTGAAGAATTAGAAACTTTATACAAACCCAAATCAGTTGCCATTGCTCTGACAGAGACTACAGTGAATTGAACATAGTGTTAGTTTTCTATCTATAAAAAAAAGGCAGGAATCTCTGTCCGTCCATGCACAAAAGGCTTTCTGCGACATGTGCAAAAGAACAATAAAAAAAGACGTGACCCGCAGCACCCTAAAGTACACAGAGCCCACTGTGTATTATCATTCAACCTACTTTTGTGTGACTAAACTAGGGCTGCCCCCTGAATGTGACACATTTATTATTAATAAACGGTGAGTAAAACTAAGCAAACGCACAATAAAGTTTGAAAAAGCGATCGAGGCCAAGCAATCGGCCCATTCCGAACAGGTACATTTTGAACGGGCACTGCACTAGTTATACAAATCCTGAAAATACTGCTGTGGCAGATAGGTTAGGTAACAATGGAAAAACAGACCAAGAAATATCGTATAATATTAGGGCTGTGAATCTTTTGGTATCTCATGATTTAATACCAATTCTTGGGGTCACAGCTCGATTCAAAATTGATTCTCGATTCAAAACAACTCCTGATTCAAAATTGATTCAGCACATAGGCATGCTACTTTCAGGATCTACTTTCAAGTTTCAAGTTATTTATTGTCAGATGCACAACAGTTACAGAAGCATTCCCAAAGTCATGGCCACTGAATATCTTGGGTTTCAGGCTCCCTCCAACCATGCTAATTAAAGTTGTATAAAACAAAAAATCACAAGTAAAACAAAAAACTAAATGAGAATCCATGACATAAAATAGTGCAAATTAAAATATAGGGCTAAACATAATAAAATAATAAACCTCTATTCTGGTCTGCTGTGCGTTAATAAAGGCAGGGTGGCAAATTATGGCATGAAAGCAGACAAAAGTGCGTACAAGATTATAGTCTTTATATTTGAAAAGGTTTTATCAACTCATTGCAATAATGTCAACACGCAAAGGAAAATCTAAGACAAAAGGTAACTTTAATTCATGTTAAACTATGTAAAAAAAAGTTAGATTTGATCTGCAACTGTGTATTCAAACTCAAAATGAGCACGCTCAAAGTAACATGCCATTTGCTTATGGCCAGGCAAAGCAGCCTATGAATTATTTTCATTGAAGCGGTCTCCACTCTGCTGTCACATCTCTACCTTTCTTAAACAGGTAGGATTCATTGCAGGACTGTTGTATTACATTGCATTAGATTGTTAGGATGTTCATACAGCATTTTTCTGGTATATCATTGTACCAGACAGTGATGGAGTACTCGAGTCCTGGACTCTGACTCAAACCCGACTCAAGTCACTATTCTCTGGAATTGTGACTCGACTTGGACATGGGCACTTATGACTTGGACTCAGACTTGAGAGGATTTATGAAATTAAACTAGAGCATTCATGAAATAAAACTCAGAAGTTGGATGAAGTTTCTGCCTACTTTTATGTGTAATAAATAGGTCATGAAAATGTGATATAAGACATTGATATATTCAGTCTGTAACTGTTTCAGCTGTTTCATCCTACGTAGACTCAGACTTGAGTCTGACTCGAGTTGCTCTTCTCTGGACTCGTGACTCGACTAGGACTCGATTTCAGGTAATGTGACCCGACTTGGACTTGACTCAGACTCTTCTTTGGTGACTCGGGCTTGGACTTGAACACTGGGGACTCAAGACTCGACAGTTGGTGACTCAACTACAACACTGGCACCAGATACTGTAAAAAATGCTTCGCGGGACATTTGTGTAACAGATGAGGTTATTATGTTTGATACTTATTTGAACTTCTTATTTTAATGGGACTATTTATTATCCGACTGCCTTGTACCACGGGTATTATTTAAACAGAAACATGTTTTAATGGCAAATCACAATAATTGTTTCAATCATACAGTTTAAAGTGATGGTTCGGAGTAATTCACCCTAGGGTCCTTTGCACCACGACCTCGAGCCAAACACCCCCCCAGAAGCTTTTTTCACCTTGGTCTAACATTGGGAGAGTTAGCGTAGAGTAGCGTTATCAGCTGAATAGCTTAGCGCAGGGGCTAATGGACCCACGTTTTATCTCGTAAGTTACCCCACTAATAATGCCCGAAATGATACCAATAAGTTATTGGATAACATGTTATTTACATAAACTTCTGGTGTACTTACAAACTTTCCAATCCATCGTTTTATGAGAGCATAACCTATTTGTACTACTTGTAGACGTTTGGTATCATTTCGGGCATTATTAGTGGGGTAACTTACAAGATACAAACGTGGGTCCATTAGCCCCTGCGCTAAGCTAATCAGCTGATAACGCTACTCTAGCTAACTCTCCCAATGTTCGACCCAGGTGAAAAAAGCTTCTGGGGGGGTGTTTGGCTCGAGGTCATGGTGCAAAGGACCCTAGGGTGAATTACTCCGAACCATCACTTTAATGTTACGTAAGTCACAGCCAGTGCTTCCTAAAGGCATACTACATCTTGCATCAAGCTATCTGCTTAGGATGTGACACTGGTATTTGCATCTTAAAATAAATTAAGTTTCAGTAGGTCATGGTTGAAGAAATGTCTTTGACTCATTTTGAGATAGAAAGAACCCTTCATCTCATATTGTCATCATCTTTGTCATTTCAGCCTTTCAGATACCCCTGGGTCTAGTATTAGCTGGGGTTCTCCTGTGATTTTGAATAACAGCAGAGGCTTTCTGTGCTGTCATTTTACCAAACAAAAAGGCCACCTAATTATATTAGCAGGGTGTGTGAATCAGCATTGCATTAATTTGGTTCTTTTCCCCCCAATGAGTCCTTGATTTTCTGTTTTTCTTTCTAAATTATGGAGGCATTAATGAGGACTCTGAAAGCATTTTGGTTTCAAATTGGGAGGCTCATCTAGCTACTCAGCATAGAGACCCATTATGTTTTAATGATATCTGCAGATAGTTCCTAGGATTTGGTCAATACATTTGAGAGAGATAAATATCCCATTTAAATGTGCCACCAAAAACACTAGGGCTGTGCTCGATTAAAGAAATTCTTATTCGACTAACACTCATTCAATTGTATCGACTAATCAATTAGTTGATTTAATCTGTAAATCTGAGTTTCTCCGCAAAGAGTCATGCAAAAGCACCACTTTAATTCTTGTGTTTACCAGAGATGTGCTTGTACGTTTCTTGGAAATAAGTCATTCAGCATGAAAAAAGCATAAAAACATGACTAATCGATTAAAGAAATCTAAGTTGACTAAGACCAAAACGACCGATTAGTCAACTAATCGACTAAGAGAGAGCAGCCCTACAAAACACAGACATGGGGGGTAAATTCACATATTACATGGACTGTGGCCGTGCCACAGTTCTAGTCCAGTGCAGTCCAGGCATCAGCTACAAAAACCGGCACTCTCATCCTTTGTTTTCTCACTACTGTCATCTCCATGATTGACGATGCTCTTTGTGGATTATTTATAATGCACACTCTGTCTAGACTATGGTAAATTACATGCACTTGACTTTGCAATTTGTCTCCTAGTACTCTGACAAAAAATAAAATACCGTCTTCACGGAGGGGTGAATTGTTGTAAATCTCCCCCATATTATGCCATTCATGAGAACATATTTAAAAATGCAGTGCTGCATGGCAAAGCATACAATGCCTTTTGCAAAAGGCAAAAAGGCCATCAGGAAAAAAGGCCATCACAATGTCACAATGATGGCCTTTTTGCAATTTGGTTTCATTCACTGATCTACAGATTAAACTGATATAGCACAACTGCAATACTGAAATTGTGTTACAGCTTCATTATTATGTTCTGCATAAGGAAAGGCAAGTAGGTGTCTAGAAGCTAGCTGTGTGTGTGTGTGTGTGTGTGTGTGTGTGTGTGTGTGTGTGTGTGTGTGTGTGTGTGTGTGTGTGTGTGTGTGTGTGTGTGTGTGTGTGTGTGTGTGTGTGTGTGTGTGTTGGGGCAAACATAAGGGTATGGGGGATTTAGCTGGATTGAGGACACCAAGTTGACTCCCTGAGTCCACCAACTTGTCATCATTTTCTCCTCTCTCTATCTCTTATCCTCTCTCCTAAAACTAGTCCAGCTAAAATTCAGTCCCAGAGGATTAAATACACTTCCCTTTCTTTCTTTTTGTCCCCCCCTTTTACCTGTTACAATTGGTAAACAGGCTTAATGCACTACAGCTAGCAACGTTTGTGCATGTGTGGTTGAGCGTGTATATTGATTAAAGCCAGCCTGTGGATTAATTAGGGTAAATAACCTCAGAGCAGATTTTGGGATTTAAGAGTTAACATTTACTGTAGGCTTTAGGCAGGAAAATGTGTGTCTGTCAATAGAGTATGCGCTTCATTATGTGACCACAAGTTATTTAGTTGACATGATGTTCGCAAAAGTCTAGCCAAGTGATCTACATAGTCTACAAGTTCACGTAAAATATTTCAGTGTCGTATTTGCAGTCCAGACCCATAAAAAAAAGGTGTTTTTTTTGTTTTAACAAAAAGGACAATATCCCCTAATTACAGTACTGTAAATGGCCCAGTGTTAGCCAACTGGCTAGCTTCCTACTGTAGTCTATTCACTGACTGTTTGCAGGCATCATTGCGGTTATCATGCATTCTGACCCTGGATGGGGAAAGGTCAATACTTGCTGCTCCCTGTGGAAATCACTGCTGCATTAGTCTCGCATTTTCCACACAGCATTCCAGGATGGGAGAGAAACGTGCTCTGGTTTATTTTTTTAAACCAATCACAAATCGTCTGGCGGCGCTGAGTGACGCACGGAGCCACGGTGCCGCTGCAAAATAGCTTTGGGACGGAACTTGTTTTGGTGGAACGTGTACGTTCAAGGGGGTGAACAGGTGAAAAAAGTTGTCAACAGTTAGCCTAATTTATCTCCTTTTTAGCAACAGTTTGCTTTATTTGCAATCGTTTCTTAAAAGTATAAAATGTCTTAAAATTACATTCCAGGATATAGTGTCCTTTCTCTCACAGAAAGAGTCGTTGGATCAGAATAAAATCTGTTTTACTACTGTGAGCTTTACAGATATCCCACATAGCTAATGAACAATTCCAGACATATAACACATTTTTGCAATGTGCATTGCAGATCACATTTTCACTCACTATGACCCCTACTTTGTCATTATTAATCGTATATGAACTATAACATTGCCGTCAGTGGGCTTATTTGCTAGCTAACCAACGCAATGGAAAAATATAGCACATAGACGGTACCGTAGAATAACGTTACGTGAAACAGCGATTTAACGTCACCACTCGTTTTACATACAGTTTAGCAACAAAACCAAATGCTGAGGGAACATTTCTACGTTTTCTCATGTTGGTTTTGAGCGCCATGCATCCCCACTAACCTGGAAAACGTTTTTTAAAAAGTAAGTGAATACAGCGTGTGGCTCAAATACAACATCTACTGCAGCGGGGAGTCCGAGGCAGGGGGGCCGCGCAATGTGCTAACGTGAGCTTCTTCTGTCATCTGTGGTCTGATAAACAGTAAATTCATCAAATTCAGTGCCCATAACGCGATTTTCCAATCAAATGTAGGGCATACATACACGTAGGGCTGGGCAATATGTAGAAAATCAAATATCACAATATTTTTTACCAAATATCTCGATATCGATACAGAGACAATATTGTAGTGTTGACTATTGGTGCTTTCACAAAATTAGATTTTTGATAAATAATCATCAGTAATGTGGATATAATGACTAAGTGGGTAAATGCAAATAGAACAGTTACAAGAGTCTGGTAAGTTCAGAAAATAACATCACTTTACTGTAATGCAGCCTTTAAAACCAGGAAAAGACAGTACTTATGCCATATTACGATATAACGATATCCAAAATCTAAGACGATATTTAGTCTCATATCAGGATATCGATATAATATAAATATATTGCCCAGCTCTAGCGTCACATTTCACGGGACCCGTGTGAATGCGGTTTTGATGGTAAATCGGTCGTCGAGACTTTTGTTGCGGTTTGTCACTCTACCTGAGGGGAAAATGCTGTACTCGCGCTGTTGTTTATTCACTGCCACTTTGTCTGTGTTACCGGTCTGTATTATTCTCCTGCATGTCATTCTGCTATGTTTGTACTTTTTGTTTCTCTGTAAGCATGCTGTGTCCATAACGTAGCTCCTGTTTGTGAGAAAGAATTTCCTCTTGGGGACAAAGTCTGAAGTCTATTTAGTTGACATGACCAGCCGCAATGGAGTTTCCTCGTAGACCTTTATGCCGCTGGTGAAATGGCAACAGTAATTTGAGCAAGACGAAGACATAGGCGAGGTTGAAAATATTTTTAACAAAAGAATCACACTTTGTCAGTGAACACAACATCATTTAGCGTTACAGATCAAGCAGCCATGCAATATTAGAGTTACTGGAAGAAATCAAAGATGAAATTGAATCTCCCACTCAGCGTTCACATCCCATTCCAGCAGTTGTTAAACTCCTCGCTAAATTACAAATATTGGCATCAGGATCATTTCAAACATCAGCAGTGGGAATATCGCAGTCTGCACTCAGCCATATCATAGCACAAGTACCGCTTTGCTACAGCGCAATTTACGGTATAGTGGGTGGAGAAAGACGCTGATTGCCTGATGGGTGTCAGGGTTGATAAATACTACGCAAAATGTGGAAGCATAGCGTGCGCCATTACCGAACTCGCATAAACAGACGCAGCGCAAACTGCGCTAGTGTAGTGTAAATTAGGCCCTCGGTGTCTTGGCCAAGGGTACATCGACAAAACTGATGCTTGTCGCCGCAGGTCGCTTGAGATCTCCCAATTTCAAGGTGGTCTCAATAAACACTGCAGCACCCTGCTGCTCCTGATTTTACCACCAGGAGAATGTGTCATCAGAAATAATTACAAAACATCAAAGGCTAGAGGAACGCCCGAAGAAAACACTGCAGGCTGGGTCTTTCAACCATGAGGATGACAAGGCCAATTTGAAGATCTGTACCCAGTGGCATGTAGCTCCATCCATCACTGACTAAAAGAACTAACACATTGGGGTTACATATGCTTAACTTGGCTCTCCCACAAGTGAGACCGGGGCCGTGTTCACTCTCCAAAACCCAGCAGCAACAAGGCAATCTGTTCTCAAACAGCTGGAGCTGCCCCCCAAGAGTGAAAGGGAGAGAAGGGGGAAGGGGGAGTCTCAGAGAGAGAAGAGGAAGTGTGAAATGAGAAACAAGAGAAAGGGATGGAAGCAGAGAAGCAAAGAGTATAAGACAGTCTGCTGTCATAAATGATCAATGCTTACTCAACACAGAAAAAAATGAGAGCGTGTGAAAGAACCAGGGTTTCCTCCCATTGCCAAATCCAAAAGGGAAAACTGCCAGAATCGCACACGTGATGAGTAAACAGAGCTGAGACTAAATGAAAAAAGAGAAATATGTAGACTGACAAAAAAAATGTTAGAGCAAAAGAGACAGAAACAGCATGGAGAGTATGACGGCGAGATACAAAATGAAATTTGGAAAAGAAGAAAGAGGGGAAGAAAGACAAGAGTCGGAGAGCAGGAAGAGGGCAGCAGGAAATTCCTTCGTCATTTTACCCAACCCTATGGCCTTCTCAAAAAACTGGAATATGACAACCCTCCTCCTCCTCTTTTTCTTTCTAATGCCACTCCTCCCTCACTCATTAGTTGTTTCCTTCCTTCTTTCCTTTTGTGCATGGCTGTGTCCATGTGTGCATGCCGTGCACAGCATATCGCGGTCACATGACGACTAGAATTAAAATCATCTGGCAGTTGGTGAGTGTATTCTTCAGGATTGTGTTAGCACACGCATGCGATACAGACGTGTTCATACCTCATGTCTTCCAGCAGGTCATATTCAGTCTGGTATTTAAAGTGCAGTCTTGTCATCTGCTCTGTGTGTGTGTTTTTCAGCTCCTGTGTCACTTTGACCTGGAGGAAACAAGAAGACACGTCAAGTAAAGGATTGGTCATGTATTCGTCCGTCTGCTGTGCATGGGTTATTCATGTCATAGCTCAAATTCACCTTCAGAAAACCTACAACAAATCCTTCCACATTGATCAAATCAAATCATGAGATATACAAAGTGAGACTATGGCTGTTATAGTACAGCTTAAATTGCCTTTACCTGGTCATGAAAGAGTTCAATGAACTGTGAATGCCTCTACCTGCCTAAGATTATTATACACATTAATAATTTATTGATTTTTTTTCTCAGTGACATATATCACCCACCCCTACTTGGATTAAATGTTGCATGAAATCACAAAAAGTCACACACTATTCTGACAAACGCAGTAACATAATCCAGTATGACTGTAACGAACAAATATTTCCTTTATCAATTTATTTGCTGATAATTTTTTCAATGAATTGTCAGTCTATGAAAAAATAGTGACCTTGGACTCTAACAACTCAAAGATGTATTAAAATATACAACAGCAATAAATGAATATTTGAATATGATGACTGGTCGTAGTCAGTAACATAAAATGTGTGTTTTCATCTCCCGAAGTTTACTGAATGCACAAAATATTGAGAACATCAAGTGCACTGATAAGGTGAATCAAGGTAAAAATCATCATTAGGCCTATTCTGTTGTGATTTCTTTCATTGAATCCATATCTGTCACAAAGGATCTGATGGAGATAAAGGCAGAGAAAGTCAAAGAAGGATCTGTTTTAGAGATGTAGGTTAGACTGTGGGGCAAAAGGGGCTACAACTCAAGGTTCTGAATTTGATGTTTTTGAGTGTAGTATCATATAGTCACATGAGCCAATATACACATGCACACACAAATAATGTAACCCCCACCATCTCTCTACCAATCACGTGCCATTTATCTAGAGTGTGCTCAGCTCTAGAGTCACCTGAAAGGAACACATACACACGCACTCCCAACAACGTAACAATCAGTGTCCAGGTCAGACTTTTGGAGAGGCTGAAATTGCAGGAACGTCTTTCTGTCTGTGTGTGTGTGTGTGTGTGTGTGTGTGTGTGTGTGTGTGTGTGTGTGTGTGTGTGTGTGTGTGTGTGTGTGTGTGTGTGTGTGTGTGTGTGTGTGTGTGTGTGTGTGGTTATGCGCATATGTCTTGAACAGTTAGTCCGATGGATTTCAAACTTGAAAGGTGTCGTGCTACAGGCTCTGGCGTTGTTTGGATTAGAAATGCAAAAGATATCGTTAAATATCAGTAAAATAAGCACACATTGGCTCTTGCCGCTGGTCACTCCCCCTCTCACACTGCATGCACACTGACTGAGCACTAAACCTGTTTGAGTCGTGACTCACTCAGATCTTTCACCCGACTCTTTAAATTATCTCACACACACACACACACACACACACACACACACACACACACACACACACACACACACACACACACACACACACACACACACACACTCCGGTTCTGGTGGTAAATAACTCTAACGAGCCAGGTGGGTAGCACACTGCCATGAGTCCATAACGCTAATGTCTGGTTACTCCACATTTTCATTGTGATATTTTGTGATTACATTCTGAATCTGCAACGTTCTCGGTCAGGTAAATCAGTAAGTTAGTAGTAGGGTATACAGGGGAGTTGCATTTGAAGTGGTTTGGGGACCTTCTGTAAGTCATTTTGGGGTAGGCTACAATTTGGTTTTGATGAATTCTACAAGCAGCAATACCACAGGCCAAGCAATCGGACGTTCCAAACAGGCACATTTTCAACAGGCACTGCACTAGTACTTTTAACAACCCATAACAGTATTTAGGAGCAGCAGACAGACTCCATGTGCAATAGGAAAAGATGCTAATTCTATCAACTTACACGAAAATTAATTTAGGTGTTCAGACCGGGGGCTATAACCTGCACTCATTCACACAGTCTTGTGCAAAAACAGACAGAGAGCTCACCCTTAATATGCGCACACGCGCACACACACACACACACACACACACACAGTCACTGTGATGGTCATTGTGTATTGTCGAGTACATTCCATCAGCTATTCACCAGAGTAACAGTGGGCAAATTCATGACTGTTCTAGACAAAACAATCAACATAAAACACACACACACACACACACACACACACACACACACACACACACACACACACACACACACACACACACACACACACACACACACACACACACACACACACACACACACACACACACACCTCTCTCTCTCTCTCTCTCTCTCTCTCTCTCTGTCTCTCTCTCTCTCTCCTTTCATGTGCTGTGTCTTTGAAGATAAGGGAGGGAGGGAGTGGTTCATTACATTATCAGGGCAAAGTGACTTCACTTAATTTCACCTTCTATCACTCATAGGAAACCACAGGAAGAGAGAGAGAGAGAGAGAGAGAGAGAGAGAGAGAGAGAGAGAGAGAGAGAAGGGGAACAGCAAAGGGTGGCAAGAGTATTGGGGAGACAAAATGAGAGGAAGAGTGGCAAAGGGGGTGGTTGGGCATGAGAAGAGAAGGGAGGAGAATATGAAGGGTGAGTAAGTGAGAGTAAGTAAGAAAGAAGAGAGAGAAAAGAAGATGGCGAGACTGAGAAAGAGAGACGGTCAGTAGGGGAGAGTGAGAGTGAAAAAGATGGGATATGGAGATGAGGCAAAGAGAAAGAAATATGTTTATTAAAGGTCACGTTAAAGGAAAAGAGCTCAGGTGGTGTAGCCTAGTGGAAGCTGATGCAGCAGTCTGTACCGCTTAAACCAAACATCCACACATATTTTATATTGATTCTGATGGATACATCCCACCTGTATGAGAAAGTAACAAAAATACTTAGCAGGGTTGGGCAATATGACCTAATATATATATCAAGATAAATTAACAGATTTGACATGTCCAGTGCATATGTATTTCCTTTCTCATGATAGCTCGCATCTGATATGTTTGTCCTCCTGTTTGATTACAGTATGACTAGGTAAAAATACTGGACTGTTGGCTGATGTGTTAGTTGAACTTTTGGGAATATGGCCTTCATTTTATGGAGCGATGTATTGCCTTTTAGCCTCATTAGCAGCCATCTTTAATTTAGGCCACATAAAACTAACAAATGAGAGTCAAACCAGCTCAATCTGTAAGCAGATGTGCTGAGAACAGGCAAAACACTAAAGGGGCTGCATGTGTCGCACTGGGAGAGAAATTATTAGCATCCAAGAGCCAAATACTGATACACTATGGCTGTGATGCTGTGGGCTGAGTGTATTGAGTGTGCCAGCCACATTGGCAAGGGGGTAACCGACAGTATTTTGCTAATAAATTATGTTTTATTCTTCAAATTCAATGGGAAAGACACAGCTGCAGACAAATGAGATCTTACTAAATGAATTAACCGTAATGGTAGATTTGATCACACACAGTGGAACAAGAAGGGCTGGGTACCGAATTCAACACTTTTTGTGCATCGACCGAATTGCCTGTAAAGTATCGAGTATCAAAAAATGCCTCGTCATTCAATACCCAATTTCACTACCTTCGGAATAAATCTCAGTAAGTAAATAAATCAGTAAGCCAATAAACATGCAGCATGCTTCTACCAAGATCTAATCATGTTTGTGATTGGCTGTCTAACGTTACACATGGTAGAGGCATGTACGAAAAACTCTACGTTACGCACAGAGACTGAGCTCACGTAGTAGGAGCTGGAAAATAAAAAGAGTTATGCAGTATTGTGTAATGTTGTAATTTCTCTTTGTTTTATAAAATTGGTATAATCGAAAAAAAAAAGTATAGTCTAGGAACCTGTATCGAAGTCATGGTATTGGTATCCGTACCGGTTTCCAATATTTATATACCCAGCCCTAGGTCGGAACAAGACAACCACAGTGGTCTCTGCAGCCTCAATGATAAAAGGACCTGTTCAAGTGTGTGTTTTACAGACATGATATAACATGTTCAAGGCTAGTCTGTGTGTAGAAACCCAGAGCATAAATGGCACTGGGGGAATATGTGGCAATTAAGAGAAAATTGTGCAGAGGTTCCCAGCATAGTCATTGTCTCTCATGCATTTAATTTAGGACAACTCACACACTCATAGAAAGCAAAGGACAAGCATCTTAAACACATACTCTCACACACTGGTACCAAGCTGTAGGGTTCTGTGTTTTTTTCTCAGCCCATACAGAATCAATAAGTCAGTATCAGACATGGCTCTGCAAGCATGTCTCCTCAGTGTGTGTGTGTGTGTGTGTGTGTGGCATTTGTCAGCTCAGCTTTTGATGAAAAGATGTGACCCTGGACTGATTGAAGGTCTTCCCTTAAGACAAGAAGCATCACAACGTGAAGAAACGACAGCTTTTGTTATGCTGTCTGGAGGACTATTGGCACAATTTTACGATTACGTTAGCTATATAATTCAGCAAAATAACCGGTGCTACACTAGCGTTACACTGACGTTAAATTGTGGACTAACTTACGTTATTCATTAACGTTACTGTAACGTTACTAGTTAGCTATACCGTTGTTGCCATGTGTGTGGTGCATTGTAGGGAACCTCTCATGTTAGCTCTAGCGTTTTCTAGCTCCGTTATTTGACGTTTGACGGCTCACGCTACAACGTTAACGGCTGGATAGATTCATATTAATGTCACTAGGTTACTGACTAACCTAGCTAGCAAACGCTACTGATTTTGGCTAGCAAAGGTCTTTTCTCCCCTTCAATTTTATTTAGCCTGCAGCATTAGACGCTTTTTGTATGTTTAGTAGAACACAACATCCACATCTAGCTAAGGTTACTAACGTTACACTGTTATCTGTCTGTCATTGTCTGTACAGCCCAGCTAAAACATAACGGACTCTGGAAATCACTCACCTTCCTCGGCGGTGGCTGCATTTTGGAGTATTGACATGAATGGTTTTTCCCTTGCGAGATGTATTGTAATTCCAATAGGAAATCCAAATCAGTGTGGGACTAATATTTTGTCTCCAACAAAAAATCCTCCCCTCCAGACGACAGGGAGGAAAGACGGGAGTTAAATTTGTACTCCGGCGGCCATGATTGATGATAAATCGCTAGTTTGTACAGTGCAGAAACTGAAGCTCCGAGGAGACGCTGAACACACTTGTGCTGGCTGCTGCCACTACCAGAGCACTAGTGTGTACTGTACTGTGTTGTGAAGCAAGAGAGCAGACAAGCGGAGAAGAAAAAGCAGAGGGAAGGGATGGGGGGGTATTAACGGGGAACCCCTTCAGCAACTACCTAGCTAAGCTCAACGGCTCCCCAACGTGGCGAAACACGATATAGCGTCCTGTCTGTGATAACAACACTGGGAGCGGAAATATATCCTTTTTGTTCTGCCTCCCCTCGCCTGCAGTCGACAGTAACCTCGATTAACACTTACGCAAAGGTGTTTTAAACCAAATAAGGGGACAAAAAGGATGATAACTGCAAAATGGGACTCTTTATCTACTGAGCATTAGGGGTTTTCTGAGCTGGCCGCCAGCCTGCTCAAGGAGAAAATACTGACTGACAGGTGGAGACCCTGCCTGCGTCCTGCAGACCTGCATAGCAACAAGAAACCGCAGTCGATCAAGGAAAAATCGATCACGTACAGCAGACATATAGTACAGCTGTCTTTATAGCTACAGTCTATGCTGTAGATTAGTGTTTTATATGCATACGTACATGGAAAAATAAATAAACAAACAAAAGACACATTACCAAATGTTAGACTATTGGGTTGGTAATAATAGCATAATAATTCAATACATATCGTTCGAATTCAGTGGAAATTATCTTAGCCTATTGACCCACACAAATCACTAAAATAATTATGCATTTGCAAAACTTGCTAGACTTGTATATTTGTGTACAATGGAATACCAGGGAGTAGATAGGGTAAAATGGGGTCATGGGGTTCATTGGAAGCTGGTGCTATGGTGCCAAGTGAACAATTACTCTTGGTTGCTTGTGGTTTAAAATGTGTGTGAAATGGAAATTTAAATTGTTCATACTTTTCAAGGTTAAGACACTTGTTACTGGGTGAAAAAAATGCAGTCAATGTTATTGTTGCCCAGAAAAACTTCTGCTCACATGCCACTAATGCCAAACTACAAAAGATTGTTAAGGTTGGCAACAACGTCTTACAAAACAGACAAGTGAACTGATATATGACTCCCTGGAAATATTTTTTGCTAGATAGAATAAAATGCAAAAATAATAATAATCAGCCAAGAATATTACTTTACGCCTTCTACGTGCCATGGCCAAGGTTAAGGTTAAGGGCTGTGCAATCATTAATCCACCAAGTTTCTGGAGCAGGTAAGACATTAAGTACTTTATTACTTTCTTTCCTCTCAGTATAAAACTCACACACATACACACAAAGACATGCACACACACATTCGCAGTCAGCGACACCAAACAAATCTATTACCACCCACACACATCACTGTATGCCAGTGGCACAGAAGAAAATGGCTGACAGTCATTGTTGGATTTAGGATCCTGCCAGGACACTTTTAGTTTATGATTTCTCTTGTGATTTGGCATAGGAGAATATATTTCTGGCCATACTAAGGTAAGACATCTTTCTGTCAAAACAGTCAAGTACTTCAATTAAAAGTACAAAAAACAGCATGGATGGTTAGTTTTGATACACATATTGCATATCTGAAATGTGAGAAATCACAGGTAATCTTTGATATATTTTTGTCAGTGGGGCTGTCAGGTCCACTGTATTTCTGTGGGGACACAAAGGACCATCTATTTATGTTTTTGATTACATGGCAGGAGATTTCTAATGTTCCTTGCTTGCAAAATCCTATGCTAATAGCTGTGTGTTTTTATGAAGATTTAACTGTCTATAAAAAGGCCTTTTGTCTTTGAATTGGTGGTAAAAAAAAATGTAAATAATAGCTTATTATGATAAGAATTAGTTCTAATTCTTATGCCCTATTGAAAGATAGGTTACAAAGAAAAATAATAAGTAAATGTTGATCATTATATAGGCCTATACTTATCAATGATTACATTTATTAGTCTCAATAGGGTTTACTTTCTGAGTTTACCAAAATGAAAAAAATCATCATCCCCAGGCTAAACTGACAATGCAATGTATACAAGCTACAGCTTGTCAGACAGCACACACCTCCACAGGTTTTTCCCCCACTGAAGTATCTTAAGCATTCAACCATAAGCAACACAGTGAGATATACTGTACACTGTACTTCTGCTCGTGAGAATGAAGATACATTACACAGGATGGTCAGACAGTCTTTGAAAAGCGATTCATACATTGTGAGTAATTTCATATGTTTTAGGGGGTTTGTCCCTAGGGAAGGTTTTCTTTTGTAAATGTATTTGGATGCAATATGGATGTGCTTTTTTTTACTCAATAGTAAGCTGCGTACAGTTTGGTGTGGTGTGCACACAGCAGGTCAGAGGGATTTGGAGTACAAAAGAGGCGCTCTGTCTCAAGTCTGTTATCCGTTAAATTCAACCTGCAGCTGTTTTGAAGAGAAATAAAAGGCAGTGAAGTCAGCAAAGGGTACAGAATCAGTATCAATAATGACAGAGAGGGAAGAAAAAAAGAGAGCGCTGTAGGTTAACAAATCACTCAGCCGACAAACAAGTAAGTCTGGCAGCAACTGTCTTATGTATTTGCAAGCACGTTTTTAAGGTGTTCCTTCTATGTTATTACATGACTTGTTTGGTTGGTTTGTCAGATAAACAGATTTATAGAGGTAGAAAAGAGTGGACTGAGGTTAACAATGTAACAAGCCAGTGAGCATAACGGAAAGAAAGGTTTGAACAGGGTCTCAAACAAGGTCTGGTTTGAGTTAAGAAGTTATTCCTCTGTTTCTTCCAAGGTTTTGGAAAACTTTGGCATGCAAAGTGCCAGAATGAGTGCTGTTCGTCTGCATGAGAACACAGCTGCACTTACATTTTTGCAAAAGCGTGTTACCACAAAAGTTTGTGTGATTCTGTGTCTGAATCTTTTGCAGCTCAGATATGTTAAAATATTTAGTTTTCTTTTTTTGGGGGGAGAAAGGCTAAGTATTTCAGTTCTGCTGAGACAAGATATCAAGAAGTCTAATAAAATAAACCTGTTGGGGCAAGTGGTGGAATACTACAGTAGATGTTGTTACCTGCTTGTTACTCACATATACAGCACTAATCTATTTTGCAGCCAGACTCACTATTCACTCACACTTGTTCATTTACTCTAACATAAGAAGGATTTAGGATTTAATCAGTTATGATTTGATATGGGTGCTACCATTTAAGTTTCCTCTTGTCTTTTCTCTATCCCTCACAATTATTCTTTCATTTATTCAACTACCCACTCAGAAAGAAAAAGGTGATAAAAGGATGTCATCATTAAAAGGATTTTTATCCATTGGAATGCACAATTGCTTAAAATGAGATGACTCATGTTATAAACTGGATTGTGTAAATTTGATTGCAAAATCACAATAGACCGGTCAATTATGCAGTATACTGGACTGTTCCGCTCAGGCATGCCAATGTGGATGACTTGGGGCATCCTAAAATGTGATTGTGGCTGATGTCTCATAGTCAGACTCATTTCCTGTGACTCCACACTCTCTATTTCTGTGTGTATGATAACTTCTTCATGGTTGTTCAAATGCAGCATATTCACAATCCATTGCTTTGTACTTTTCTTTTCCTCAGGTGATTTCCCAGCCGAGATGGCTACCTTTGACAACAACATGACCAACCTAACCAATGTCAGTGCCTTCTACTGTCACTTTCACGAAGGTTTTAAATATATTCTCCTTCCTGTCAGCTATACCCTGGTCTTTGTAATTGGCCTGGCACTGAACGCCACAGCGTTGTATGTGATTGTGTTCCGCACTAAGCGCTGGAAGCCCTCCACTATCTACATGTTTAACCTGACGATGTGCGACACACTCTACATCCTCACTCTGCCCTTCCTCATCTATTACTACGCAGATGAGAACGACTGGCCCTTCAGCGAACCATTCTGCAAGCTCATACGCTTCCTGTTTTATACCAATTTATACGGTACAGTGATGGCATGGCACAGACACATACAGTACAGCAAAAATAGAGTTTGATATATGATATGGTACAGTTATAGAGGTATGATATTCCACAAGGCACAATATTATACAATATAAAATATATAAAATATTTATTACTTTGGCAGGTTCCATTCTGTTCCTGTGCTGTATCAGCCTGCATCGCTTCGTTGGCATCTGCTATCCAGTCCGCTCCCTCTATTGGGTCAGCGCTCGTCGGGCCAAGCTGGTATCTGTGGCATTGTGGGCCTTTGTATTATTCTGCCAGTCACCTATTCTCTACTTTTCAAGAATTAGGTGATTTTAATTTGTTTATTTGTCTCCCTTTTCTTTTTCCCCTTCATTCCCTTCTTACCTGCTTACTGTAATATCCCTCTTCAATGTATTTAAAGTTTTTAAGTGTGGGCTATTGATTTTTCTGACACACCAACTACCTTATATTGGGGTGCCATAATGGGACACACTTAAATGAACTACCAACCTGTCAGCTAACACATTTTCCTTGTATCTTCTTTCATTCATCACTCCTATCTTTTTTTTCCATGGTTCAATGCTGAACAAGGCAGCACTACCGTTTAATATTCCTAAACAATTGTTATCTCCTTTGCCAGGGATGTGGAGGGTGAGCGGATCTGCTACGATACCACTAGCCCAGAGCTTTTTGATGACTTCCTGGTGTACAGCTCAGCTGTGTCAGTGCTAATGTTTGCCTTGCCCTTCATCGTGGTGATGGTGTGCAATGGCCTCATGGTGCGGAAGCTTCTGGCCCCTGGCTGGGGGTCTGAAGGGGCTGAGAGGGGAGGCCTGTCAGCCCAACGTTCCAAGCAGAAGTCGGTGAAGATGATCATCATTGTGCTGGCAGCATTCATGCTCTGCTTCCTGCCTTTCCACCTCAACAGGAGTCTTTACTACTCTTTAAGATACCTAAGGCAGGTCGATCCATCACAGGTGAGGACAAACACTTTCATGATAAATGTGTTATAATGACTTTAAAAGCTCAGGATGTTACATTTTTATATGTTCATCAGATCAGCTGTAAGTTGCTGGAGGCGTCCAGTGTGGCCTACAAGGTGACCCGACCTTTAGCCAGTGCCAACAGCTGTGTGGACCCCATCCTTTACTTCCTGGCTGGGCAGGATGTCCGCAGTAGCCTCACCAAGAAGAACAAGTCATCAAAATCAACAAGTGTGAGCCAACACCTGGCCACACAACTCTGATCCAATATAACTATTTTGGTAAAAATGCAGAAAGCTGTGGGGAAATGCAGTACTTATTGTCGGTCTCTTCTGGTAGATGTGCCTCCCCACACTGACACCGACCAGTAGAAGTGCATGTTCAGATTTGACTAAAGGGTATAAATAAACATCTAAATCATGTAGTGGGCATTAAAGGCTGTTAAATGATTTCTACAGATCATATTATGTTATGTTTGAAAAGCTATAATGTATGGACAGAACTAAACTATATGGAGCTCCACATCTGTGTTTGTGTTGATTGTACTGGACAACTGCTGCACCTGATGTTTGTATGTTTGTATGGGAATAAGTGGATTTTCCTGTGGATTTTCATCTTTCTTTCCACATATCGGACAAAGATGGTAAACCACACCACTCTGTTGAGACTTCTTTTGAATATGCTGGAGCAGTGCTCATGTCTCACTTTGTGTTACAAAATGTGAAGGAATGCAAAAATAGTATTAAAATAAACATTTCTATAAATGTATAAATTACATAATTGTTGTGGTGATACATTTTTATCATGTGTCTCACTGCATTTGTTTAATGTCATAATTTGTAAGATATAATTCTTGCATAATGGCTGTAGAATGAGCCTTGCTATCATTCTGTGACACATTTTCTTAGAAGAGCTGGTGTACTACGTATATGTTGTCCTTTAATGTTAGTTCACTGATTCTCTCTCTTAGTGTCTGAGCAGCTGAGCAGGGTATTTGAAACCAGAGAAGTTAGTCGTCACATCAGCCTGTTAGCTATGAGTTTGGAAAGTATTATCTGTAATTTGTAGGAAGAGTATCCTTAGTTGCGGTTTAGCTGAGACTTGGTAAATGTCATTGTCATTCGCTACACTTGATATACATAACAGCTGCCATTTTATCTAACGAACACCAACCACCACTAGAGGGCGACACTGCCTAACAAACAAGACAGGCCATGATGCTTTAGTTACTACATTGTTGACTTTTTCTATTTCACTAGATTTCCTCACAAACCTATACCTCATTCACAGACAAAAGCACACTAACACAACAAAGCCAAATGAATGTATGTCACCAAGAAGAACAGCAAAAGAGACATGTTTTTAAAATACATCTTTTTTATTTTTAAGAGTAAAAACATCACACAGAAAAATGTAATATTATAAATGCATACAAAGATGATGAGATAAATGTTTTTTTTTTAATCCTTCCAGCAACACTTCAGCTTGAAAACATGTAATAATAATGCTAATAATTGTACTGTAATAAAAACAGATCAAAAGAAAATGTGTAACTGCTGCAACCAATACATATCCAGTCCTCCAGACATGATGTTGTATTCCTCGCAATATAATAAGAAAATGATGGGATAAAAAACCTCTTATGATTATAGTACACTCTTTAAAACCCATGAGGATATAAACTGAAACCAACTGGGCTGTATGACTTTGAGGCATCTCAACCACTAATCCTCTGTAGCCACTGGTTGGTTTATTTAATTAAACCGTAAAAAAATAAAAATAATAATGCGTGTGTGTGTGTCTGTGTGTGTATTTATGTGGGAGTAGTTCCTTAAAATTATGGAGATTGTATAACTTCCGGCTATGTGTACTGTACAGTATGTGTGTGTAGGACTTTAGGTTTAAAAAGTTCATGTTTAAAACACTTATCATAAAAAAATCATATACATCATGTTGATTAAACCAGAAATTCAGCTTATATGCATGATGGTGTGACAGAGTTTACCGTTTCTTAAATGATGGTATACAAACGTCACTTATTGGTGCAGTGCAGTTGTCTTTGACCTCATACATACTGTACTGTATGCTAAAATTACAAAACCAGGTCTGTTTCTCTATACCCACCCATATTTACATATGTACATTCATTTACATGTTCTATACTACAAAAGTGACATCTACCCATCTAACTTTTTCTAGGACCCAAATGAAAATTGCAGCCTCTAACTGCCATTGGGATGCAGTGTTACAGTATTGGGGTCCCACTCTGAGAACACATTTTGGCCCCTGCTCACCTACTTGGACCTATTTTTAAAGATTGCAATTGTTATTGTTGCTGACTGTGGGGGTAGGTTTACATCACTGAGTGAATGTTTCTCAAACTCTTAAAGGTTCACTGAACTGAGTGCATCTTCGGTTGAGACTACATTCAACATCATCAAGGTCTAAAACCTCAGCTCACCTGCACATCCTATATGGGCAGAAGAGAAGCGAGATTACTAAACTTGTAAAATAAAAAATTTAAAACAACAAAATATAACATTTTGTCCTTATAATACTTTCTGTAGTGCTACCGTACTCTGTAATCAAGTGTCTTATATGACCCAAAATCATATAGGTTTTTATGTCAACCAAGCCAGATTGGCCTTGTCTTTTGGTGGGAACCTTCAAATTCTTATGCTCATAATGCACTTGATGACAGACAACTTGTATGATATTTTCTCTTTCTTTTTTTTAAAGAACATACTTGAATGAGTTTGTTTCAGGCTCACTGCTGTTTGAGTTCTGCCTTTTGTCAGTTATGTATGCCACAGTGTTTTGTCCTCATCACTGTACACAAGTAGTGTAGATGTGTCTGTCTACCTGTATTGTTTGTGTTTTTGCGCCTATGTATGTTTCACCCCTGTGTCTATATTGGGAGCACAAATATAGGGGCTGAGAACACGTTTTTTTCATGATCCAAACTTCTCTTTTTTGTTTTCTCCCTCTCGTTCTTACTAGTAGTGTCAGGTTTTGACAATCTGTTGTCACAGAGCTATACTTTCCCACATTCTCTTTGGATTTAGACAGTGAAGGAAAGCAGCTGTGATTTGAGTTGAACGTCTACGATGGTACATCTGATACATCTGCAAAGTACAATATTGTTTGTATGCAATAATAAATACAATTATATTCCTCTTATCACATGAATAAAAATAAAAGAATTATTCCAGCATGAGGTGGTTCTTGTAGTTTCTTGGTGTCAGTCCGTCGTCTAGAAACACCCTCCCTGCCAGATGTCAAGTTGTCAGTGAATGATAAGGTCATCTTCAGCGAGGTAGCGTTATCACACTCTGTCTCTTCACCTGAGAGAGTCAAAATATCAAGGAAGTGGCAGGATAAGGACATGAAGGACAGAATGGAAGATTTCCAAGTATCAGACCCGACAAATAAATGCCTTTGAGCCTTTTTTAAAGCCCACTTATCTCATTATTCCTTATTTGGGATGATTTTGAAGCATAAATATTTGCTTACTTAAGGGATTTTTTAAGACATCAGACAGGTTGTTTTGACATAGGCAGGGCCACATGATTACTGTAATAATGCAGAGTGTTGTGTGTTGTCCATGTGTATGAGCAGACAATAGGAAGCTTATTTTCTTAATAATTTTAGAGAAAATCCTCTGATAAACTGATCATACGGTGTATAATTTCATTTCCCAATGAAACAGACCACATACTTCAGTGCTGGCCCAAAGAATGTGAGCCAAAATAATGATTTTGAGCTACTTCACACCACTTTAACCCGTAAAAATGAAATAGAAAGAAATGGGTAAGGTGAGGGGTTATTAAAGCGGGCACATGTGTACAGTAGAAGGAAAAAGAGAGTGAGAGGAGGAAGCATGTGACTGTGTGTTGCAGGTTGTACCTCCTGATGCCAAATGATGAAGAGGAACAGAAGGGTTTCCCTCCAAACAGGGAGTTTCGATGCTCTTGGGATGATGTCTTGGTTTCTATGGCGACGGGCTTCTGCTCGGGGATCTGAGTGACTTGAAACCTGTCAGTCGAGCGAGAGATGTCATCACTGTTACATTCATGGCAATCATGGTATTATGGCTGCCACTAAAACACACATGCTCTTACAGGAGTGTGAAGCTGTTTGAGAGTGTGTGGGAAGCTTAATTAGTCTTTCTACTGTGTTTGATCATCTTTTCTGCTATTTTTTTAGGCTTATTTTAAATCACATAAATTCTACTCTACTGTAGATCTGAACTTGTTACATTAGAAAACAGTTTCTAGATGTTTCTAGCCTTTCTATAACTCAACTGGACTGTGGTAAAATGACTGTGAATGTGTCAGCAGCGGAAGAAGTATTCAGATGAGTCAGTAAAGTAGATGAAGTAAAAGCAGCAATACCACAGTGTAAAAAATATGCCATACAAGTAAAGGTCCTGCATTCAAAGTTTAGAAGTGATATCAGACAATTGAACATAAAGTATTAAAAGTGAAAGTACTCATTAGAGCTGAATTATTATAAAATATATGATTGTATTATCGTAACTGAATCTGAGTTGATATAACTATCCGAATGTGGCTCAAGAGAACAGTATAAACTCTTGATGAAGGTCCGGAGGGACCGAAACGTTAAGTTTTTCTAAATAAAAGGTGATGCTATAGCAAGAGCAGAGTGCGTGATTTTTTTTCCTTTGTTTTGTAGTTGATTTAAAATCTCTATCAAAGTAACTAATAATTATAACTCTCAAATAAATGTAGTAAAAAATGTCATCTTTGCCTCTAAAATGTAGTGTAGTAGAAGTAAAAAGTAACAGAAAAAGTAACAATATATTTGCATTGCAGGTGTGTCACGTATCATGTCAGTTATGCGTTGGGTATGAAATAATATAGACCTGTCTCACCTTCCCACAGACAACACTGCCAGCTCTCCCTCCTCCGCCTCCTTCACTTCATTCCCTTCCGCCTTTTCCTGCACAGTATTTGGCACAGTATTTGGTACAGCTTGTGTAATGTGGGTGTCGATAAACACCCCCCCCAGCAGGGGTCTCTTCTGCTGGTCGGTGGAGGTGTCCAGGGAGGGCAGGATGAGGGTCTGGGGGGGCTTCAGGGGATCTTTGAGTGAATCCAGGGGAGGTATGAGGACAGCGGGCCATTTTCTCTGGGCGCAGCGGGTGCAGCGGTAGCCGTGTTTGGGGGCCAGTCCGGAGAGGCCTGAGATGGTGTGGAGGTGGGACTGATGGGGGCACAGCCTGGGGAGGGAACGGAAAGTGGACAGCGGAGACAGCATTGGGAACCTGGGAGGAAGAGCAGGAGAGGATGAGGAGGGAATGAACAACTGATCAGTTACATTTTATAATTTTTTTAAGACACTTTTATTTTTTTAATAATTTTTAAATAACCCTAAAAATTCAAATATTGAGAAATTTCAAAAGGGTTGTACATAGTGTCTTCATTCATTCATTCATAGGTGTGTTTTGGGCATAACATGCAATAAACCAATCAGTGTCATCTCCCATTCCCTTAAAAGACAGGCGCGTTTGTACCTTGCCGCATTGCTATTATGATGGCAGATTTGCACCGTAATATTTTTATTTGTAATCTTTTGCATGTTTCTGTGTGTTTGTGTGTGTGTGTGTGTGTGTGTGTGTGTGCGTGTGTGTGTGTGTGTGTGTAGCAAGCATAGTGTGCGCACGCTGTGCACGAGCCTAGACGCATTTTACTAATTCGCTGTTAAAATAACAATGAAATGCTGCGTTATTGACTTTAGACCATGCAGGTTTTTGTTGGTCAGTGGCGTGATCACTTCCCGCTGCCTCAAGATAACAATACGCCAAGAATTCACCTGAACACGCCTCCCTTTAAGACCAGCACGCCCATGGGCGCAGAGATGGGCGCAGGTGCATTTGTTATTTAAACAACGTGGGCGCAGGACGGAGAAATTGACAACTGCGTCGTTTTTAAACTAGCAAAGACACTTGCGTCGGGCTTTGCGCTGCGCTGGGTGCAAGATAGGGCTCCAAAAGTTTTGTGTTGCTAACAAAGCATACAGTAATGCCGGAATGACAAGTGAATCTTTTAAGACTTAAGACTCTTAAGAAAAACTAGCCCAAACGTTACCTTCCCCTCCACCTTTGCCTAGTGTGAATGTATAAATGGAAATGAATTTAAAATTAAAATGTGAAGAGTTATCTGTTAGCAAGTCCACCCAGGCCTCTTTAGCTTTGGTCTTTCCATGGTTTGTTTGTGCAGAGAAAGGCAGAGCAAAAGAGATGAATGCAGCTGTATGTCCCAGTGTTGTAATAGCTAGTGGGTGATCTGTAGTGACCCCTGCAGAAACACACACACACACACACACACACACACACACACACACACACACACACACACACACACACACACACACACAAAGGATCTGAAAGCTTTCCAAATTTCAGTGTGCATATCATGTGTGCGTGTCAGAATGTTCTCGAATCCTAAGCTCACATGTTACAGCAGCCCATTGAGCAGCAGCACACTGCCAGAGGCCCCTGAGACCGCTCACTGTTGTCAATGTGGCATACATACTGGGGTGTAATGTATCTAATTTCCATCCATATAAAAGTGCGAGATAAGATGAACTTCTGTGGGAAAAGCTGTGTCAGTGCAGCAGCAAAGAATAGGGGGGCAATTTGGAGAATGAAGATGACTTCTCTGACTTCTGCTGCCAGTGCTGTTAAAGGAAATCACCGTGGTGTAGACTGTGGTATAAAGCAGCATATTGCTGGTTTTGTTAGATTAACTTCTGATTACTTGAGCACTTTTATCGGCCGCAGATTACAACCAAAGTTCCAACCACAAATAGACATGGTCATGTAAATTGTGTGACTTCAAGCTATGTGACAGCCAATGAGCCTAGTGACAGGCTGGATGTTTAAGCCTCATGAATCAAGAGACAGCGGATACAACTATGTCAGACACTCACTTCAGACATGCAGGACTGAATCACTGCCAAGTATCAGCCCACTCCAGAACTCCACTGAGGAATTGTATGAGATTACTTTCTTTTCCTCTTTGATAAAAAAACTAAAAATGTTAAATTGCAGGTGGCATTACATTATTATTAAAATGTGTTAGAGTTGAAAACACAACTAGTGGAGGCACGATATGGAATTATAATCCTTTAAAACACAGTTTGCATTTTTATTTGTTAGGATAAAAAAACAAAAAAAAGAAGATATTACAATGTTTTATACAAGGTGGGAGCTGGAGCCAAGTCATAATATTTCTATAAGATTCCAATTTAAAAATAATTAAAAAATATTTGCAACTTTAATAGTGGTTCTGAATCTATTGAAGGTATATACTGAGGGAGTGTGTAAGCGAGTGTGGTCTCATACTTGATTGACGAGGCTTTGCTCGTGGCCATCTGTTTGCTCTCGTACTCCAGCAGCAGTTCCTCCAGCGCAGCAGCATTTTCTGAAAGACACACACACACATTCACATGAGACTCAATCAATGATGTGACTACAGTGACAGTCAATACTATAAATCAAAATATACTCAAACTTGCCCTGTCTGCTAGAATGTGGTTTACTTAAGACCATATTAGATGTTTATAAATAACATTTATCTTTGTGCTTATTGGTGATTGATTGGAAAAATAAACTAGACCATTGTAGGATTTACATTTGGTTCTACTTTTCATTCTAAAGGGCAAGACTTTTTTAAATCTCCTTTCAAAAACAACCAATGTCTCTTTTCACTTTTCGCTGTGTTGGCATTTCTAACATTAAGGAGCGGACAGTCTGAGCTCGCAGCAGTTAAGACGTGTCTGTGACGTACTCTGATGACACTGCGTTCCCCTCTAAAGCCACATCAGATGAAATGACTCTGACCACTAGCTCCTAAGTGACGTCACTGCTGCTCAACACCCACCTTTCTTTTCAGTGATGAGGCGAACCAGAACACTGATGGTGTCTTCATTTAGGTCGTCAGATATGTAGGGACAATTGTTACCTTAAGCAAGCAAAAAAGACAAGCAGAGACAGACCGGGACAATTAGCAGACATACAGTATGTTTTATAATACTGTATATTTCATTTTAGGCTCTAGATCCTAGATTCTAGAACTAGTATATTGACATTTTAACATAATTACATACATACATATAACCATGTAGTGTAAAATTATTCTTACAGTCTAATGCATATAACACAAATACAAACAATGCCATATGCATATATCAACAAGTTTCTTAATATGTACTGAAAAATACTATGCAGCTTTTTGTAGAGAATCCTTTACCAGTTTTTGTCTGCTGCAAAAAGGATTTGGTATTTTCCATATCTGGTATTTAACATATGTAACTGAATACCTGAAAAATAGTAAGCAGACCTGACGACCTGAGTAAGGATTGCTTTGTCAAACCATATGGTAAAAAAAAAAGTGTACATTCATTATATTTTGTGTATGTATTTCAAACTGTCGAATATGAACTTTACTGTAATATATAAACTTATATTTTTGTATATTTTAATGCACAGTAAGTTCCTCATGCTTTTAAATCACTTTGACAGCAGCTACTTCACTCACAGATAGAGACAGAGTGAGCGCAGTTCACACAGTGCATGTCAGTGCTGGGATATTGTGCCCCAGTGCACGATGGGACTGATAAGGATGGATGTGGATGACTGAACAGCAAAGAATAGATATGCCTCCATGGCAACACCCCCCACCCCCCCGACCATCCCATAATAGCACAGCAAATTGAGGCAGCTGAGAGGAAAGGGATGAGGGCGCAGGGGGGTCCAGAATAGCTCATTCAGCAAATCACACTCCATTCAGCACTGTTGAATCACACAAGGCTCTGAGTGTGTGTGTGTGTGTGTGTGTGTGTGTGTGTGTGTGTGTGTGTGTGTGTGTGTGTGTGTGTGTATCAGACCCCTAATGCCAGGTGACTGTGTGTATTTAGTTGTTAAAGAGCAAAATGTGACTATGTGCGTGTCTCTCTTGCATAAGCAGTGTCAGGCTGTTGTTGGGACATAACAATAGCCGTGTCTCCACAGTGGCTGTTGCTATGCGAGGATAACGGCATCCATTTCACAGTGAGGCACTCATCCTCTTCTATTTATTCCTTCAACAGAGTCAGACCCATGTTCAGTGTTTCAGTGTCAGCCCCATTAAGTCACCAGTCAGTCACCTTGTTTTCAGATGAGTTTGAGTTTGGTCAGTTCAATGTTTGAGCTTCAGAATAAAAAAGGATAAAAAAAAAAAAAAAAAACTGTTTAAATGCAGCAGTCCTGCATGTGGAGCTAACTGAAAATGAAAACTGCAGCAGCTAAACTCTACCTTTTTACTCTTTCCTTGTGGCTGAGAAAGCTGAGTTATCACAAATTTGCAGCTTTGACTCCAGCTCACGACATTTCTTGCCCTCCGTTTCTTCCCTTCAACTTTCCTGTCACTGCGCTTTCCAACAAGTCAAACTTGTCTCTGTCTGCAGCTCTGCGTAGCCAGAGTTACCTCTGCAGTCTGATTTTAGCCCTGCCAAGCTACGCTTGCTGTATTTCCTCATGGAGATGATGGGAAAAGTGCTGGAGTAAGAACTTTACTTAACCTTAACCTTAGCCCAGGACAGACAGACAGATAGTCAGCGCACTGCAACGAGGATAGTTACATAACAACAAGAGAGGGGAAGAAGGAGAGAGATAACGTTTTCCCATGCAGCATTCACAGCTTCTACTGCCCTCTGATCATTCTTTTGTTCTTAACTGTTTTATCTGCTGTCTTTTACTTCCTTACATTACCCACTTTTTGGCGTCTTTACTAACTTTATTTTGCGTATCATCCCCTCACTTGTCCTTTATGTGTCTCACTCACACATGCAGATATAAATAGCTTATCACTGCACCACTGCATCCTCTGTGCTCAAAGCTGTGCAGGAGGAGAGAAAGGGGGGAGCTGAGAGTGAAGGAGGTGATACTGTGTGATAAAATCACCCCAGTAGCTGTTGCTTGGTTCCAATGGAAAACAAAACTACATACAGTATGTAAAATGTTAACATCGATTTACATGAAGGTTGAAATTGTGCCTTTAGATTATTCAAAGAGATGAAAAGTCAATACGCTATTGTTATCTGCATAATATCCTGAAGTGTTGATGAAAATCATTCATTTTGAATCACTCAATCATTCAGTCAGTCAGTCAGTCTCACATTAAGACATACAACTTTTAGGTTTCATACAAGGAACACTTAAATAGAACTTCATCATGGAAGACCCCGACAAGCTCTAGGAATTGACAGAGAAGATCAAAAAAATGGGATAAAAGAAATTAAAGGAAGAAGTACAAAGCAGAGAGAAACAAGGAGATACAGAGAAGGAGAGGAGAGAGGCGAAAGCAAGAGGAGACATAAACCATGAGGTTAGGACCCGATTGAATTATTAAACTGGCTGGAAAAGGAGAGAAGGATGGATAGTGTCATGTTCATATGAGAAGAGGGAGGCTGTGTGTGTGTGTGTGTGTGTGTGTGTGTGTGTGTGTGTGTGTGTGTGTGTGTGTGTGTGTGTGTGTGTGTGTGTGTGGGGGATTAGGATGAATGAACAAAGACTATAAGGACAGAGTGGGGGATGGAGGTTCGGGAAGTTTCTCTTTGGGTGCAGGGACTTCTTAAGTTTCACAACAAAGTACTCGGAGAGGGAGAGACCAAGATAACGCTGCAAACAAAAGGCAAAGACTGTTGCTCTGACCTCTGTCGGTCCTGAAATCACTTCTTTACGCAGGCTTTCTTTCAAATATATGAGCAGAGATGGGATGTTTGAGGAGTTTTTGACATTCTGCATGCATTTCATTTTTAGGCCAGATTTTCTGCTTGTGAAACAGATGTAACAATGATACTTATCATGCAATCCGATCTGCTGGCCCTGGATCACTAAATCCACTACACAGACAGAGCGGCATGTGCTTTAAAGGCTTGGTGACATAATAGGGAAGCTCTCATCTTTGAAGACACAAATTACGTTGATGGTTGTGGCTGAAATGTTAGGGAACGGAAGCTAAAAACAACCTAGGTACTCAAAGAAAAAGAGTAATATTCTCCCTGTAATCAACAACAATGAGCTAACAAACTACTGTAGGCGTCCTCAATTAGCTCACTGTATCAAGAAACATTCAAGTGTAAGTATTTGTAACTGTGTAATGAAAGAGGCAGGTTCAGCCAACCAAGGGGTGCACAGAGATAAAACCAAACCAAAATAAAGGATAACTTGATGTTTGCATCTGTGAAAAACATTGCTTACTTAAATGTTTTAATCCTAATGATGGGAAGTTATCCAAACTTAGCAGGTGTTGGGCAAACGGGTGTTCCGTGCTGACAGAAAGTCTGATCTGCTGAGGTGGCAGATCTCTGTGCTCTGACTATAGATGTATAATAATAACTGGACACCGGATCCCAAAATGGCCTTTATTCAGTTCAATGAAATTGCTCGCCTGGCGCATACGGAAAAAACGTTTCTAAGCTTCTGTGATATGTGGCCCACTGAATATGCACAGTAGTGTTTCCTCTGCGGGCCTGCCCGCGAGTTCCCACTGGGCCCATAGACTTTCCATTGTGGAGACGTCACAGCTTTTTAAAATCCCTTTTCTCGGCTCGAGGAACGTTTTTCAAATAGAAAAAGTCCATGAATAAAAAAAAATCAGCAACGAACCTTTCAGTTTGAGGAGTCCTGTCTTTCTTTTACAATGGTGGCCTATAGGAAAATATCCTTTTAGGGCCGCAGGGTAGCACAATAGTAAGGAAAATTTATATTTGAAAGACGAAACAGCCAGTTAGCCTACCTCTGTCCAATAGTACCAGCACCTCTTACGCTCACTAATGAAAACTTTGTATTTTGTTTGTTTAATTCGTACAAAAACCAAGGTGACTACCTGCATGCCTAATGAACATGATATGAAAGTGGTATTAATCTTCTAATCTAACTCTCTGCAGGAAAGCAAATAAGCATATATCCCAGTAGGCTACGAACTACTTTTTGCATGAGGCTTTGCAATGTTTGCTGAATTCAATGTACTCTCTCTGACTCACATTTGGAGTTTGTGCAACCATAAATAAGTAGAAACACCTCCTAGCAGACATAGTTTAACAAAATCTCATATGTTCTATGTGGATATGTACCAGGAACACTTCATTGTGCGTCCTGTCTCACAGTTTAAAAAAGCTGCTCCGATCAATGCTACAGCAGATGGCATACACCTCGTGACCCAAGGGTTTTACCTGCTATACAAGCTTGGAAACCACACAGGTACAGTACATCAAGTACATACAAGAAATATGGGTGTATCCCACTTTTCCCATATTTTTGCACGGCAATGTTGGTCTATACAGAAAGTATAAATGGTGTCTTCTTCACCATCCAGTTTAAACCAGTAGTTATGACTGCCACGGGTGACTTGTCACCTTACATGAACAGAAGCCTATTTGGGTCAAAGGCTGCAGTACTCCAGGACAGGACAATATACTACTCTTCACTTTTACAAAGGACGGGCATAAAGAGCACTCATTTTAATCTGAGACTGTGCAAAGCACAGAGAACAGGGTGTGGTAACTCAATACTTGTTTTATTGCTTGGTCCCTCTGTGTCTCTCTTTATTTCTCTCTCCAAGCTCTCTTTAGTTTTTCCATTTATTTATCTCAATATCTCTTTCGGTTAATACCACCCTCATCCCTCTGTCTTTCTTTCCTCTTTTGCACTCCCCCGCCTCCCCCCACTTTTACTTATCTCTGTATTTACCCAAGTCAGTTTCTCTCTGACGTCAGTAGGGCGGGAGAGTTCATGGGAATGCCCCTGCCCCCCCTTTTCAGATAGTAAATTACAAGAATAAAAATGCATGCTTGGAAAAACAAAGCATGCATGACAAGGTCAAAGTTTAATGACATAGAAAAGCCACCCATGTAGGCTTGCGTGCAGTCACATCACAGAGATACTGTACATGGACTGTGGCTGCAGACAAAGACACTGCCCTTTGGGCCTGGCTTTGCCCCGACTCCTGACAACACTTAACCACATCTTCTGCATGCGTGTGTGCTAATTCGGCATTTTTATGGGCGAACGTGACCAGAACCTGAACATAAAGGCTAGTTTCAGTAATCACGCCCCCTGCTACTTTCTATCTTTAACTCTTTTTTTCTAACTTTTTCTTCTCTTTTTTGCAATTCCTATCATTTCATCTCTCTCACCTTCTTTTTGCGGTGTGACAGTTTCTTCATCCCCTCCCTCCTTATCAGCAGTGCAGCGGTATCCCTTCTTCTTCAGGATGTTGCAGATGAGGATACCCAACAGGCCCATCACGCAGAAAATGGGCACCAAAGCAAACACGGCGTACTCTGCCGTCTTCTCCTCAGCGCTGCGCACCACTGTGCCGTTGACCGGCCCTCCTGCACCGCTGGATGGACCTTTACCCACTGTACGCACCGTTCTGACATGCAAAGATGCTGAATAAGATGAGAATAAATAGAAACAGAGGGGGGGAAATAGAGCAGGACGTAAGAGCATGGTCTTATTGCCATAAAAAAACAAACAAATGATAAATGTGAATTTAATGAGCAGCATGTGTGCAGGATCATGCTTACTTTTCACACACAGACTTTGGGTGGAAACTTCCCCTGTGGCAGTGGAGTGAAACCTGCAAATAGAAAAAGAAAGAAGAGAAAGGAATGTAATTAGAGAGATGGACAAAGACAAAAAAAATGGGAGGACCATTCTACAGTGAATGAATGAATCAGCGGTTTTAGCCTGTGGCACATTATGTCCTATGGCGCTTGATGTTGCTTGCCCATTGTTGTGAATGACGTAATGTATGTGTGTGTGTGCGTGTGTCTTCTTGTTTTCTTGAAACAGAGAAAATGACAGGCCTTAATTTAGAACAAATAAAAGTTTACGGGGTATATGTTGGAGCATATACCCCGTAATCACTTTGAATGTCAATGCTACAGTTTCATTGAACCTTGCAGAATACTAGGCCTTACCCAGGCAGGCAGTCCCCACAGACACCATCTGAGATCGCAGTGCCAGGGGTTGCAACCTTACGGCCAAGGATCTTGCAGGATGCATGTGGGCGGCAAAGTTCAGAGTCAAATGCGTCTGAAAAGGTTCTCGTCGGGCACAACTGACATTGCACTTCCTCTGTTGGACTTTGGATCTGCCCACAGGCCTGGCAAGAAAGAAAACACTTTTTAACTCAAGCAAAATAGGCTGCAAAAGAGCAAAATTAGGCATATATCTGGTGCTGTCAAAGGGTTAGAGTCTTTGTGTTAACTAGAATTATAAAAAAAAAAAGACATTTTCTTTTAACGTTCACTTAGCTACATATACTGGCCAACAAAGGTAAATACAGATAACTTAGTGACGAATGGTAGTTTTGTTGTGTTAGAAACAGCATGTGATCTACGACAACTTCATAAATACAACTTGCAACAAAAGAGAAACATAACACACCTTGACAAAAACCCCTCCTTTTGTTTAAAAAGCAATCCCATAAAAGGTTTTCCCTCATTAAACAGTGAACCAAATAACTTGGTTTATGTTGACTGTGGTGACCCTAAACAGAAATTGTAAGCTAAGACGGTAAAATTAACTCCAGATCTCTAGCCATAGGCTTTATATACTGTATACAGGTAGGTGGTGGGAATAAACTTGTCACCAGTGAATCACAAAAAATGAATTTGCTCACATACTGCAAATAAAAATGCATACATGCATTCAACATTTGGCTGTAGCTGACTACCTCACAAGGTATTTGCACTCTTTGTCCTATATTTTACAGAATAAGAAAAATGTATCTTGCTGTACATTTATAGGAAGGTAGGAAGGGGAAGATAACATGGGGTGAAAGTGTTTTGTAGTGTCTAGGGGGACAAAAGAAATACTTATAAGGTGGTCTCACCTTGGAAGGCTCCTGGCCTGCAGGGCATTGCAGACACACACATCCTTCCCCCCACCGACACTGCACTGCTGCAGTCCCACCACAGCCAAACACCTGGAACACACACACACACACACACACACACACACACACACACACACACACACACACACACACACACACACACACACACACACACACACACACACACACAAGCTCATGAGTCAGTGGAGGTTTGCTGTAAAATTGTGATGATGTTGCATGATGTGCATGCCACTCCATACAGAACACAACCTTTTTGTTGCATAAACACACAGATGCACATATTTACCGTGAGAAGGACGAGAGCTGAGCAGTAAAGGTGGTTCCTCATCTTCTTCAATGTATTCTTCTATGTTCATATGATCTAAAGGAGATAAGAGACAGGGGAGACAAGACAGGTCAGAAAAAGGGTTAATCACATTTTAAAACATGGTCAGGTTCACTTAAATATGGGTTTTTCGTGTGCGTAATATAAATCGCCTAAGTCGACACAACTGCCCTTTTTGCAAACACAACTTTTTAACCTTTTTAGTGCCAAGAAGCTTTTTCTGGTCACATATGGATAAACACACAACATATCACAAGACAACAATTGGTGACATTGCAATACTTCTGTCTCACACACACACACACACACACACACACACACACACACACACACACACACACACACACACACACACACACACACACACACACACACACACACACACACGCACAGTACATAAGCATGCCCACTCACACAAAACCACACATGCTCATGGCGAAAAACACCTGAGTCATTTTTTTGCAACTTATGGGGAGCGCAGTGACTCGAGTGACAGGCAGGTAAGGAGCAGTTGTAAATGATGTAAATAACATTTAACATGAATCAGGTTCTTTTTATGACCGGGAGTGAATGAATCAAGGCTTTACTGTAGCTATTTCTGGTTCATAGACACTTGCAATTCATTTGCCAACACATGCTGGCTTTCTCAACGCTTGGTATTAGCTGTGCCTGGGAGGAGTATTTCATGATATTTAGGTAAGTTAGAAAAACAAAGTCTTTTTATTGTTTAATGTCATCAAAACTAAGTGAAGCAGTGGAAAAATTCTTCTTTGATCTAAGTCGTGTTACAGCAACACAATATTGTCATCTCTAAAGTTAGCAATTTGCGGTCGGAAAATATTTGATGACTGCTTTTAAAATAGCATAACTTCCTACAGTGCCTATCCGTATGTACACAGATCAAGTGGTCAGCAAGGCATTTATTACTGCTCTTTACTTTTGTTTGTATATAACTTTGCAAACTAAGAATGAATGAATGAATTTCAACCTGAGGTCAATTATCAACGAGATATTCCCGGGTCCATTTATAGCATCCCGACACTTAACACTGGCTCACCTTTACATTTGAGTTTCCACTGCTTAATGTAACATGCCAAAATCATGCTGTGTCAACAAATGAAATTTTATCACATTAACCATAGGCTGTCAGAATACAGCATGTTATTTGTGGTGAAGATTTTACTTTCAAAATTATAGACATGACAAACTCACACAACATAAAATGCATTCTTAGCACTTATCACACTGCACAACTTAAGTCATCATGGACATGATCATATTCAGCCAGATATGGCAAATATGGTTTTTCTTTTTTTCTCTATACTTTTCTCCCAAGAGGAGAAAAAGTAGCGGACAGACTGGCTGGTCACAAATAGGCTTGTACAACATCCACTGACCAAAAGTGAAAACATAACAGGCATTTGGAATATGTCAAACAAAAACAAGAATGACAGAATAAGGATGAGAGGAAGGACGGAAGAAAAGATGAGAAAGTAGATGAGAAGAAATAAACTGATGGAGAAGATGGAGAAAGACATTACGGCTAAGATAGAGATTAAGAAAGAATATGAGACAGAACAAGAAAATGGGAGAGAAAGGAGAAAGACATGAGCAGCATACTTACCCCAGACTTGCAGCTGATTGACACAGTTGCTGTGGCAACTCAGCGAGGATGCTGTGTATGCAGCTACAAATGCTACAAAAGTCAGGACCAAACTCAAATCTGTCTTACAGCTGTCTAAGAACAACACAAACACTTGATAAAAGTCCTATTTAGAGCTACCTGGACAAGAAAAAAGACTACTGGATTTTATGAAAAGAAAATGATGATTAAAAATGTGGAATTATATAAAGTTCTAACTGTGAGACAGAATTAACACTAAAATGCAATTCAAGAAGTCAGAGAAGACTCAAGTCTAGTGCAACTGAATGGAGAATTCAATGTACCTGCCTGTGTCTTATACTGTCATTCTGACCACAGACACACCCCTGATATCCTTAGGACATGCCCCTTCTATCATGGCTAAAACATATATGTGTGTGTGTGTGTGTGTGTGTGTATGTATGTGTGTGTGTGTGTGTGTGTGTGTGTGTGTGTGTGTGTGTGTGTGTGTGTGTGTGTGTGGGTGTGTGTGTGTGTGTGTGTGTGTCTGTGTGTGTGTGTGAGTGAATGTGTGGGGTGAGGCCACTTAAATGCAACTCCTTACTTTTGACCACGCGGCAAAACATAATGTTTTAAACATTAGTTAGCAAGTAAATTGACTATTCTCCACTCAAACCCATTCATTCTCTTCCTGTGTGGTCAGCACACACATAATAGACACACAGCACATACACCTATACAGCATATCCCTGGTGTGTATGTGCAGTAGTTGTGTGGTGAATGCGTTAACATACACACACACACACACACACACACACACACACACACACACACACACACACACACACACATATATATATATATACACACATACATATATATTTTTTTTTACAAATTATCTGTGCATTAATTTATAGTTGCAGGTGACATACAAAGTATATCCACACACACACACACACACACACACGGAATGCCATAACATCCAGCCAGCACAAAACTGTGCCTTATACAAACAAGAAAGTAAAAAATGTAACGAGTTTATGATTTTGGTCAGTCAAGGCCCTCATGCCAATGACAGGCTACTGAAGCATAATTTCAGGGAGAAAGATAAAGCGAGGACAGAAAAACCATTGGTAAAAAAAACACATGGCTGAAGAGCCGATAGAGCTGTAAAGGAGAAGAGAGAGGGATGGAAAGAGGAGAAAGTGGCAGGGAGTTAGATTTGCTAAAACTTCAGCCTGATAGCATAATATATATATAGAAGCATTTGTTAAAATGCCATACAGACCAGAGCAAGAGGCTAATTACAAGTCATACACGTGCACATACAAATGCACATGCACCCACACACGCACAACACACAAAAAAGGGAAAAATGATCAATAAAACGACAATGATAGAGAGAGCAAAACAAAAATGGGACCTACAATTAAGTACCTCTGTTTTTGGAAAGTGTCAAGTAACAAATTGGACAGGGGTTAGAGGGGTTGAGGAATGTTGGTTTTCCACAAAGAATCTCGCTTGACCTCCAAAAGTGCAGTGACCGAAACGAGTGCACTTAAACTCCAGCAGAGCAAGGTGATGAATGCATGTAATCCAAAATCATTAGCATACAGCAGACTGACTTCACATTTGACCTGTTCGAAAAGCCCTAACCCTTGTGCACTTCTAAAAGTCATTTTTACATGCAAAGATTTCAGTTAATGAGAAATCATTCTGGAAATGTGGACCAGCAGTTTGCCAACCATTTCCCCTGCTTGCATAGGCAAAAAGCAGTAACTGTATGCAACAGCAACACATGCAGTGAAAATGTGCCTGAAATAAAATGCACGTGAAAGCATGTCCAAAAAACGTTGTTCAAAACATGCCAGCTTCCTGACCACTATTGTCATAAGTCAGCCCTTCACAGCCAAGCGTTGCAAGCCAACATCGTTTGTGTGTGATGCTTTTGCATTTCAATCCAGTTTCAACCCAACCGTTTGAGGTTTTCCGCATGAACCCACTACAGAAGTGACCGCCACACGTGGAACTTCCACTGGACCTACATGGCACACATGCACCCATCCTTCTCTTCCTTCAGTCCATCCATGGCAAAGTGCTGCTGGGACCAACAGCAATGCAGAATTCTCCATCATCTTTTAAAGGAATAGTTCCACATTTTGGGAATTACGCTTTTTCGTGAGATGAGAAGATTGCTTAGCTTAAAAACTGGAAGCAGGGGGAAAGAGCTAGATTCTTTGATTCAAACGGTAACAAAATCCACCAACTAGCACCCCTGAAGCTCAAAAATGGCCCCACACATCGTCCCCCATAAATCACCAAAAACAAAAAGAAAAGAAAATCAATAAACTCTGTTTGAAGAGCTGGTAGGTAGATTTTGATTACCTTTGGACAGAGCCAGGCTACCTGTTGCCTTGTTTCCAGTCTTAATGCTAAGCTAGGCTAACTGGTCGCTAGCTGGAATTTCATATTCAAGGGACTGACATGAGAGTTGGATCAATCTTTTCATTTAACTCTCAACAAGAAAGCAAATATGTGTTTTTTTCCAAAATGTCAAACTATTGCTTTAAGACATCTTTGACTCCTAATTCATCTGCCAAAAGTCCCTCTGTTCACCACCATTTATAACTATACTACTATACAGCATATATTTACTTTATCATCACCGTTTCTTTAAATCCTTAAATAAATGACCTAATGTGAGGCCAAATTTACCTTTACGATTACTGTAAGTTGGAGCACTAATCTTTACCTAGTGTGAGTGACGTTGAGCAATGTTATCATATTTGTGGCTTGGATGCGTTTTATAACTGAGCAGGCAATCGTAACCATATACTCTAGACTTAGACTTAGACTTAGACTTCTCTTTATTGATCCCTTTGGGATGACTCCCGCAAGGAAATTAGATTTCAAGCAGCAGATTTTAGCATCTTACAAAAACACTCTTTAAATAGAAAAAAAGATAGAAAAAATACAGTATAAGAATAACAATAAACTTTTAGCTAAATATTTTTACAAAAATAAACAAACAGTAAAACAACAATGAACTACAGATAAATAAAGATAGATATATAGATATATAGGACTGTGTATGGTATTGTGTTATTATACAGTTAATAAATAAATGACATTTAGCATAAATTAGCAGTTAAGAGCAGTTAGAGTGTCCACATTAGACCTAAAAGATCTTTCAAAACAGAAGCACTAAACAATTAGAAAAGATCAATTTAGAATCAACTTAATCCCTGTCAAGGATAGTGCAGGTCTTTGTCTGCTTGCTGTAACATTTGTGTCTTGCGTCATTGAACTCTAATACTTTTCTTCCACATGCTCTTTCTACCTCTCAGTCAATCCCATAATTGCATTTTATTGTTCGTGTTCTTTTTCATAACCCGGCTTGCTTCAAGCCTATGTCGGCCATGTGCTTTGCTTTGAAGGCTGCAGTCAGATGGATGTGTGAGTAGAAGGAGTAAAGCGAGACAGGAAGAAAGTGAGAGAAAAACGGAACCGACACAGAGAAAGAGAAGACAGAATCGTAGGAAGGCCAGGATATTAACACCTCTCAGAATATCCCAGCGTACACAACAAAGAAGCGGAAAGAGACCAACATGCACGAAATCCTTGGTCATTTTATGTGAAAACAACAAAAAGGAAAAAAAAAATTCAAAAACACCTCAAAGGAAAAAGAGAAGAGCGTGACGACTTTTTCAAAACTGTAAAACAGTAATTACCCAAAAAACCTCAGTGCTGTTGTTTGACACATTCAAATAACAAGTCACGGTAACATTAGATGACCAGTCACATTTTCTGTTTTGTTCACGGGACCTAAAAATAGCAATAATAAAGAAGTAATGGCAAAGGCATGACAAAAACATGGACATTATTCTATGCTGTGGTGGTTTTTGGGGCGAGGACCGGAGTCACAGCGAATGTGCAAAAGCTTTTTCTGGCACCTTGATGTCATGCAGCAGCTGAGCTGAGAAATCCTACTGGATGAAGCCGTGAAGGAGAAAAAGAAACCACAAAAGAGGAAACGTAAGAATGAGTGGAACACCTTGCCTTTCTGTGTGAGGTGACTGAGCGGCAAGACAGATCAAGGGTAAAGCAGGGTCAAGCTGCCATGTTACTGGCTTCCAAATGCTGAGTCGTGCGTGTAGTAGTACACATGATTCGGATTAGACATGAGATTCTGCAATGACCCTTTTTTTTTGAAAGCCACCATGTACTTTAGTGTCAAGTCTACAGGCACAAAATATGTCAGTCATGCTTACAGATCTCCCATATTCAAGCTACACCTCTGTAAACTAATTATAATGATAATACAGTAAGCAAGGAGCCATCTCTCTGAGTCAAAAGCTTATTGGTTGTGACTTGAAACAGGATTCTCGCATTAACTTCTGTAATTGAGACCTCTGGTTTGTTTTCTGTCTAGGCAGAGCAAGATGGTTTCATAAAAGTGTAGCTAAAATGCTGCACTGGGCTAGTATACATTCAAACTCTTTGGTTTAGTTGTACAGAACCGAGTGTTAATGCCTTTCTTCCCACCCTCCAGCACCTTAAATAAACATATTCCAGGTAAGCAGCTGCCTTTCTTCATCTTTCATATAAAGGCTTTTCTTTGCTTTATTCTTTTCAGCAGATCACTTGCATGTTATGCCATGTTAATTGCCATGCTCTTGTTATTATTAGCCTTTTTGGCGTTTTTTTTTTTTTTTAAAAAAACCCTTTTTTTTTTTAATTTTATTTTTAATTTTTTTTTTTTTTTTTTTTTTTAAATATTTTTTTTTTTTTTTTTTTTTTTAAAATTTTTTTTTTTTTTGGTTTTATTTTTTTTTTATTTTTTTTTTTTTTTAAAAAAAAATAATTTATTTTTTTTTAAATTTTTTTTTTTTTTTTTTTTTTTTTTTTTTTTTTTTTTTTTTTTTTTTTTTTTTTTTTTTTTTTTTTCAGCCACACTTTTACTTTGCTTTCAGAAGTTCAGTAAGCCAACCCAGATGTGTTATGTGAATGCAGCATATGAGTGGATATTTGGCATAGACTTTGGCTCTGACCTTGTCAATTACTGCAAGTTAACACTGAGCTCAATACAGCAGAGGTTGGGGAGTGACAAGAGTTACCTTTGCCGCAGGGAAACCTTGAATCTGAAGCTAGACGGATGTTGGGGTGGGAGCGGGGCTTTTAAAATTCCATGTTTAGCGGCAGTATTTGCAAACTTGCGATGCAGGCATTATGCACCGCACTGACAGCTTCTTGGTCAAACTCAACAAAGCACATTTTAATCTTTCCTGAACCTCGATCAAGTAGTTTTACTTGCCTAACCCTAACCAAAACACATTTGTAGTTGGAAATTCGCTACATCATAAAACATACTGTTGTACTCAGTGAAGTATGTCATATGTTGAATGTAGTGGCAGCAGTTGTTTGCCCAAACTGGCTTTCAGGCATTGCTTGATCAAACAGCTATAGTCAAACTTTATCAAAACTTATATAATAATCTCGCCAAAAAAACTCTTTATTATGACCAAGTTAAGCCTGCCCATAGACAAGGTCTGGTTTACAGTTTTCTGCCACACTGGAGTAAACTCAACTTACTTGCTGTGTCATGGTATTATTTGAATGCTATGATGAATAATGATGACAGTGCACATAATCCTCACCTTTTTCGAACCAACTACTGAGTTTAAATGTGTTTATCAATTGCTCTGCAGGTGTGGCGATGCATCGCCAGAGAAGGACAGAGAGGTTCAAAGGATTACTTTCTTCTCTGCAGGTTGATAAATCCTTTGTTTTAGACTCATAGCCCTTTAAAAAATAATTAAATTATCAACACATTGCTCGACACGGGGCCATTTTTCTTAATTCCTGTAGAGTCTAACCTCATGGCAAAGACATTAAACTCTTGATAAAACAGAGTAATGGTGTAGTTCGAATAATAATAAAAAAATTTAAAAAAACACTAAAGGACACTAAATTGTCCTTATGGAGCCTTAAAAATGGCTGATGAAACACTTTCAAAAGCACGTGGATTTCCCTCTCCGTCATGAAGTAAGTAGGCTTGACAAAGAAAAATCAACCGCCAATTTCCCATGCCGATAATGGCTACCTATTAAGCCCATAGGTCACGTAGCAGGTCCAGCCTTGGGGAACACCTCTTTATCTAACGGCCCATGTAGTGAAATACAATAGAAAATAACTGAGCCGGCAAAAAAAAAGGTTTAAGGTAATTACACTCTATTATCCATCAGACATTTCGTGGGCCGAGAGATAATGTGCATGTGTACGACAACGACGTGATCAGGACAACCATACCCTCTGTTTGACTTAATGGAGGTGCCCATTATCACCAAATGAAAGGCTGATTTACGACAACCCTTTCTACGTTAGTCTTTAGACAATGTCTCATTATGGGGAGCATGTCTGATAACTGGGCTGGTGTCGCCTCTTCACACGTGTCTGCGAATGCCTTTCTCCCACTGACTCTTTGTGTCCATCATTCCTCCTCTCTGTCCTTGGGTTGACGTGATGTTCAGTCGTCATGTTTTCCAGTGGAACTGTACACCGGCAGAAACCTAACGGGCCTCTCTTGTGTCTTTCAGATATCACTGAAGTCGAACGAGAGAGGTTGAATTGACCAGAGAGAGAGAGCGAGAGAGAGAGAATGGGTGAGAGGACGAACAGGCAAGAGAGACAGATGCAGTAAGGTGTTCAGCTTGTTAACAGCCAGAGTAATACCTCTGCAGCAACCGGAGATCCCACAATACAGCAGGGTGACAGTACCTAATTCACAGCCACTGTGAATACATATGCATACAAAGAAAACTCTGGTGATATGACAACATGACATCATGACTTCGCGTAAACATACACGCCCACTTTCTTAATCCAAGTGGCGTGTTATATGTACGCATTTTGAGCTATCCGCGTGTATGTCTACGCTGTATACAGCGGACGTAAACATACAGGCCACTTTCTATAAGTGGCGTGTTATCGCGTAAACATACACGCCACTTTTCTAAAGTCAAGTGGCATGTTATCTGTTGTATACAGCAGATGGGTTGGGTTTAGGAAAAGAAGAACCGGTTGGGTTTAGTAAAAGAAGAAAGCGACGGTTGACTTTAGGAAACGTGACACGCGGGACACAAAGGAAATGTGACACGCGGGACACGATCCCCGGTCTCCTCGCAAGGTAATGTAAGTCAATGGAGGCCAAACGGCGTTGATAAACACGCCAATAATGGCATACGAATTGGTGTGTCATACATACGCCTCTTCATGAGATCAGTCTGTGATACGACAGAAAAGTTTTTTTCCATACTGTATGTTTATTTAAAACAGATGCCACATCTTGTGGGAAGTCATAAATTCACTCGTGCTTTAGACTCAGACACTCAGTCCCCCCTGAAATATGTTTCCAATCCCTAAGTTTATTTTTCTATCCCCCACAAAAGTCAACTTACATAAGTGGGAGACATAAAAACCTGACTTGGTTTGCATGAATTTCACTGTCAACGGTGCTTTTTCACATCGCAAAGACTTTTTTAGTTACATTAAAACTTTGAAAGTGTTTAGGACCATTTGGTTTTTCAATAATTCTATGTCTGCCTCATTGCAAGCAAGCCAAAATTGCGCTAATTCAAAAAACTTGTTTTTACAAAAGTAGACAAGAACACTTTACTATTTTTTAACCCACCAGAAGCCAACCACAAACAAAGGCAATCAACAAAAGTAACAAAACATTGCCGGTGCAACACAGAGGTCTTCTTACTTTATAGTTTTATTTTTTAAAGTGCATAACAATGACTAACGTTTCGATGCAAGGTTACATCTTCATCAGAGTCCTTGAACAACAATCTGAGTTGCGATAATGTGTGTGAGAGTAGATGTTTTTGAGAGTCTGGTATTTTCCCTTACATCACCAGCATCATTAACTGTGAATGTAAATCAACTCCTTATGTTCACAACACCTCAAATTATTATTCACAACCCATACACACATACAGTAAAAGTCAGCACACAAACACTTGCACTATAATTAAACAATTCCCATTTCCACACACACAAACTCGCGTATGCGGTGTAACAACATGTTATCTCTATTTGTCAAACAAATACAGAGGATTTAGTTAATTCTTGTTTTAGTCATTGGGAAAATCTACTCTATTATTCAAGACGCTGAGCTCAGTTAAAGAAAACATGAATTTGGTCCCGTCTGTACAGTTTTTAAGTAACGTGCTTGCATTCCTGAGTATTGAAAAGAGCTCTTTAATGTGCGGCTAAATTGTAAGCTGTCCTATTCGCTAGTTGGAACAAGTCTTAAGTAAGTGATAAGTAAGAGACGTGCTGACTGTTTGCAGGGAGATGTAAACCTTGAAGAACGGTGTCTTAAAAGGAACATTAAGAGGGACATTTAGGGATATAAGCTTCATAAAAAGCTAACCCTGACTGTTCTCACCGTGAGATTAACAGACAATTGGCCACAGTTCATCCTAAGAATTCACTGTACCACATGTATGTTTAACATTAAAATATGATTCATAAAATCATGCCAACAATTATTGTTTTAATGTCTTAGTATGCTATGCAGTAAAAGGGTATAAAGGCTTTAGGCCGCCCACATGTTATTGTAGGCCCAGTTTAATATGCAACTTAATTTTATACAATATATGCAGTAGAGGGTCTCTGATCCATCTCTCTCAGTTAAGGGGTCCTTGGCTTAAAAAACGTTGAAGACCTCTGCTCTAGATTGATGAACAGACAGATATGAGAGTGGTACCTACTCATCAACAAGTCCTCCAAACCATATGACGATATAGGTCGTTTATTCCTACTCTCTAATACGACCCAAAAAATATCGTTTTTTTTAAGCACTGGTCAATTTTGAGATTTTGGGCTATTTGTCTACCATAGAATGTCTTCTTTCGGACGTGAGGCGAAAAAAAAGTCCAAAATACACATTTAGGTCTTTATTTTACTACACTTTAACTTTTAAATGTGCAATCTCATTGGCTGATGCCAATTTCTGACAACGTAATTCGTTCAGATTTGTCACGTGACGTGCTCTGACATTTCCATGGGAGTTCAAAATGTAGAAAGAAGTGCGTCGAAAATCATCTCAAAGAAGACGAAAACAAAAAAAATCAGCAAAGTGTTGGGGATTCTTGGCCTTCATGTCAGAGGAGAAAAACAGGTATGGAATCTCTCTCTCTCTCTCTCTCTCTCTCTCTCTCTCTCTCTCTCTCTCTCTATATGTATATATATATATATATATATATATATATATATACTACACTGTACGTATCACGATACAACACACAATATTACAATCAATTACATTTCACAACATTTACAGTTTTTGTATAATATAATTACTATACAATACTAAACAAATCTGTAATTTTGGGATCCTAAGTGGTTGTGAGTCCCTCAGGCTGTGGCAGGCAGATACATATTTAGCTGTCAGTGGAGCTGCTGTCCCCTCTACTAGGAGAACTTCCAGCTTCTTTTCTGGTGTTAACATTGGGAAGTTTTATATTTTGGGTTATTTTTTCCATGGTGTAAATCTCTTAGTGAAGAGGGAGGGGGAAGTGCATCTCTGTCTGATCCAGTTGGTGGTCACTGAGCCTGTATTTAGTCAGGATCCGTCTCTTCCTTGTATCTCTTACAGTGTGCAGATACTCAAATTACAATTTAGTCTACTTTGTTTGCTTTCTCCAATGTTCTAAATATTGATCTTTTGAATGATTCATAATTTGTTTTTTTTTCTGTTGTGTTGTTATGAACCACTGCTGATGGTTGAAGGCCTGGTTAGTTAGCTTCACCATTAGCTGACTGAGGGGACTGCACTCAAAATGTTAATGAGTGCCTCAATTCTGTTATATGGGCGCGGTGTCCAAAAAAAGTCTTTGTGGGGAAAAGTAAGCTTGAGGCAGCAGCAAATATGGCCATCTCCACCTTTAATGAAGGTGCCTCTGCCATGCTTTCTGTTATGGAGACTTTGTGGCTTCAGAGCACAGTTGTGACTGTCAATTCAATGAGAGAAACTGATATGCTCAGGATCTCGAAAGCTGAGGCCACCACAACTGCCAGTGCAAAATATAGGCGCAAGAGTCAGAGCACAGCTAAAACGGTGAAAAGGCATGAAGGGCCTACATATGAAGCAGGCATGGAAAATTAGGCTTTAGACGGTATCTAGGCCAGGGTGGCAGTTCTACATGGGACCGTTTGTGTGTGTACAGTGTTTTTACTGGAAGGCCATAAATGCTGTGTTATATGTTTTGATGTGATTTAGGTGGTTTGTATTGTTGCTAATGATTTGATAAGATGGTGTCTGTAAATAGTTGTTTCCACTAAAAAAGTATGAATTTTTACAATACAAATCTTTAACTGTTTTCTCAAAATGTTTTTTTTTTCTCCTACTCTGAGCCAGAAATCTCCACTTTAGCAGCACTTACATACACCAAACTTTCCAGTTGTATTCCTATGTATATTCTTAAGGTTTTTAAAGAGGGGTTTGTTCATATATCATTCAGAGTCTGATTTATACAACATTTTACCTAAAAACGGGGCGAAATGGATTTTTTATGGCTGTTTTTTCTGATTAATGGAGTGATAAAAAGAGATATCCAAAATCCCATCTGTAAAAAAGGTTGACTCTAATATGTCAACAAAATGAAACAAGAATTTTGAATCTAGCTTTATCCAATGTTCAGATTTCTCTTCTGTAAATATATGCAAATTAGCACATATTTAATGAGATAATACCTTATTTCCATATTTAAACATAAAAATTCTAAAAACTTGTAATACAAAAGATATTTGTCTTAATGCCAGTAATCAACTGGGGAAGTTTCATGCTGATATCTATTAGTAATTTTTTGTACTATTCACCTGGGGTGTCTCCCCTTAAAATTTGTTACATTTCTTCACTTCAAGTTACACAGTTGAACATGTTCCAGTTATAAATTGGAAAAATGGGAGTAGAGGGGGGGGGCTGGTTAGCCATTGTTACAACACATTATGTAGTATTTTGCTCGTACAAACACTGTAGCATCATGTCCACAGATAGAAGATGGACAGTGCTGTGTGTACATCTGAGTTCATGGTACACAAATAGGACAGAAGTGCTAAAAACAGTATACAGCTTTCAGTACTGTTGCTGCTCTGAGCAGCCATGTTGGATTGTGATGCCGGGGGTTGATGAAGTTCTCCCAACTCCCAGTAGCTTTTTGAGGGAGGACAGTGTTCTACTTATCCAACTCTGTGAATTTAATGCCAAACTATCATTTTAATGGACGGTTGGGTCAGTGAGTCAAAGGGGCGCAGGCCAGAGTGAACGTTGGGAATCCTAACCAGACCTCTGGGAATGTTAAACATGTTAAACAATTCCATATGTGTAGTGAGTGAACTACAATAGTTTGTAATATGAAAGCAGCTCCTCAGAACTTTCTATGAACGAGGGTGAAAGAAGCAGATAAGCAACCCTGCAGTTTGCCCCGAAAATGCAAATCCCAACAACAGACTTGCACACTTACACCCACATATATTTATGGATCTAAATATGCTGTGTCTTAAGTTGTATTTAATAACTCTATAAAAGTGCTGCTGAAGACGAGAGGTTCAATTTTGTTGGCTACATCGTCATTACTCAGCGGTTGTTTTGAAAATGGGAACGTCTGTAGCACTCCTCACATGAGGAATTGTGTGGATCCTCTCCAAAACATCACTCTCTCACACACACACACACACACACACACACACACACACACACACACACACACACACACACACACACACACACACACACACACACACACACACACACACACACACACACACACACACACACACACACACACACACACACACACACTTTGTGCCTCGTCACAAAGACAAACGACCCAAACATGCTGGTGTGTGATTTGTTCTGGCAACTAAAAGCCAGCGATTGGTTACTGGCGAGTTCAGCAGGCAGATTGCGGTTGCTTTGCAGATTTGTCTTTCCTCCCCCAGAGCTGGCCAGTGAGGTAGCAAACCTCTGCGGTCTCTTTTCCCCTTTTTTCTGAAATCTTATTTTTAAGACTGTCATTAAAGAGTACATTGGGAAGTGAGAGGCCAGATGAAGGAGGCAGAGGGGAAAGGTCATGAACTTGGGCCATTGAACTAGTTCTTAACATTTAATGGACTAAATCGACAAAGGATTGACACATTACTCAATAACGAAAATAATCGTTAGTTGCGGTATAGTAGGTATAGTACTTGAGTAAATGTACTCAGTTACTTTGCACCAATGTGTTGTATTGTTATCCTTATTATACAGTATGATTCCTGTACCTCCAAGGACCCAGCTGTCAAACTCTTAAAATTTGCTGACGACACCACTGTCATCGGGCTCATCCAGGATGGTGACGAGTCTGCATATCGGCAAGAGGTTGATAATTTGGTGCTCTGGTGCAGTCAACACAACCTAGAGCTAAACACTCTAAAGACTGTGGAGATGGTGGTGGACTTTAGGAAACACCCCACACTCCACTCCATGTGTCTTGATATTATGTCTTATTTGTATATTTGTATTTTGTATATTATGTTGATATGTGCCTATATGTATATTGTCTCTATTGTACAGTATGTTACTAATACGTGTCTATTTGTTGAATGTATAGAGAGTTAACACCTACCAATGTCAAATTCCTTGTGTATGTAAGTATACTTGGCAAATAAATCTGATTCGGATTCCGATTCATCGTTTTTGAAGTGTAATTTGGTCGTAAGCAAGGAGTAATTTATCGCAGTAGTTTTAGCGAAAGACAATTCATAATTCACAGGAAAATAGTAGCTAGGGATAAAATATGATACTCCAACATGCTTTTTGAACTTCAGGCACAAACAAACAAAGGAGCAAGAAAACATCTGGGAAACAGTTCTTTTCCACTGTCTGACTTTCAAAAGAATGAAATTAACCGACAAAAACCATCTGCAGCATGACTTGCAGTTTGCTGTAAAGTCACGAGAGTGCAGCAGATAAGCAGATAAATATGAAAAGAGACACGCCGGTCTCCTGAGGAAAACCCCCTCAGAAGGAGAAGGCATGGTGGTCGGATACTGCTGTCCATCGATTCCTGCCTTCCCATTAAAAGAAATAACTTATAACCAAGCTTGGGTGTGTATGTACATACTGTAAGAGTGTATGAGTGGTTGCATGCTCGTGCCGACGTCTTTCCAGGTATTTGTGTCCAGGTCCCCCTGTAATCATCCGATCCTCCAACAATCTGTGTACTCGGAGCACTGAGCCAGCTTGGACCGGGATCTGCGGTCGGTGCAGTAGGAGTTTCTTTGCTGACATTTGGGAGGCAGGCAGGCAGGCCGCTGTGGCACGGGGACGAGAGACTGTCTGGACGCATTCCTAACCACGCTTGTTGGACGGATGGACAGACAGATGACAGGATTGCTGGCCTAATTAAAGCAGTGTCTATGACTTTCACATGCACATGAACTCAAATGGAGTTGCAACATCTGTCTGTTAAACTACACCGATAATCCCTACATGTAAATCTGTTACCAGCTCCAAGCTGCAACATACACACTTTGAACTTCTTTTCTCTTCCCTCTCTCATCTGGTCATCTTTGCCTCTTCGCACAACGAAGAACACATTCGGTGCAAAATGTAAATGTTGGGTGGGGCAAAGTGTAAACTGGGGGTTAAATTTGGCTTAGGATAAATCCACGGCTACACACATCACCTCCTAATTAAGGCATTTCTCATTTCTGTGTGTGTGTGTGTGTGTGTGTGTGTGTGTGTGTGTGTGTGTGTGTGTGTGTGTGTGTGTGTGTGTGTGTGTGTACACGTTAATAACATATAATTACAGATGTCAGCCCCAGTGTAGTTAACTGTAACATCAGCTGAGCACTATATGATGGACAAAATGTTAAGTTTCTGTCAATGACACACATCTACAGTACACACTTATACAACACACCAAATCTTACACACTCCTTAAAATTATAATTTTTCTGTGTCTACCCAGTGCCAAATCAAACTATAGTAAGATCAATAGACTTCTGTGATTATAATGACACCCTTGTTTGAAGAAAATAGACTAAAAATGAAAAACATTTTCCGGCTGACACTTGGTCCAACAGATGACAGCTATAAACAGAAAAGTAAAAGCAGCAGGGTTCACTCAAGTTTGAGTGTGAACTTGGAAGGACTGGATTGAACCCTCTACTCTCTGCTCCCCCACACACACACAAACACACACACACACACACACACACACACACACACACACACACACACACACACAACTCCACTTTTGTGATATAATGTGATCAAATGTGTTTTGGAATAACCAAGAGAAGCCCATAGATAGATTTCCCCACACCAATCACACTGTACATATACTCGAGCTCTCTCTATACAACTGTCTTTTTAACACAAGAGAGGGTGAAAGTACTTGACAGGAAACAGGAAGTTTGTACTCTCATAAAACAAGCGATATCAAATATTGAAAATGCTTTTTACAATCTAGTTCTTTGTTCACATGTGCTGTGACAAGACTGTGCTGATGAATAAACTTTGTAAAACCTGTCAAATCCTTCTTAATATGCCTGCATCATAATATTATCAGGGACGAGCCAGTGAAGCTGTACATGGCCCTCTTCTGGTGGAAGTGTGTGCGTATACTGTAGTTGTGTGTGAGAGAAAGCCTAGCTCTTATTGATACAAGCATGCAGGAATTCAGTCTCAGACAATAACAGCCCTCAGGCAAAAATGTCCATGTCATCTTGGCTCTTGTAAGTGTGTGTATGTGCATAGGGAGCCTGTCCTCATTGCTCATTGTGCTCATTACGCAGTAGTATATCCTGCCCAAACCATGGCAGTATGGTGTGATATGTGATGGTGATAAGACACAGCTTAAAGTGTGTAAAGAGACATTGTTACAGAGAAAAGTCTGAGAGAGACACATTAATATTAATAATGTATACTAATCATTTAGCTTACACTTTTACAGTTTCTTCTTTCTGTCAATCTGTATGAAACATACTTTGGTAATATTTTGTTTTGTTTTGCATAAGTCGGCTTGAACTGAACTGACCTTGGTGTGTCTCCATATAATAAAATATTAGATGTAAGATATAAGATTCATACAGTATGAAAAAAAGTAGAACCAAGACTCGTTTCACTTCATTAAAAAGAGAGGAGGGGGGGATCATCCTACCAGTGATGTCATCACGTACCCATGACAGTGCGTCAAGCATGCTCTCACTCTGTCATTAGACAGACAGCACGAGTGGTTCTTTCTCATAGTTATTAAAAGCCGAATAGTAAAAGGTATCCAGTTGCTTATTGCAGTATAACCAGAAACATCTATCAAATGACCAAACCAGGGGCTGGTAAAGTAGAATCAAAGTCACTTTACAAACATCACAGCAAAACCCTATCAGTCTATAATAGGCTACTTTGATAAATCAAATAAGCAGTATCAAACGTTGCTCAGGCGAAGACTAATTCTTCCAGTTGAACATTTAAAATATGTACTGTCTTGATACATAAAACCCAGTTGAAACATAGGCCTACAGCAGGGACGTGTTCTGTCCAAAAGCATACAGGTATCAATATGTACGATGTGTCCCGTAGCGCAGACAAACTCGTATGAACATATATGAATATGTCATATTACCGCCGTGCGTAAAAGTGGTAATGTCGGTAGAAGAGGCTTTGCGGCGAGAAAAGCCCCACACGAGCCTGCAATGACTGAGAAAACTAAACTACCGGCTTGAGCAGCCATTAGAACCGATGATACAAGTTCAACAAAAAAAAAAAAAAAGAAAAGTTGTCGGACTTACCGGTTTGGTGAATAAAAAGAGGCTAAAATCAGTGTTCAGAGACGATCATCATCAGCTGTAGTGGACTGATTTGGCAGGTGTAGCCTAATTGTAAAAAGAATGGATGAAAACCACAAAGCCGGTAAACGAGGTTCCCCCGTCTCTCTCTCTACACACACACTAGCTCAGTGAGCTCACAATGCGTCAGAGCTGCAAGCTGAAACTCCCGTGTGTGTGTGTGTGTGTGTGTGTGTGTGTGTGTGTGTGTGTGTGTGTGTGTGTGTGTGTGTGTGTGTGTGTGTACAAGAAGACCTTATGAAAAGAAATATGAATAATATGTAGAAAATAAAAATATAATCAGATATATAAACTTTTTATAAACTCTTTTATTGCTAGTCATTTTTTCTCATTCTAGTTTTAATGTCAACAATTCCCTTTTCAAATTTTTTTTTTATTTCCCCAAAGAGTGTATGTTTAACAAAACGTACCTCTTTTGAAGGTATTTCCAAAACATCAAGGGTCTAACCATAAGGGGAAAATATTCGCCTTCTGTCACAGTCAATATTTTACCTGGTTTACTATATATATATATATATATATATATATATATATATATATATATATATATATATATATATATATATATATATATATATATATATATATATATATATATATAGTAAAACCAGGTAAAATATTGACAAAACGTACCTCTTTTGAAGGTATTTCCAAAACATCAAGGGTCTAACCATAAGGGGGAAAATATTCCGCCCTCTGCACAGTCAATATTTTACCTGGTTTACTATACACTCTTTGGGAAATAAAAAAAAAAAATTTGAAAAGGGAATTGTTGACATTAAAACTAGAATGAGAAAAATGACTAGCAATAAAAGAGTTTATAAAAAAGTTTGTATATCTGATTATATTTTAATATTTTGTCTACATTTATTCATATTTCTTTCATAAGGTCTTCTTTGTACACACACACACACACACACACACACATATAACATTTTATATAACATATTCATTGTGCTTTTCCTACTGTGACATATCAAAAGATATTCTAGTTGTACACTGAATGTTGATGTGATGTTCTGAAAAAAAAAACAATTCAATCAAAAATTAAATTAAAGTAGTTAAATGAGAGTGTCTCTGACTGGGGACAACAACTACTATCTGAGGAGTGGATCCTGTGTTTCAATCTTACAGTATGCAAGATAAAAAAAAAAAAAAAAAGAGCTTTTCCAAATACACATATATAATATACGATCTGATAGCCTACCAAGTGAATGAAGGAAATTTCCCCTGCCCCACATTCTAAGTCAGGGCGAGTCAGTGACTCACAATATTAAAGTCATTCTGCTTTCACAGCTGAATCTCTGTGCTGCTGTCTGCACTGCCTCTTTCATTCATCGCACAGATCGTCACTGTTTAATCCATCATTTGAATACTGTGTGTGGATGCAACTTGTATGTGTGTGTGTTCATGAGGGGAGAAGGGGCAACATTTGTCTTCACGTGTGTCCTGAATGACCTGCATTCATACAGTTTCCATCTATATACTGTAGGGCTATCATATCACAATGCCATTCATTGTGGGTCAGTGGGCTAAAGTAAAATGAATAGTTCAGTGACACTGAAGCATGCTGGTAAACCACAGTGGTTTACTTTGTGTTATGGTCAGAGCTGTAGGAGGCGAGGAGTGCATCATAAGATCAATTGTATTCTATTTGTTTACTACATCTATTTATCTGTTGTTACTGTAAACAACAGATAGGGTCAGAGACGAACAGGCAACAATTTGATTCAAGCTATACATTTTTGGATGTCTTACTTGGTTGTAATTTTTTATATATATATATATATATATATATATATATATATATATATATATATATATATATATATATATAAGGGTAGCCTGGGAAAACCCTGACGAACTTCCAGCAAATTTGAGATTTGCTCTGCAAGTCAGTTACAACTGAGAAGGGTCTGGTGTCAACCAGGCTAAGGGCACTCTTTATTATCTTTATTATATGGCCTGCAAAACAATTAATGACAAACCTGGTCTTCAACAGACTGCCCTGGCCTTCTTTTATGATCACTGGCCATTGTGTGAGTTCTCTCTACCTGCAGTGACACCAGTTTAATTGAGTGTTGGCAAATGTAGCGCTGTTATACAAACAATTTCAGTATTTCCATTATCGTTTCATCCACAGTTTATTTTTACCAGATTAATTGGCTATTTAGGTTAAAGGTCCCATGGCATGAAAATGTCCCTTTATGAGGTTTTTTAACATTAATATGCGTTCCCCCAGCCTGCCTATGGTCCCCCAGTGGCTAGAAATGGTGATAGGTGTAAACCGAGCCCTGGGTATCCTGCTCTGCCTTTGAGAAAATGAAAGCTCAGATGGGCCGATCTGGAATCTTGCTCCTTATGAGGTCATAAGGAGCAAAGTTACCTCCCCTTTCTCTGCTTTGCCCGCCCAGAGAATTTGGGCCACCCATGAGAGAGAGACATCATGGCTTTCAAACGAGCAAAGTGGCCGTTGGTCAAGGCCACACCCCCACCCTCCACCTTGTCTCTCCTCCTCAATAGCTACAGACACAGAAATGGCACATACTAAGGAAAGCTCATTGTGGGACTGGCTCTAGTGGCTGTAATTCTGCACCAAGGCAGAATTTCAGGAAAGAGACTTCAGATACAGTATTAGGGGACCACTAAGGTCTATATAAAAGCATCCAAAGAGCACCATGTCACGGGACCTTTAAAGTTAGCAGTATTCTGGTCATGAATGTGTTCCAGAGTATCCTGGTTATGTTAGGTGCACGTAAGCATCACACCCTGGTTCCAGAAACCCAAATATGTTGAGTTACTCAGCAGATAATCTGTAATACAAAAACAAATTTTAAGAGACCCACACTTCACCAGCTGAAGAAAGAACAGTCACAAATCGGCACCAGTGAACTGATTTAATTACAAAGAGGAACCTACAGTGACAAAACGAGTACAACTACATACAGTAACTCTGATAGACTGTAACCATGACAACTGCAACCAGATCCAGAGATAAACAGAGTTGGGACCAGGTTGTTTTTCCTTCCTGTATAGATTTCCGTAACAAGGCAAAGATACATTTCCGAGCTAATATGGCTACCAGTAAAAACATCAATGCCAAAACTCTACCTTTAAGTCACCCTGGTGGCCATCTTTCTTTTGGAAAGATCTATGACAGTTATAATTTAAACGTCACTGACAGCGCATGCCAGAGAGGAGAAGGGGGAAAAATACAAACAAAAACAAACCTTACACAAATATATAAAAATATGCCATAAGATTCATATCAACAATTGAGGACCATGTGGGTGCACTATTTACAGAAAAAGGCAATATATACCAATATTTACAACAATAAAGACTTCTTTCACATACGGGCATGAGGACGTGACTTACAAGTCTGCTGCGTATTACAGTGATGGTAGAATGAGTTTGATGTGATGGCAAAAATTAAGTGTAAATCTTCAACATGCGTCATTCTCTCAATCTGGGTCAAATTAGCATCACGTTTTTAAATCCAAGACACAGCGTGTTTGTGTGCATGCTTGTATGTCCGTAAAATGAAAAGAGTCTAAGTCAACCCACTGGGCTCAAAACCTAAAATGCACCTGCTGAAAATATAATTACTCAGTCAATCATTCTTATGAAACTACCAAGGAAACATAAAAGTATATTCTCAAGGCAAATATTTTTCTGATTTGAAAGAAAATCTACAAACTTTCTCAATGGGCTGAATTGAAAGTTACCGACTACAACCATGGTAGCGGTTTCAGCCCAGAAAACTAAGAAAATTAATTAATACACTAGAGATTCAGTGAAGTGGGGACCCACCATGGAGGGGCTGCTACCCTTTTTTGCTGCCCAACTCACAGTTTTAGAAACGATGCTCCAAAGGCGCTGGCACTCAGATGTTCCTCCCCTCAATTTCTCACAGAAAACATACTAACTCCATTTTGCAGGGAGCTCTTCATTACTCTAAAGCCAGCATAGATATACAGCATTTTCATGGGTGACTTGTCAGGTCTTGGCACAAGAACACAAATATTAATTTTGTTGTCAATCATACAGAACATAAAAAAAACACTTATATCTGCTACCTTAACTTTAGAAGACGGTAAAGGAATAATTGAACATTATGGGAAATAATGGTATTAACTTTTTTGCTCAGAGTTAGATAAGAAGATTAATCATGCCTTATCTTATTTGTTGTGAGATTACAAAAACCAAAATGTACACAAAAATGGCACGCTGTAGTCTTACACTTTTTTATATGGAATAAGTAAACAAGAGGTTTATTTTTGTACCTTTGGAACAAGCCAGTCTAGCCATTTCCCTGTTTCCAGTGTTTATGCTATGCTAAGCTAAGCTAAATGGCTTCTGGCTGTAGTTTAATATTTACCGTACAGACATGAGAGTGGTGTCAATCTTTTTCGACCGGAGTCTCAACAGGAAGCCGAATAAGCAGCTTTTCTTAAAATGTTGAATTAGTCCTATAACATCTGCTAAAATTCTAAAACTATTCTCTGCTGTATTCTTCACATGCTACCACAAGCTAACTGTAATTTTGCCTCATAGTGGGCAGAAAATCACAAACAACGTCCTTTTAAAATCTTTCAACTGATTAACGGAGCACTTGGAGGACACACACACACACACACACACACACACACACACACACACACACACACACACACACACACACACACACACACACACTTACAGAGGCAAAGAGCACTAGCTAGTTGGCAGCTCTCACAATAACCAACCAAATCCTCTTAACTGTTAGCTGATCGAACAGTTAGGAGAGCTAACCTAATACAATTGTGTTGGGAAGTAGGGAAAGCTGAGGTGAAGTGCCCAGATGGCTGGCAAAGTGCAGTGAGGTTTTCTAGGCTTGGAGGGATCAAAGACAACATCAGGCTTTACACTCAAAGCCTGAGGCTAACATGCGAGTGTGTGCACGGACAAGTCAGGGTCACTCTTCACTTCCTTCAGACATCTGCTGTAGTACAAGGGAGAGCTGACTTCTTACTGTGTGTGTGTGTGTGTGTGTGTGTGTGTGTGTGTGTGTGTGTGTGTGTGTGTGTGTGTGTGTGTGTGTTTAATGGCTTAACGTTTAGCCCTCTGAAGGCATGTGCAGGTGCTCAGCACTTGTCCTTCTGCCCTCACAAACAAACCACATGCATTTTGTTCTCCAACAATCAATACTGAAATCAGTGTTTGTGCATTAGGGTGTAACAGTACATCTTAGCGCTATATTTCCTGTGACAAAAATGCCACAATATGCACTGTGGAGCTGAAAAATAGTTAAATATTTAGTAAATCTTTGCATTCGGCACCCAAACAGGCAATAGAGTGACTGTGTTGAGGAGGATCGAGCTGCGTTCAGAGACAACTTGAGGTGAATTTTGGGATCAGTTTGCAGTCTGGGTAGCCTGGTTGACACCAGACCCTCCTCAGTTGTAACTGAGAGTGGGTCTGGGGAAGGTTCATTCACAGCCCATTTCCAAAGGACCAACAGACGCTGCTCAAAAGCCTCTGGGCGCATTGGATATTCCAACCAATGAGACCAACGATCCGGGTGACGTAGCAGTGACAGCGGTATCAACGGGTTGCTGCGCTTCGGTGGTCGTCATGTTGAATGTAAACAAAAAGCTGCTTGCCGTCGCTGCGCTATCGTCATCGTGTAAAGCCCACCTCAATGGTTGTGATTGGTGCCTTGATTTAGAAAAATTGGAAATGGGTTTGAATGAGCTCTTGGCCGGACAGACTTGCAGAGCAAATCTCAAATTTGCCGGAAGTTCGCCAGGGGTTTCCCAGGCTACAGTCTGGTTCTTTTGGCCACAAACAGCCAATAAATGAGTAGAGACAAAAATATTTCCAGACCCTCTCCTTTCTGGATTTGTTTCCCTACATTTAGGGAGTTACACAACTCCGAAACAAAAACCCTGTATTGTGCATCGTACCGAACCATGACTGAACTGCATCGTTACACCCCTGCTGTGTATGTCTGTGTGCCAGAACCAAACCATACCCATTTATCTATTCTGCTAATCAAGCCAGGGCCTCCATGTTCTTCAATTCAAAAACAAAAAGTGAAAGCTAAATCGTCTATAAATTAAGTGCTGTAAAAGAAGGCGGTAAAATCAAAACCATAAATACTGTACATAACTGTCGTTATCTGCTACCACAGCCTAGCGTCATAAAAGTCAGTAACACCAGCTCCTGATTTCTGCTCAACAAACTGAAAATTCATGGACAACGAATCTTTTCAGATCCCTTAATGCCAAAACTGTAACACATACAAGGCTTTGGCATAGTCATGTTAAGGAGGAACATCTCCAATCCAATTTTTTTTCTACTCAACTCCAACAAAAACTTAACAAAATCTGACACAAAGTGATTAGCTGTGGAAAACACACATTTATGTTTCTCACCAATGTCTTCAGTGAGTGAAGGCTGTGCATTAATGTGTGTGTGTGACTGTGTGCATGTGCCTTGCTAGATACCCTTGCCACATATTGCACTTTAATGATATTCACTCTCCCTCTACAGGAGAAAGGATTATTTCAGCAGTCTCACATCTATAAGCAATGATCGTGGAGTAGATATTATTACAACCCTACTGCCATTAGGGGGTGTGTCTAGATGACAAGAATACTCTGTCTTTTACTCCTTTAAAAGCTCACAGATGTCAACTGAACCTCTCTTCCATGCTTGAGCTCTACTGTAGTTGCAGAAATGGATGCAAATCCAGGATATCCATTAAACTACAGTCTGTGATGGTATGTTTTTGTATGTATATATATATATATATATATATATATATATATATATATATATATATATATATATATATATATATATATATATATATATATATATAGTTTCCATTCGTATATTTTGACATGACATTTGCCTCTGATCATCTGGAGGCATTGTGTCTGCAGTTCAGGCTAAGACGAAGTGATGATGGAGTAAAGGGTTGATGTCCAAGTCCAAAAAAACAGAGAAAATGTCAAAGGAAAGTACATGTGTCACTTAAATGTCTTCTTTCAACCTCCTGTGCAAGGACATTCTGCAGAGTCCAAGTCCTCTTCTGTCTTTCTCTTCACTTGAAAGTTTCATTCTCCCCTTCTCCGTCTTCTTCGGTCTCATTTAGTAATGACTTGAGTTTAAAGACACTCTTCTAGACATTATTCGCAAACAAATACACACGCACAGACACCACTCAGTGAGGTACAACGCACACCATCAGAAACATTAACACAAGAAAACTGGCTTTGAAGTGATCATATTCATTAGTAAGGCCAGGAGGGAGTTGACAGCCACATTGTGCACATAGAGACTGGTGGACTGAGCAGAAGACCAAAACAACAACACCAAAAAGTGAGGAGTCCGGTGGGGAAAAGGGCAGGAAATTGTGCGCAGTTCTCAGATAAAGGGAGGTTGGGGCGGGTTGTTCAAATCGGGTTTGATTGTCTCAGACCTTCCAAAGCAAAAGATGGTTGGTACTGTCATCCCGTCCGACTGTTTCACTGCTATTGGTCAGTCTGAAGTCCTCATAGCCGTCGCCACCGGAAATTACTAGGTGGTTGGTTTTTGAAGGGATGAGGGCAGAAGCTCGGCGACGCGAAGAGTCACGCCTTTGGAGGTTCCCATCAACTGTGCTGCCACTTTGGGATTGGTTGCCTAGAAAACAGGGAGGATAGATTATAGGTCAAGGGAAGTTACAAGTGAAGATACAACTTCAGTTCAGCAGTTACATTTTTCTTCTGCAGAAGTAGACAAGAGAGCACGTATATTTAAAAAATAAAAATAAAAAAAAAACCTGTAGAGTCAGCTGCCATAGGAGGGAAGTTCATGTCAAACCCTTCCGGTAGTTCAATTGATGTCAGAAAGCGAACGTGGCCCGTGTGTCCGTGAGCCGAGCCCATTGGCACCTGGGGAGATTTCAGTGTCCCAGCCCCGGTTCCAGAGCTCACCGCTGGGATCACCAGCGTAAGGACCACCCCTGTAGAAGAACACCATCTTAAAATGTGCTTTCTTTTTTAATCCAATACGTCATGATCAATGTAGAAATTCGCAAATTCTACCATTGCAAACATAAACACTAAATATTACGTATAGCATATGACTTTTGTAATGCTGTTTGCATGTGAATTTAAGTTTTAGCTTGTTTCTAGACCTTTGAATCGCAACCCATAGCTGATTGTATAATAAAATGAAACAAAATGGTAATTCGGTTTAATTATCGGGTTAATGTAGTTTTTGATTTCTTAGGCTAACAAGTGTGATTTTACCTGCACTGGTGCCGATCCAGAGCAGATCTTTACATGCCAGCAATGCTGTGATTCTCAGACAGGCAGCTTTGTGCTGTCTGATGATGGCATCTGCACCTGAATGGAGAGAAAGAAAAGAGAGTGGGATAGTGGAGATGGGATGGAGGTCAGGGGAGAATAAGTGGTGAGGATGAAGGAAGGAGTAAAGGTGAGAGACAGAGAGATTGAAGTGGGGATTAAAATTGAGGGAGCAGAGAAAGAAAAATAAAGAAAAAGCTCCTGCATATGAGAACTGTCCAGAATAAAATAATATACACATTTCTGTCACTCGTGTGTTTACCTGCAAGCATCTTATGCACAGCAGGTGCCACGTCCACCTCGGTGAGGCTCTCCAGGGTCTGAGCGTGGTACAGTTTGACCTGCGCACTGCCCTGCAACGCCAACCACACCCCCTGACCGTACGCCACCATGCAAGTCACGCACCGACTGCTGTCTGTGCCCACCTGGAACCAGTGCTGAGAGGGAGAGAACAATTGTCACACACACACACTCACACACTGATTGTTCCGTTTGCCTTGTGGTTTATTCACCCGTACACACATCTGTCCATATTTCTACCTACCTCTTGTACCAGTGTAGTTGTGTTGATAATAAGGACTCTGTTCTGTGAGCCACACCACAGCTTTCCTCCTACAGGAACCATTTTGGTGACAGGGCTACTGGGCGTGCCCAGAACCAATGTCTGAGAAGACTGAGAGTCCCAGAAACTACCTGCAGAGAGAGATTACGGGGGATTATACAGATATATAACAAAGAAGAAACATAAATAATTAATGGTATTAAGTGGTTTTCAACTTGAAAACTATATATATATATATATATATATATATATATATATATATATATATATATTTAACTTCCTTTTCTTGTCTTGTATGTAGAAGATTGAAAATTCAATTTATATCTTTAAATGATGTGTGTGGAAGCAAGCGGGATAACTTTTGAAACAGGCAACGGTAATGTCAGCACTCCCACCATGGGTGGAGACTAGCATGGCTAAATCAACTAAATCACATGACTAAATTAAAAGGAGCCAAAAAGCGTCCCAACTCGCTCCACATGCCCAGTTTACCTGCTTCTCTCTGATAGACGATCACCTCTCCATTGGCTAAGGACACAAACACTTTGTTGTCCAAATACCTATAAGGAAAGGAGGGATGTCAAAATGAAAAAAAAAAGGAAAATTATAATTTGTGGAGCATACAATGAATGAGATAACAATAGTAATAATACAAAGATATCCTGTTAGGTAGCAGAAACGGGAAAGCTGAGGCCGACAGGAGACAAACCTGACACAACACATTCAAACCCAGCTGCATCAAATAGCTTTCCATCCACGTTTCCTCCAACTTACTCACTCCACATTTTTTATCTTCTAACACAGCATAAATTCCACTATTATTTGAGTTTTTTTTAAAGGTAAAGTCGAGGCCAAGAAGGTAACTCACAGTACACAGAGGATGGAGGCTGAGTGTTGCATCTTCATGCTGTTCTTACGGTTACGGATGTTGTCCGAGGACTGGTACACATGGATGCTAACAGAAACAGAAGCATTATAGGAGATTAGGTGATGAAATCAGCCCACCAATAAGGGGGTAAGCTATTTCTGTGTAAAAATAAAAAAAGAAAAGTTAATTTGCGAGTAGGTTTGTTGATATGTCCATAATGGGAATGGTCCATACAAGTCTTTAAAGTCTCATAACTCCACTTTTGTTCATTCTTAAGACCGAAGGTTTATGGTGTGTGTCTGCCTGACACGAAGGTTTATGTGTGTGTGTGTGTGTGTGTGTGTGTGTGTGTGTGTGTGTGTGTGTGTGTGTGTGTGTCACACACCATCCATCCTCCGTGCCCAGCCACACAGAGCTCTGGTAGGCCTCCGGGTCGATGCTGAGCAGGTCTTCCAGGCTCGCCCTGGTGAACGAGCCCCGGGAGGAGCGGCGCATGGCGCGGCCGTCCATAGGGCTCTCTGTGTGGGCGCGACTTCCGCCGCCAACCCCCAATATTCCCGGAGCTCCGTAGGAGCTCGCCACTGGGAACTCCTGCTCCTCCTCACTGCTGGTCGTCTCTGTAGCCATGTCCTTTGAGCCTGTGCCCTCGTCATCTTAGAGTGGGAAATGAAAAAGAATGTAATAAGTGTATACAGTAAGTGTGTGTGCGACTGGAGTGTTTTTTTTATACTCACTGCCATAGCTGGATGATATGGTGGAGTGACTGGCCTGACTCTGTAGAGTGGAGGAAGGGCTGGGTGAATCCTCGTCATCCGTGTCATCACTGTCAAAAGGAACAAGCTCCGCCCCTGGTCCTGGAAACAATCAGTTGATCAGTGAAAAAATTTATACAACGGAAAACTGCAGTACGTACAGGTACAATACACGTCAACGTTATACACAATGGCTAATAGTAAATAGGATAGGACTATAGCAGCTTACAATTTACAACCCAGTTTGTTTTAAAAATAGGATCTCTTGCTGCTTCTCATGTTGTAAAACCTTTATGGACCAACCTGTAGGTCGCTCCGTCAGCTCCAGAGATGAATGAGAGATAGATATATGGAGCTGCTGCTGGGTGGGACCAGGTGCTCCGGAGGCAGTGGCCAGCCTGGGCTCTGATCCACGCTCCCTACGAGGTGAAGAATCATTTGTTAATGGTACAGAATATAAATGAAGTTAGGGATAGAGTCAATGAACCAGCCAGGTGCAACGTAAGTGAGGTTTTAATGCAATCGTGTGTGTGTGTGTGTGTGTGTGTGTGTATATACTGACCTTCCCTTGAGTCCTGGTACCGCAGCGATACATATGATTCTTGCTGAGCAGACAGCGATACAGGCCTCAACTGTTGGCTCATCTTTGATGTTCAACAGACACACCTGGGGAGAGAAAACATCACCATCGCATCAGTCAAACTACTTCACCATCAGAAAGCACATGGAATCAAAGGACCGGCTCTGTAATAAGTGAATGTTTATTGTCACCTAAAGCTTATTGGTTACTAAATTAAAGAACCATTTGCAGTATTTTCTCACACCTGGCCCACGTATCCATCGCTGTTACACACCCACACCTCACAGCCACTGTCAGGACTGCTGTGGCTGGGAGAGGCACACGAAAACTGGAAACAAACAGCAATACATTAGTGGAGAGGACTTTTGTACATCCGTAAAGAGAGCTTGTCTACCGGTATGAACGGATTTAAATGACATAAATCATGAATCTGCTGCTCTCACCTGCATTCCACTACGTGTCTTCATAATAGGAATGGCCTTCAGGAACTCTGGGTCCCACTGGTCCTTATTCATTGCTAAACACAATGACACATTGACAATTAGACCAAATAAAGAATAATAATTACAGCATTTATATTCTAATGAAATAAACACATTTTTTTGCGTAAGGAAGCTTGTGAAAATGACAAGAAAAAAATATTTAAGATGCTTAATGCAGCTGGGCATACACCACTGCATCCACATGCTGCTGCTATGACTGTCTTTGTCTACTGTACCTAACAAGCTACAGTGCAGAAAATAATATTTAGCTTTTTCACTGACCTAGCTTCTTCTTGGCATCTTCAAAGGCCTGTTCAAAGTTGGACCGAGTGTCAGGCGAGGTGAACTCGAAGATGAAGTTGCTCTCAGCGGAGGCCGTGGTGAACTCCAGCTTTGTGGGCAGGAAGGTCATGCTGAAGGCCAGAGACTGCTTCTCTGACAGCTCCCTGTGCACGGATGCCATCAGATCCTTTATCACTTCGTCAAGGGACTGAAAGAGATGGAAACAACAACAAAAAGACCAAGACCATTAGATGTTGTACCACACCACAGAACAGAACACAATAAGACAGATCGAAGTGTGTGCGTTTGTGTGTGTGTGTGTGTATATATATATACACAGTACCTGGTGTGGGAAGCTGAGGGTCTCAGACAGTTTGCTGATCTGACCCAGAGTGCTGAGATCCTCGTCTAATCGACTTATCATCTTCTGGATGGTCTCCTTGTTTGTTGCCTGAGTGGGGCCTGGTGCAGAGATTTATTTCAATTAAAGTGTTAAAGGACTGAACACTATCATAAAAAAATCATAAGGAAAAAAAACCTGATAATATCTAATTTTAATATTGATGGATCAGGCAACACACATTGAAAAAATGAAATGACAATATTGGCAGTTGCATGTGTGCGATCTATAGATGGAGCCTTACTTTTCACCACCTCCACGTCCTCCAGGGGAAGCTTCCACAGGAACTTGTATTTACTGGAAGTATCAATCACACTCGCAGCAGAGTATCTAAGAGTGAGAGAGCGAAAAGCAGAAGAAGAGACAGAAAAAAAGAAAAAGAAAAAGGTCAATACTAACACATTTTGGCAAACATTGTAGAAAGCATGGCCTGTTGTACAACACCAGGGGGCAGTGTGGTTTGGAAACTATATTATGATGGCGTGCGTGCGTGCGTGCGTGTGTGTGTGTGTGTGTGTTCTCGTTTAACTACATTTATGGGGTCCAAAAACCGGGAATACACTATACTTGTGGGGTCTGGACAGCTTTGTGGGGCCAAAATGCTGGACCCCACAACTTTAAAGGGCTGTTTGAGGATTAAGACTTGGTTATAGGGTTAGAATCAGGATACGGTTAGGGTGAGGGTAAGGGTTAAGGTTAGGCATTTAGTTGTGATGGTTAAGGTTAGGGTAACGGGCTAGGGAATGCATCATGTCAATGACGGGTCCCCACAAAGATAGTGAAATGCACTGTGTGTGTGTGTGTGTGTGTGTGTGTGTGTGTGTGTGTGTGTGTGTGTGTGTGTGTGTGTGTGTGTGTGTGTGTGTGTGTGTGTGTGTGTGTGTGTGTCACATACAGGCTCATTGAGCTGCGTCTTAGCGAGCCAGACTTCCTCTTGAGAGTGGTGCAGATGATCAGATCACTGAAGAGGAAGAGAGAACGGTCTTTCTTTCCACCAACTGTCTTCTACAGAGAGAGAGAGAGAAAGGAGAGATGAGCTCAGAAAATCTAATCTTGGGCTCTGGGACAACCATATAAAATTCAAAGTTTTAACACAATATGATACTTATAATACAGTTTGCTTAAATCATTTTTATTACTTTGACTTATTTTCCAAGACATGACACCAGTTTAGAAACTTCTAAACTAACTTCTGACTACTATGCTACAAACATTTATCAATTCACAAAGTACTTCTTACCGCCTCCATGACCATTTCCTGTCTCAAGAACTTCCTCTGGGGGTTCAGAATCTAACACACACACACACACACACACACACACACACACACACACACACACACACACACACACACACACACACACACACACACACACACACACACACACACACACACACACACACACACACACACAGAAGTTGTGATCACCTCATACCATACAAATAACTAAACTGTCGCCATTTTACTCTTTTAGAGCTGTACAAAAGCCATAAGCACTGGGAAACACTGCAAGCCTTTAGACTTCAAAATGTAAGAAGGACAAAACAAGCAACGTGATAGCATAATTGTGACCGGCACTTTTACTAGTTTCTTACATTTTATGATGAAAAAATTAATCAATTAATGAAGAAAATATTCTGCACATTAATCAACCATTAAAAACAGCCTTGAAGTTAACAGACACACTGTAGACAAAACATCAGCTGTAAACCCAACGGTCATCTCCACAGTAATAAGTATCTCACATGTTCAACTCCCTCTATGTGCGCCTCGATCTCCTGGATGACCCTGGCCTCCCTCTCCGCCTCCTCAGCGGAGCGACGGCCCTTATTGATCTTCTCAGCCAGTCGCTTGATGTCCCTCTGGGCGTCCAGTAAGTATGGGTGGTCTGGGTGATCCTCCGCGGTGTGCTTGAGCAGGTCCTTGAACAAAACAACACAAATACAAATTAATGAATCTCCCTTTATATGAGCTTCTTGTCACTAAGCACAGGGTGAGGATACTTGCAGGATACAGAAAGTACGCAGCTATATTTTGAGAGAATTCACCTTGACGAGCAGCTCATATCGAGGAATCCTCTGGACTGGTTTAATCATCAGATCACCCAGAGCCTGTTTCTCCTTGTTCTCACGCATGTTTTGCTGTTGGGGTGAAAAAAGGAGGAGGATGGAGACAGAGCAAGGATGTAAGAAGAGAGTGTGAAAGACTCCAAGTAATCCAAAGTAATAAGACGATTGGCTCTCAAATCAGGTCGGTGTTGCACTTCTTGTCTCCACCACAAGATGGCAAAGGGGTTCCACTGTAATAAGCCTGCCTGGCACAAAGCTCTTTGTAGTTGAAAACTAAGAACAGGACAAGGAACTGACTGACAGGTTTTTGTGGCGTCTGATTACATTTTTGCATCGGCAGTGGCACACAACAGCATCAAAGTGTACAACACGTGTCTACCAAAGTTAACTGAACATTTTGCTAAATATCCCTGGGTTTTTAAGTCAAATTATCTCGTTTAATTGGTTCAAACGTTGGGTTTGATGAACATTTCACTTACAATCATTTGTCCTTACTTACAGTTCCCATACCCAGAAAATGAAAAAGAAATATATATACACAAACACACACACATACACACACACATTTATAGAGAGAGAAAATCAATTTCAGTAGTATCTGGCATTGCGAAAACATTTTAGATCTTCCAGATCCCATGAGCAGAGGAAGATAAACTGCTCCTCACATTACATGATTTTAAGCCCCTATGTCAAAACACATGTTTTTTTTCTTGCATTTTGATCAAGAGTGTAACATCTTTTTTCAGAAACATACATGACTAAACACGATATTGTCAATTCATAAAACTAATCCTGAAGTCCTATAGCTGTATGCACACCCACACGCACACTCACAGTCACACTCACCTAACATTGGCAAATAGAGACAGCCCTTTTCAGGATCTAACAGGCTTAAAAGGCTCTTTCCACCAGACCAAAATGTCTAGACTGTTTCCTCCTTTTCCAAAGCAACACATAAGAGCAGCTGCACAGACAATACAGGACATCCTGTGACTCTGTCCAACACCTACCTCTAGGAACTTGTGAAACGCTGGTTTGGCCTCCTTGGCAATCCTCACAGCATCTCTGGCGTTGAGGAAGTTGTCGATGTACGCCGAATACATATTGGCTAGAGTCTCTTTGGAGAACTGAGAAGGAGGAGAAGAGAATAAATTGAAGTTACTATGTGTACACTTTTATGTGACGATGGCATGTTTAACATTGATCTGACGGAATACATGTTTTTATGAAAAGCAGGTAGAGATTGGTGCAGTTATATGCAACCTGTCATTTAAACCACAACCCTGTTTGTAAAATAAAGGGAACTGCTGTGTGACAATAGCTTTGTTTAAGTTCACCAATACCTTAAAGGAGAATATCTGAGGTGCTATAAGACCTGGAATAATTAGTTGATTGGTAGGGGGAAAAAATAACACAATAAGACAATCATTTCAGTATGTTCTTTATTTTTTATTTTTTTATTTTTTTTAAATTCTATTTCTTTTTTACTTTTTATGCATAATCAAAACGAATAATACAACTATTGTAGGATCAAACCTGTTGAAAATAACATTCTCATTTAATATCAGAAGATTTCACAAGCTTATTTACTTCACCAACACCAAAAAATATCCATTACCCATTCCAGGATGAATATTTCCCAGGTACATTCTTGCATTTGGGTAAACAACCAAGAATAACAAATGGTACAAATAAAAGAAAACGATCGGTGCATTTCTATATTGGTTCACTTTAAGCTCTTTATATGTGCTCAACAGTTAACATTTAATATAAGTTGTATTTGTCACTGTGTAACTACATCATGATAACAGCAAAAGAGAGCTGTAATCGAAGAGATTACCAAAGAAACCTTGGTGTTAGTGGCATTCAATTTGTTTTGGCTGGCGTTAGAAAAGAATAGAATAGTTCTTTCCCTCCCTAAAACATACACATAAACACAGAGATGATTCACCCTGACCTGATTTCTTTCACAACTAGAGGGCAGAGACTGTCCCTGCATTTTACATTTTATAGGTTTTAGTTGTTGAAACATGGAACTCTAATTGTTTTATTTTTTGGAATGGAATATTGGTTTGTTGTATAATCTGTTTTCATCTATACTTTTAAGGTTTTATTTTTTTTAAGTGTTTATTTCCTATGTGTTGGTTGATTTGGATGTGATGATCACTGTAAGTTCCAGGATATCATGATGAATTTAACTGTGAAAACACCACAGACAACAATGGAAATAAGTCCAGTACTTAATCACTTTAATCACTTTAATCTGATATGTTGTATTTTATAAATCTATCAGGGAGGTGTCAATAAACCAAATAAAATCCAAATTACTATCTAAATGCTAAAGTATGTGTATTTACAGGCAATGCACAGTCTGCATTGATGTTTATACAAAAAAAATCATGGACATATTTCTTTAAGGTGTGCAAAATAAATGCAAAAAAATTTTGTTAAACATATTAGCAGAGTCTAAAACTGTTAATCCATGACAATCAACTCTGCAAAATACATAGATGACATATCTGTTTAGATGACATATCTGTTTTATATCTATATCTTTTTATAAGCAAAGAGCAGAAAGTGAGGATAGAATTCTGATTATTGTATTTTACAGATTTTGCATTTACTGCTGTTTGTGAGACAAAGCTGACATTTTGCGCTAAACCATCGAGCAATGACACAGCAGATCTGCCACTTTAAAGAGCAGACAGTGGAGCAAAACGCTGCCCCGTGTGAGGCTCGAACTCACGACCTTCAGATTATGAGACTGACGCGCTGCCTACTGCGCCAACGAGGCCTGTAGCACATTGCAGCTGCTGACACTTAAAGAGCTGCAACGGAGTGAGGAGGGGGAAAGAGCGGGGGAGGGAGGCTCAGCCTGAGCAGTGTGGAGAGTCTGTGTGTGTGTGCGTCTCTCTCTCTCTCTCTCTCTCTGTCTCTCTCTCTTCTCTATATATATAGCACGGTTTAATCTGTGAATGTATTTCAGGAGGTATGAAGTGTGAGATAAGGTAACTTTAGTTTTTTGGTGCAGCAATTTTTCCTCAATCTTCTTCATCTGCTTTCAATTCAGTTAGTGGTTTCCTGCATTTCTCACATTGTGTGACAGTTTGTGTCTCCAGTGAGAGTTTGTGAAACGGTTTCATTCAAGCTGTGAGCTGCTGAGAGGGACAACAATAGCATTAACATAGCAAGAGAGTGAGGTTTTTTTTCTCCCACTAAATAAAAAACAAAAGCTGCCTGTAGTAGCCACACTGCATTCTGGTCAACTGGTCTGTCTATGAAGAAACTGTGCTCCATGTGCTTTTTTGCAGTGAATTTCTGACTATATGTAAATGGTTCGCCGAGACAAGACCTTCTTTGCTCTTTCATTCTAAAAGACAGAAACCTGACATTTAGCCCAACTCTGATGTTTTGGAACACTGTTTTTGAAAGTCTAGGTTGAGAACCGCCCTCCAGTCATGGGAAATTGTAAATGGGTCGACAAGAGGTCAATGGGAAGACAACATATTAAACCAAAGTTGCCAACTAACTGTCTCTCATTAAAAACAGCTTCCCTCCAGTCCACCCTACTGTCAATAATGCTTTTAAAGACGGTTTATTTATTCAAGCTCTGGAGTCTATAGTAAATTACATTTCATATGTCATGTCCGTACAATTTGCTTTACTGCTGCACCACAGTAGATCAGAAATCAGAATTTTTCAAAGTATAAGATAACCTCTATGCATTGGTTTCATAATAAAACTGCAACTGCATTTGAATAATTAATTTTCTTCCCCTTTAACTAAGCCTGAATTTGAAAACCAACGCTTCCCAGAGCTGATCAACGGTCTGCTATCAAACCTTACTGGATATTCTGTCCTTTTTCTTATCTTGCAAGGAGAATAAAAGCAACATACCAATACAATCGTCCCAGAGAAGTAAAGTACACTGCATCTGTCGAACAGCAGTACATGTACTTTTAGGTGGGCTGTTCATTAGTTACTGTTGATTTGAGCTTGGGGATGCTAATATAATTCACACTGTTGCATTTTAACACAAAGTTTACACAAGTTTCACACACCCCCAGCCTTTGTTTTCATGATGGATGCTATTGAGAGAAGGAAAGGAATTACTGCTACTGTCAGAGGTTAACTATCTCACACACTCACCTTACATGCCACATACACAAGCTAACAATGCTAACATATGCTGAATACATTCCTACAGCACAAAGAAGAAGAGAGTTGAAAACTCTTAAGTCAGGCACTTTCCACAGTGACCTGTTCTCTTAGCATCATGTCAACGACAAACCTGATTTCCCCAGCCAGATTTCTCCTAGAGAAAGCCGATTTTCTCTGCCACGTTTGAGGGTAAACCGCTTCCTAATTGGCTTTTTTAACGTGGGCACACGTGCATCAAGATAAAAGACTTACAGTAAGTCAGGGAAAGTAACGGCGGAGCAGCTGGATGAAAGGAGAGAGCATTACATGTTGTAATGCATCCTCAAATTCAAACTAATTCCACCCAAAGTCAGATTATGAACTAAACTTTCAAAAGAGTAAAATAGCTGGCTTCCCCTTCTGAAAATGTGACTGTGTGGTAGGGGTGAGAATCTTCACTGCTTTCACGATTTGATTAGGATTACCCTGTCAACGATTCGAATCGATATACGATGCATCACAATGCTTCACCTCAATATTATTATATATTACTACACACGGTTTTCATCGACAAATCCAAGCAGACATATATGAAATCCCCTTTCTATTGTACCTGCTCTTGAAAAAGACACTTCCTGAATGTAGCGCGGCGGAACACAACAGACAAAAGGCAGACACAAAAAAAGAAGCGAGCAGGAAATCAACAAGTAACATCAGTAGGCAATAATCGATTATGGTCGGTCACTGCATGGACGCAGAATCATCCACGTCCGCATCGCGATGCATCGATGCAATGATTCATTTCAATACTCCTACTATTTGTAAAGTTCAAACTCATAAGAATGACACATATGAATTACATATCTTAGTATTAAAGATAACAGGAGATGACACTTTATTGTCATCTCTACTCACGGATTGAATAAGGATGTTTCCGACGGTCTGCCTATCGTGCCATTGGCTGACGCAGCCGGCGACTTGCTCGAGGAAGTGCTCGTGGTGCTCCAGGATCTCCGGGATCTGGTAAAACATCTCGTCCACCAGCAGAGGGTCCACTATGGAGCCGCTGTCCTGCTGTTTGAGAGGACGCATGTAGCCCTGAGGGGGGACAAGAAAACCAGTTAGTTACAGGCCATTTCAAATCATTTAAATATGCACCAAGTTAAGATGGCTGTCAGGGCAATTTGTTTGACAAGTTTCTAGCACTGAGAACTTTGAGATGTAATTATTGTCATAGCTCCTTTTAAATTAGCTACTGTATGGTGATTATTGTAAGTGTTAATATTGGATGTTATCAAGATGTAACTGCCAGTGAATGTTGGCAGACATTTTGCTCCAGGTTTGGTAACACTTTCTATTCAGTTCTTTTCACCAAGTGGGAGATAGAACTCAGGAATCACTGATAACTCCACAAATGCAGTCTGAACAATATGATGTGAATGCACATCGGCCATGTTGGTGTAAATGCCACAGTAACAATTCAAGTAGTTATATCAAATTTGTGTCTGCATATAATTTCACACCCTTTCCTCCTTCTTTTCTCCTGATGATTACATTTTCTTTTTTTTATTTTACTCGGGCCTCAAGGTAACTCCATACACACAATAAAATGGACTTTTGTAGATTAATCAGTTTTTCAGCAGTGCGTGACACACTATGCCTCATAGACATGCACACAGCAATCCATTAAAAGCTGAGGGAAATTTAGAGATTTAATTTACTGTATAAAATGGATTCAGACCGATGTGACCCGAGAATCCAGAAGCTGTTCAGTCCAGTCAACCGTGTGTGGCTCACTGCCTGACTCCATGACACATTTGATGACTAATCCAATCTGCTGGCTAAAACTATTTGTTTTGAAGTAAGTTGGGACACAGATATGTTTTAATGCAGCAGTGATTCAGCTTCCTTTAACTAATTTATCTTAAAAATATGTTACAGTCAATAAGAGTCCAGTAACTTTATGTCACAGGGAAACATCGGGTTCTAATGGAAGCTTCCTACTTTTAATTCAGATGGAGCCACACATAGTTTGATAAAGAGGATTGTTTTTGACTTCTTTGATAAGGATGATCTCTTTATCAACAAGTGCTTATGAAAGGCGAAAGTATCTTCTCAAATGTCATTGTTATCCTAAAGATGTGACTATAATTGTCGACTGATTGGAAATTAGTCGGCTAATGAATAAACTGTGTGAGGGTAGCTCTAGATTAGTGGCCTCCAGCCCTGCTTCCACAGAGCTACTTTCTCTGCATCTTTTAGGTATCTCCCGACTCCCTACTACTGTGTAGCGTTTTAATGTAACATTATCTAAAAGTCAGTCCAATCTGGTGACAGCGATTATGTCACACATTGATTCAAGTCCAATATTTGCTCTTCTGTTAATTCCTATGAACTACAATAGGCTAAAATGTAGCATGTAGTATGACTGTGGGGGACTGGAGAGTCGGTGATAGTTACAGTGTGTGTGGGTCTGACACTACGTGCGACATCTTTCACATACATGTAGGCATTTGATCCAATGTCATTATGAAAACATTGATTAGTACAGCTCATATTAATTCTTTACGTCAGACCAGGTATTTGAGACCATCCTAAGCCACCCAAAAAAGAAACAAGGAGAAAGAGTCCGATTTCAACTTTGGGAAGTGCCGCTGTAGAGCTGTCTCAGCTGAACCACATCTGACACCCTCCTTCAGGGATCTGCACTCTCACTGCAGTCACCGTGGTAACACTTACTTTCCCTTTGTCGCCATGGAAACACAGCCCAGGATTATTCACTTTGTGGCCACACACACACACACACACACACACACACACACACACACACACACACACACACAGAAACACATGTAAAGGGAGAAGCGCAGAAAAATCAGTGTGCATGTGGGATGTGCGTGCCCAATCCCAACCACACACACACACACATTTCACACAGATGAAAGCAAGCACACACACTGTTCGCCCACACACCGCAAATGGTGACAGGTTATACAACAGGGGATGGTTGTGTGTGTGTGTGTGTGTGTGTGTGTGTGTGTGTGTGTGTGTGTGTGTGTGTGTGTGTGTGTGCATCAGACAAAGAGAGAGAGCGATGCAGCTAAGATTTGGGGTAAGGGTTAGTGATCCGTTGGACATAGAGAGGTGTAGGATGGAGGGAGAGAGAGAGAGAGAGAGAGAGAGAGAGTGAGAGAGTGTGTGTGTGTGTGTGTGTGTGTGCGGATAATAATGCTGATGACAGTGAGTTGTGATGGGGTTTGCAGATTAGCCTGACTGAATGACAATAAGTGGATTACATAACACCTTTGTTACCTACATTTGTTATTTATGTCCTCAGCCATCTGTGAATCCACCATGTTGTGTGTGTGTGTGTGTGTGTGTGTGTGTGTGTGTGTGTGTGTGTGTGTGTGTGTGTGTGTGTGTATGCGCGTGCATGTGTGATGGCAAAACATGCAAAAAGAATGTGTGTGCCTGTAAGTGAACGTTGCTATCCTATAACACCAGAAATGTAAGAAGTGTGAAATGTGTATGTTACCTGAATGAGACTGCGTAGTGACTCCACATATGACTGCTCTGTGTCCAAGAGGGTCATCATCACATGTTTCCTCATGTCCTGTGAAAACAGAAGAAGAAGGTCAATCATCACTGCATTTACAGTAGATTAATCTTCTTCACATATTCATACCGTCATTAGTTAGAGGAACATTCTACTGAAGGATACAAAATGTAGACTGCACACAGCACTCAACACACTGATATACACCTGTACCTCCATCGTAACACCTAGCCATTTAAGACAATCTTGTTGTATGCAAGCCTTAATTCTCAAACCCCTTTGTAGTGTTTTTAATCAATTATTGGTCTAATGTGCCTAATCTTCTAGGAGAAGCAAAGTAATCACTGCGTACTTTCTGACTTTTTGGTTCCTACCACTTTAGGTTCCTTCAACTGTTTGATTGAAATATCAGATCTTTAATGTCAATGACATTATAAACAAACAGACAAGACTGCAAAGATGTTGTCATTGTTGCATATTCATATGCAAGTGAATAAGCTGCTCAACACACAGTGAACAAAAAGCCCAACACATTACGGCCGAGAAGGAAAAAGAGAGAATAAAAGCGAGAGACTAAGAAAGACCGATGACGGGAAGAAGGGCAGACAAAAAACAAAAAATGTCAACATAATTTGATAATTTCTTGTACATGATATATGATCATTTACTTTTCTGCACTGTGAGATTGATCAAAATCAGAAGCGAAAACACCATACATTTCAAGGCAACAATTGAAAGGTGTGTGCTACAAAAGGTACAAATCCATCCCTCTTTTCTCTAGTTATACTGTAATGTGAATGTGTAATGTCTATCCTATGACTTGAAACAGGCTATGTGTGTGTGTGTGTGTGTGTGTGTGTGTGTGTGTGTGTGTGTGTGTGTGTGTGTGTGTGTGTGTGTGTGTGAGACAGAGAGTGAGAGGTGGGAGAATAACTAGGGGAGTATATAAGGATCATGGAACAAGTCAGACATTATCTCAAGGGTCTCAGGAGAGTCTCCCAAAATATTCCATACGCGACTTGTAAATATCAATCTGAGCCACAGGCAAAACCCTACGGTGCATATGTAACCACAATGTCTCTCACTGTCTTTTATACACACACAAACACACAGGCCACAAAAACACAGGAGGGTTTTTTTCCTTCCTCCTTTGCTCCGCTCTGCCAGCACCACTGTGCCCTATAAATAACCGTAACAATAACTTCCCAGAAAGGCCATGTTTAGTGTTTGGCATCTAAAGTGATCCCAGGGGCGCTGTGGGGTACCACCCGAGGGTGAAAGTTGGTGTGTGGATGGAGGAGTGTGTGACATTAAGAGAGAGAGAGAGAGAGAGAGAGAGAGAGAGAGAGAGAGAGAGAGAGAGAGAGAGAGAGAGAGAGAGTGTGTGTCAAAAAGTGCATCAAAGTAATTGCGAGTGGAAAACCTGCCGTCTAAAATTGGAGAAAAGCATCATGTTTTTTTTTTTTTATAGTAAACGTTAGGCTGACCAGTGACTCATCTCTTATCAAATAATTTTTCCCAAGCTCCACACCGTTTGCTCCTTCACAGAGTGAGAGATGTAGTCCAAGTCTACTCTACCCTGAGATATAAACACAATGGAGTGGAAGGAATAAATGCAGGGCTAAAGAGGGAAACACACAATACCGCAGTAATCATCCATCTATACTCCCCCAATTACCCTCCAAATAGGGACACTCATCTATTCAAAATACATCTTGGGTCAGTCCCCTGATACAGTAGCAGCAGCCCTGCCAAAGTGTCCTGAATCCCAGTTTCTCAAGTGATAGTTATCTTGATTTCTTTTTTTTTTTTTTTTAGTATTCATAATTCAGTTGCTGATCTTTCTGGGTAAATGTCACACCTACAAATCTAAATAGACTGACTTAAAACCAAGGTTTAATTATTTTGTTGTCAAGCTCTGACAGTATTGCACCAAAATTAAAGATGTGAACAGCAATAAGCTAAGAAGACATTCAATATTTTAGATGAATTAGATTTAATTTGAACTTTAATAAATGGTCTTCAATGGACTTAATAAACTCCTGGTTTGTAACAGTTGTTGCTGGGTTTTTGTAAGATTATTTATGTACCTTTTTGTTATAAATAAAGACAGTCAATGTTGTTTTACATTGTTCAATTAAAAGTTCACACTCTATCAGAAAATAATGGAAAATATACATCACAATTGAACCCCAGAGTGAAATCTTCAAACTGCTTGTTTTTCTGACCATCAGCACACACAAAAAAACCACCTCAATATACAAGTATATGAAATAGGTAAATCATTTTGTATTATTGATTAACTATTATTATAAATATGTAGCAAATATTCACAAATGTTTGGCATTTGTGTTGAGTGAGTAAAATGATAAATCATAATTATTGTCACATCATTTGCTGTCTGGGTGCTCTAAGCGATGTTGGGTAACGTTATTCTTGTTGACGTTCAAAGTATTTTCAAACAAAACGAGACTAGCTCGCCCCTCCCTCCTCCTCATCCCGTCCCCTCCCCCTCCCTTCTGTGCTTCAGCGAACTATCATATCTTACAATCAATCAATAAACCACTTGTGCCAACAGATGATAACTTGTTGAGAATAATGCTATCAAACATAAAGCACAACTGCATTGCTAGACAGCAACTACAGTAATCTCTATATATTTGAACTGCAGTGCTCTCTCAGAAATACTACAACCTGCAGTATTTATGTAGTGTACGGTATATGTAGTAAAAGCAGGATTCTCCCAGTAGCTACAACTGCAGTGATAGATGCTGTTTCAGTCAGCATCTCCTGACAGTGCTGCACGCACGCACGCACACACACACACACACACACACACACACACACACACACACACACACACACACACACACACACACACACACACACCAGCCTCTGCATGAATGTCTCATGCAAATTAAATCTCATTTACGATGATCAAACTGACGAATGAAGATGCACTCTCTTTTCTCACGACTGCTGAATCATTATTTGATGTCACCCTGACAAAAACACACAAAATTGACTGCTTTCACTATGAAACAGGCAAACAAGCACATGGGACATGGCGCACACACACACACACACACACACACACACACACACACACACACACACACACACACACACACACACACACACACACACACACACGGAGTGATTTGGACTCTCAGAGATCAGTTAATAATGATGGGAACAGGATGACGGGAATAACACGTACTGTATGTGTGTGACAATGAGGTAAATAAGAAGGAAAATGTTCCTCTGTTCTGTGCTGGTCGTCTTTATCTGATTATACACACACGCACGCACGCACGCACGCACACACGCACACACAACATGGTGCAATAATGCTAGGAATGCTAGTTCTACTTTGCTAGCAGGGTTACCATAGGAATCCCAGCTGAGAGGCTGAATGGTCACAGGAAAGGCTGGTCTCTCACAACAGCAGAGCTGAAGACAAGACACTCAGTCCAGTCTGAGTCAAGCCACAGACCAGAGAGCCCAGTCAGCGTAATAAAACAACAGTCACACACTGTGTGGTGCTATGAGGACACAGGATGAGTCACTTTTTTCCCCATCTCATTTTCCCCCTGTCCAGCTCACAAGGTAGAGGTTGGGGAGTAACGCTAGTCTAGTTATGTTATTTGATTTCATTGTTTTCACGGTTTGTTAAAATTCCAAATCAATTTTTATCAAAACCAATAAGAAAGATGGACTAAACTACAAAAGTAAGAGCCAGGTAGTAATACACTGGAATTATCTTTAAACAATCTTGAGAAAAGCAGTGGCAGGGAGTTAAGCTGACACAGGTGTGACAGAAGTTTAACGAGCCTAAGCACAGGTGTAACCAATACCATTAATGAGAGCTACATTCCACTCATGACACCTGGCCTTTTCTCATATTTATAAGAGAAACCTATTAGTCTTGTGTTGTCTTCCCGTCAACTTTTTTCGATGCCATGTTTGTTTTTGCTTTTTCCAACGTTTTAAATTGTTAAATTTTTCATCTACACATTTTCAGCGCTCATTTTCTACGTCCCATATAAAACAAAAACTGAAAACGGGTCAACATGACCCGAAGTCAACACAAGGGTTACTACGTCACTACTGCACTATCCACATATCGTTTGTGGTTGCAACGTCCGTGGTAGTTCTCGCATTGTGCAGCACATTGTGCTTCCACCTGAAATGAAATGTGCTATATAAATAAAGTTTTGCTTGCTTAACATGCTTTGACATGTATTGTATGCAGTCATGCCAATAAAGCCACTTAAATTAAAAAATACATATATTTATTACTTGACTATATCAATTAAAAAAATGCAGGCACAGAACTCACAGCCCATTGATTGTTTGCCACCACTGACAATCCAATAGAAAAACAAAAAAATAACTTAGAAACTCAGAGCCTCAGCCCTGACACCTGAAGCCTCATGAATAAAAGAGTGCGTAGGATCCACTCAAAGTGTATGTTCGCATAAAAGAAAAAGATAACGTGGCCCAAAAAATAAATCAGATTTATAAAACCGTGCGCATGCACACCTGCAGGCAATGTTTCCTTTATAAATTACAGTCCACATGGAAACAGCCGCACGTGAGTCAGCCTTATATCCCACCCTCTACACACCCACATTCAACCATAAATGGTCAATGCAAAGCACCTCATGAATGTCGATGCACAGGCACAAATAACCCTGCTGGTTTGAATGTTTACGATAAAGTGGATTGTTACATTTTAGTCTGTGTCAGCTGATAGTGTGTGTAGTTAGGCTGATGTACATGGCCAGACTGACAATGAGGGTGTGTTGGTTGATCTGATTTAATCCAGGCATTGCAGGTGTTGACAGCGGCAAACCACACGTTTCTACATGGAGAACACTACTGAAGACAAAGATGCTGAAAGACTATTCTTGTTTTCCCACAACACAACTTTTGGAAATACACCGTTTAAAACCTGAACTCTACACCACGGAGAGCAGGCTCGCAGAGTCGTGAGGCAGACAAAGGAGAGGACGCGGAGCATTTAATGCGGAACAGTGGCCACCAGACAGCAGAAAAGATCGACTCCTGCACGCCTGGCTCCAGAACGCAAATTGAAACCGCAGCTGGGTGAGTCAGTTTAACACAGCACAACCCCTCTTAGGTGGGAAAGTATACACTCATCAAGGCCAGTTTAGGTCTCCCTCTCACGTTAAATGCAACACGCAGGTAAAGGAGACAGGGGGAATAATGTTACCGGCTAGGCTAGTCTTTAGTAGCCGTGTATCTTTGTTATACGAGCCCAGGTTAGCTTAGCCTTGTAACAGGATCTAAAAGTAACTTGTAATATAAAACTGAAATTTAATGTGTGAGAGGCATCATTATACGTATAATGATGCCCGTCACATTTAATTTCTACAATCTGCAGAAATTTGGTCTCAGCTCATTTTGGATTACCTTATGAGCCTACATAATATATGCTGTTGCTTAAATATCTTTGTAATCAAGCATGAATAACTAATATTTCTCTCTCTCTCTATATCTCTATCTCTCTCTCTCTCTCTCTCTATCTCTCTCTATATATATATATATATATATATATCTCTCTCTCTCTCTCTCTCTCTCTCTCTCTCTCTCTCTCTTTTTTTTTTATATATATATATATATATATATATATATATATATATATATATATATATATAGTGCAATATTAGTTATCTAATCTATCTATCTATCTATCTAATGCAGTATCTCCTAAATTAAATATCTTTCATAAACCTAAGGAGTCACCTATTTTCAGAGCTCTTAAAATCACAGCTTCAAATTATTTGTAATCTGATAACTTTGATCTATTTAACCACCCAGATCTTAGGAATGATGTGGCCTGGAGAGCAAGAATGTGTTTTTGTAATTTAATCAGCCCAAAACAGCCCAAGCTAAGATCTGTTTAGAGAGACAGGTCTGTACATCACAGCCTGCTCATTTGAGATAGAATTCACAGAGGGGCACAAAGAGTATGCCATAATATGTTATGTATCCGGTTATTCTTTTCTATAAGACACAGTCACAATCTCAAACGTTACTCGGAAGTCAGGGTTGTAGCCTGTGGCATGGCGGTAACTGTGACAGGATAGATGATTCACAGGATTCTGCCCGTCACTTATTAACACTGGAGGAGATCTGAGAAGAAACCCTTGACTGTGTGTGGGAGAGAAAGATCTGAACAAGTGTGTACAGTGTGTGTGTGTGTGTGTGTGTGTGTGTGTGTGTGTGTGTGTGTGTGTGTGTGTGTGTGTGTGTGTGTGTGTGTGTGTGTGTGTGTGTGTGTGTGTGTGTGAGTAGTACAGCATGTTCTCATGAGTCCCTCTGCGAGCTCTGGTGTCTTGATAATGGCATGGACACAGGGGGTCCATAAAGTAAGTTATTCGTCACAACTGCAGCCAAACATTACAGCATGACCGTAAAGACAACATAAACCAGAGTCAGAGCACAGGCAGACACTATTTTAGTTTCATGTAGCCAAGGTCATGCGGTGTATCAACTATGTACTGTCTGCCTTTGCTGTGAGTGTATGTTGTTCTGTACACTCTAATATAGCACTGCTATTACTGTGTTGCAGCATACTTTTTGTTTGTATAAAACTGTACAAAACCGTTGCTGTAATTTTCCTCATGGTAGTTTGACCAGGCCACACCTTGGCGTTTGAGGGCTGCTAAATGAGAAAAACTGAACGGCATACAAGGTGTTCAATTGCAGAATGTAATGTATTCATTACAGGATAGACAACAACTTTTCATCCTGTACCTGTTTTGTACACAAAATGTAGTATCTAAAAGTGGTATTTTGTCAATGTCAATTCTTTCCAAGGGCCGCAGCTGCTTTCAATTTTGGGCCATCAAATATTTTGTAAGGTCATTTCCTTCTCTCTCTGTGACCTACGCCGCCGACAAAAAGACTGGGACACAGCTGTAAAGACTGCAGCTGTATCACTTTGAACTAAAAAAAAAAAAAAATACAAATAATGATGTAAAAATAAAAGCCTAAAACGCCCCAAAAAAATAATCTTGAAACAAGTTCCCCAAACCCCATACTGTTTGAGATCTGAGCTAAAGTGATTTCATTAAAAGCATCAGCAGCGGCAACACAGCTCTTTCCTCTCATCTCATTGCTGTCGTCACACCTCTCCACCCCTGCCGTTTTCATCCCCTCTCCCTGATGACTGTTTCCCCTGGCAACAGCCTGGCGAACGCAGCAACAGGCAGCTCGAATTCGGCCAAAGAGTATCCTCATCACCCATCTTTTCCCCTTTTCATTCACACATACACCTCTGTAAACAGATCGATTTTCACATCTTCATGTTTCTAGGTCCTGAACGTAATAGTCTCATGCGTCACTTCCTCGTCAAGCTTCTGCCTTTTGGCAGGGTTATGTCATTTTGCGTGCAGATGTGAGTGACAGCCTGTGTGTCTATGTTCTCCCTAATTGTTATTTGCATGCCACAGACTGCTGACTACTATCAAATAGTTTTCTCTCCCTTTCAGACGAGCGAACACAGACTATTGATCCACACCTCGACTCCTCCGTCATCATCACCTCTTCCATTCCCTTCCTCTCATCCTACTCTTTCCTTTCTAAAGCTCCTCACATTGGTCTCACCTCACATTCACACAATCACTTCATAAAACATCTATGTTAAGGTGTGTAATTGGTCCTCTGCTGCTGCTTCAATATTTGCCTTTATCAAACCACAAATTGAATCTATTTTTTTGTACCTATACTGCATTACATACAATCAGAATCGATTAGTTGATTCATTGATTTGTTAATTGACAAAAAAGAAAATGGCATTAATTGGCCACTATTTTATAATAATAATTATTTTATAATTTTATAATAGTAATTCATTCAAGCAAATATGGCATACATTTTGACTAATATGAATATTTGCTGGTTTTCTTACTCTTTTATGATATTAAAATATCTTTGAAGTTTTGGACAGGTTGTCAGACAAAACAAGACACAACAGAAAATGTATGACTTTCTTTTTATATATATATTTTGAGATTTGATGGATCAAAATATGAATAGAAAATAATTCAGAGATCTATCAGTTGGGGTGCTACAATTATTTGAAAAGACAGATTACCAAAAGTGTCATACTGTCAGGCCTAAGAAAGTCTTGTGTCCTTGCTATGGTGAATAGTTAGCTCTCATTTTCCACACTTCTATAATGAAATGCATCATAAGAACATGTATCGCTGCTCTTAAATAGATTTACTTGACCCTCCCACGTACAAATACACGTCAGTCCTTGGGGTGGATTAACAGGCTGGTTGTAAGGATTAGCAGAACTACAGCGGCCGCGTTATGTCTGCAGTATGTGCGAGTTTGTGCATTCACGCATGTGTGGAGGTAATCCGAAGCGTGTTTGTTGATTTTGCTGCCACTCATGCATGCATAACTCGAAGTACACGACAATCGCGCAAAAAGAAAATGCTACTAGAGAGGACTTAACATAGAATATATACATATATGAAAAAACTACCACAGACCGTGTACGCACAGATCATCAAAACACTGGACAGTGAGTGCAGATTCATAAACGAGTGCAGATGGACAGACCGTGAGACTACAAGAGTAGTAAGAGTGTTTGTGACAGTAGGTGTTGGAGCTAATCATGTAATTCACTCAGCTCTAATTCTATTGTAGAGAGAGACAGAGAGAGGAGATCTGAAGAAAGACCCATTATACAAGTAAGACAGTCATGTTAAATCAAGGAATGAGCTATGACAGTGAAGGAGATACACAGAAAAACAGAACAAAAAAGAATTCAAAGAAAGGCAGCATCTACAGCAGAAGAAGAAGAAAGAGAATGAGAACACGAGAGGAAAAAGAAGAAGGCTGGATGAAATCTAAAGCCACAAATCTCCAAGGCAAAGAAAAGAAAACACCTAGTCTACCTCTCCGTTGGGGCTTCCGGCACAAAGTCCATTCCCATTCAAATTCCTGCTGGTGTTCCCATTCTTGTTGTTTCTGAACTGGTCCACAGTATCTCTGTCCACCACTACTTCTCCACCTCCTCCCTCATCTCCTGAATTCTCTCCATTCTCATTCATTTCCTCCAGAGCGATGCTGAACTGGGCAAGGGTTCGCACCATTTGCAGCATACGGAGCGGTCCCTGTGCCCAAATGCACACTCACTTTGGCACATAGACACACAAAACTGCAGGGTTTTTATCGGTTTGTTTAATCACAGATAAAATGCAGTCTTCATGTCCACAGAATAAACGCCTAAGGGTCAAAGGGATCCCCACCTTTCCTTTTATTCACGACATAAAATAAACATCTTCCCTGCCGTTGTTTTTCTGTCCTCTCTTCTTGTGGCAAAAGACGCTTTTAAATAATTCAGTCCTTCAGAAAGCAACCTCTCTGCATGCAAATCTTTTGCTCTTCCATAAATTCAGTGTTGTGTGCCAAAGTGTCTTGGTCCTGCTCTGTTTAGGTAGACTCGGCTACGCAGCTGTCACAACGTCTGTGTCACGCAGCACACACCCACGCCGTATGTGAGAGGCAAAGGAGCATACTTCAGCATGTATGCATGGGTGTCTGATCATTTTCTGCTACATGGAGGATGTAAGCAAGATCTGAGCGTATGTCGAGGTGTGTGTGTGGACCACGGAAGAAATACAAAGTGTGTGGTGGGTGGGTGTGTGTGTGTGTCATGGCCCTCCCCTCGGGTGTGTAAAATGAGAGACAGCAGGCAAGGCAGACGCTCACAGCACTCAGCTCAGCCAGACTCAACCAATCCCTCAATAAATCATCGATTGAGGCATCTGTGGGATGAGAGAGGGGAGGATGACAGAGCTGTCCATTCATCCATCTCCCTCTTAAGTAGCTTTCAAATGATCCGTCCAAAATAACATCCTCCTTATGTCACAACAGCATCAATTCTTGCATGACAACACTGTCTTAAGTTCCTCTACTCCCACTGCAGTTAAATGCTCCATTGAGGCAATACAGACTTGAGTTGTAATGTATTTTCTATCTTTATCCGTTTCCATGCAGGCACACTGAATGGCAGCAGCCCACCGATAACCATGACAACAGTGAGCAAGTGTGTCATTTTAAAAAGCACCAAATCTGTGTTTTCCTGTTTTAGCTATTAAAACTACAAATTATGTTTAGTGACTAAGATGTATTTCCCATTGTCCAGGTTGCTACCCTTTTCCTTTTTTTTAATAATAATAATAATAATAATGTTTAATTTACTAAAACTTTAAATAATAATTTAATAATAATACTTGGTACTAAAAGTAAGGGTATCTCAGCCACTGCTGCTTTGTACGGAAGCGTATTACATTGACCATATAAAAAAAAAATGTAGACACCTTATCTTATAACATTGAGAAAATAACTCATAATTTTGAGAAAAGATCTCATAATTACGAGATCCTGATCTCGTAATTTTGAGAAAAGATTAATTAATTATGAGAGTAATGCATTTTCACAACAGAAAACAGCTAGTCTGAAGCTTTCAGACTAGCTGATGCCATGGAAGCAAATAGGCCTACGACTCACCTGTTCAGTTTAATCCGTTTTTATTTGGGTTTGAGACATTAGGAGATGCTAATGTCTTTAAGTACTATAGATGGGATTGTTACCAGGTGTAACACCTTCCAGGTGTTTAAAATTATCTCATAATTACGAGATCTGTTCTCAAAATTAAGAGTTATTTTCTCAATATTACGAGATAAGGTGTCTACATTTTTTTTCCTATGGTGAATGTTATACACTTCCGTAGCTTTGATTATTCCCATTTTTTCTTTTTCTTTTTTAAATCAGTCTCTTGCGAGTCCCTCAACTTTATGGAAGCGCAATACTATATCAATGGAATACCCCTTTAGTATTTCTTTATGTCTATCAAATATGAGCATATAATGAAACATGCCCATTAAATCTTCCCAGAGCCCAAGGTGAATCAATCTACAGTTATATTAAAACAGATAAAAGCAGCACATTGGAGAATCTGGAAATTCTGAAATTGTGGCCAGGGCCTTTACGTGAGACTAATAGATACATATCATTAATTCTAATTCACCCTGTTCATTTGATATTTTGTAGCCCTCTCTGTTTCAATGGAAAACTTTTATATTGAAAAACTGCAGTAAGGTTGAGTTGAAAAGTAGCTTAATATTGACACCAAAGTTCTATCAGTCAGAATTAATTTATTAGTAAGTGAGAACAGTATTTCTGCAAAATGAGAAACTTAACAGCAACAGAGAAATTTAGCAGTGCAGTTGAACTGATGGAAAGAATAGTGTGGAAATATATTGAGATTATGCTGAATATCCATCCCAGTCATAATGTGTAGTAGATGTACTGATATTATATCATTCTATTATTATTATTATTATATCATTATTTGAGGACTGGCATTATGTGAACATGTTCTTTTTTCGTGCTTTCATAAAGTTTTGATCAAAGTTATATTTTCATCATATGGGTTGTGCAGTTGAACTATTATCCACTGTCCTTAACATACACTATTGGCCTCAGTTTTCCAAAGAGTTTCTGTAAGCAACTGCATACCACGTAAAGTTAATTATCTAAAACATGCAGAACCACCAGTAGGGTCCTTTAACAATTCATAAAGTAAGTGCACCCACATTAACATAACGCAGCAAGCAAGTCCACACCCTTTTGTAATACACAGAAAACCACAAACACAAAAAAGAAAAATCAAGATGGGTGACCAGAGCATAAAGAGGGCAAAACAGCAATTTTGACAAAAGGGTAAAAATGATTGATTGCATGTGTAAGTGAGTGTGCACACATCGGCCGGATGGCACGCATTGCCAACGAGTTTTAATGAGTGCATAGATCTAAAATGCAGTTTTAATGAAAACGTTTCCTAAGTAGAAGACGGCACGGCATGTGGGATTGAGCTGAACTGAACTGAGAGAAGCAACAGTATCTTTAAAAATACCCTATGCCATGCAATATTTACACACATAACAAGCCTTAACTGATTTGATGTCCACCAGCTAAATACAGAGTACTTCTACTGTACATTGCAACACTTTTATAGTTTGACTAAGATATCGATAAACACGAGTTTTCCATTCGAGTTAAGCATGGTATGTGGTGGCTTTTGTCCAGCGATAAACCCGAACACACTTCAGGCTCTTTCTCTCCAACGGAGATCAGATGGTGACAACAGAAAAAGGTCACAAAAGGACATTTAAAAGGTCAAGCTCGTGGCAGGAAATTGGCCTTTAATCCTTGTTGCCATAGAAACAATAGACGAGTTTGAAGGTCTGGTGACAGAGATCAGAGATGACAATCTCTCAGGCATGTTCGAAGTTGGAACACAGAATTTTTCTCTGGGCCATACGTCTATTTTTTAAAATCTTTTCTTTAGTGACAAACCTTTAATACCAAATAAAGGCCACTTAATCCCATATAAGCAATTCAAACTAATAACTTTCTTCCGAAGTCTAATGCTTTATAGTTCTGTAAAAAATAAACCGGGAGATCTTGCCTTCTTTATATCTGCACCTCTGTTTCTTTCGTCATTTGTTTATTTATTAAAAGGTCCCATGACATGGTGCTCTTTGGATGCTTTTATATAGACCTTAGTGGTCCCCTAATACTGTATCTGAAGTCTCTTTCCCGAAATTCAGCCTTGGTGCAGAATTACAGCCACTAGAGCCAGTCCCAGAATGAGCTTTCCTTAGTATGTGCCATTTCTGTTTCTGTAGCTATTGAGGAGGAGAGAGGGGGAGGGCAAGGTGGAGGGTGGGGGTGTGGGCTTGACCAACTGCCACTTTGCTCATTTGAAAGCCATGATGTCTCTCTCTCATGGGTGGACCACATTCTCTGGGCGGGCAAAGCAGAGAAAGGGGAGGTAACCTTGCTGCTTATGACCTCATAAGGAGCAAGATTCCAGATCGGACCATCTGAGCTTTCATTTTCTCAAAGGCAGAGCAGGATACCCAGGGCTCGGTTTACACCTATCGCCATTTCTAGCCACTGGGGGACCATAGGCAGGCTGGGGGCATTCATATTAATGTTAAAAAACTTTCATGCCATGGGACCTTGAACCAACACATACTTGTTAGTAATTCATTATTGTATATAATTTTCTACTTTTTGTGGGATTCTTTGACAATAAGAAATACATTTAATATCACAGATACTTCGAAGCCACATGAGAGCACATAAGTCACAATCATAACCTGACCAGTTACATTAGCATCCACAGCATCTTGTTTCTCTAGCAACTCCAGGGTGCTCACATCCTCAGTATTTCCGGTTTAGTTTTGGACTAATGCAGTTGCTAGGTAGTGAAGAAAAAAAAGCCATAAAGTGTGTGCGTTTCTGCATGCATGCATGTACACATGCAGAAAATAATGGGCAGTGTGAGGGATGGAGTGTTCTTCCTGAATGAGTTACCAGCTCGTTATTGGCTGACCCAGATTTCTAAGTGCCTGACACACACACACACACACACACACACACACACACACACACACACACACACACACACACACACACACACACACACACACACACACACACACACACACACATCGATCCTAGGGTCCTTTTCTAGGAATTAGTGTGTATTTATTATTTTCAGTGCAGGTTGGCAGAAGCCATGACTTCTGAAACAGGGAATGAATCGAACACAACAATGATCATAAGCCAGACTCAATTTCAACACCTGACCTTTCCGTCTACAGATAAAAATAAAATAAAAGTGGCCCAATACAAACTTCTATCATCTTAAAAAAGACTAAATTAAAATGTCTACACAATATTCATGCATCACTTTCAATAGGAATAAAACACGGTAGATCACCATACATACACCATGCAAAACATGCATATGTGGCTGATCATGAGTGGGCTAAATTTGCAGTCATGGGCCAACCTCCACCCTGCCAAAAAAAAAAAAATGTGTGTGTGGTTAATTCCTGCTCAGCCACCCCAGCCTGTGTCACTGACTGTTACTAACTGCTAAATGACAGCTGTTGTGACATCTGTATCACAGCCTCTGAGCCAATATCGCCCCAACAAAAACTGAGTCAGTCTAGAGGGAGTCTATAGATAAACATGTAGGAGGACTGATGACACCTGTCAGCATACCCACTGGTCCACAGGTGTGTGTGTGTGTGTCTGTGTCAGAGAGAGACAGAAACCTTAGTAGAGGTGGACGCATGACTGCCCAAACAAATCAAAACAGATTTCTCATCACACACCTGTGCATGCATACAGCTTGTTCCATCTGTGTGTGTGTGTGTGTGTGTGTGTGTGTGTGTGTGTGTGTGTGTGTGTGTGTGTCCAGTTTTCCATCTGGCGTTTATAAAAAACAACCCTCATGAAAGTACAGATACACAGGCACTAAAAGAGAATAAATCATGACATCCTGTCATTCAGGTGTGTGCAGCAGCAGCAGATGTGTGGAGTGCTGTTAGCTCCCCGTGTCAACGCTGGATAACATGATAATGACGGATAGTTCCAGGGAAAAGAGGATTCCCACAGCTACCAAATGGGAGGTCAATATAAAGCTCTGCCTCACTTTACCCCATCTCACCCTCTTTTCATCCGTCTGTCTCTTTCTTACATTACCAGATAAATATGGTTAAATACTGTATAAATGAAAGAAATGAAACTGTGTGCTGAGAGGAACATTACTTAATGTTGTTTTTTTAATGCATGTCTTACTGTAGCTTAATCAAGGTAACAACCCCCCCCCCACACACACACACACACACACACACACACCACAAGGGGGCAGTAGTCATACAAAAAAAAATCATTAAAGATTAACAGTTTTTTTTGGTCTTCCTGCCACAGGGTCACAGTTAAACATTTCTAGATAGTGAATTAATGGATTGATTCAGAAGCTATGTAACATCAGATAAAGGGCACCTGGCATACAGTATAGGTTCATTTTGATAGGAAAATGAGAAAATATTACATAAGATACTTGGTTTCACTTATTTCCCAATTGTCTCCAGGTCAGAAGAGACAGTCATAAAGAGTTTAATGAGCAAAGTAAACAACACATGGTATCTAACAGAGCTGTGATTGTTGTCGAAACTGTAGCATGTGTGAGAGAGAGAGAGAGAGAGCACACACACACAGGTAACCAGATCTACTCCAAATACACCCTTATGGGATGGTGTGGATATTTGTGTGTGTGTGTGTGTGTGTGTGTGTGTGAGACAGAGATACGTGTACTGTGAAAGAGACTTCTGTTGAGACGCTGAGAGGAAAGGGACATCGAAAGGACCACGATAACGTGCACAGGCAGGCACAGCACGGCACACACACACACACACACACACACACACACACACACACACACACACACACACACACACACACACACACACACACACACACACACACACACACACACACACACACACACACACACGTTCTGCTCTGACACACACACGTGAAGACACCTAAGATGATCTGATATAATAGACAAAGCTAACAAAACTGATGGGGAGAAACTCCAATGCAATTACAACCCAAAGCCATGAAAGTCAAATATTGTATAAAAAAAATACATTTAAGGTATTGATTTGAAAAATATTCCTTTTCAAAACATCTATGACTGAATGAACACACAGAACTATATTTGATTAAGGAGTAGTGGAAAACTAAGTCATGCAAAGCTGTATTAAACGTCCCTTACCATAGTTTGTAACACAAGTATTGTTACGGTTCCTGCAATGATTTTCAAGGCATTGCTTTATGGCCATTTCATTTATTACACATCATCTCATCTTTTCAAGAAATCAATGTATGCATTACAACATTTGTCTTACAACGTGGAGAGTAGATCATGATGAAGAAAAATCGAGAAAGATACATCCTACTGAAGATTATGGGCATTTATCTTATTTTTAAATTTCAGGAGCATTTTATTTCATTGTTAAGGCATTTTAAAGCCTTTTACAAAATCTAAGATCTACAAACTTTAAGTAGTAACATAATATAGTAGATCTTTGTAAGTTAAAAAAAAAAAAAAAATGTGAGTTTAGTGCCCTTTTCATCTTCAAAAGGAACGTTTTCAGAATCCTCAACCAGACAGCATTACAGGGACACCAAAGGAGGAGCCTTCGATCCACTCTACATCTACATCCTTCATTTCCTGTCCCACGACAGCCTGACAAGCTAACCTCCAATCCACTTCCTGTCCAGCAACCTCTCCCACAATGCACTGGGATCCAGAGATAGCCATCAGCCACAGAGACAAGTCTTAACCCCAACACCACTCCGGAAATACCTTCTCTGTGTCTGTCTCTCCCACCCAGTTTGTCCTTTCTTCCACCCTCTGTCATCTCCTTCTCTCTCTCCCTCTGATCATTTCTAGAAATCCTCCCCTCTCTTTCACACTGCCTCCCTCACAAAATCTGAAAAACAAAAACATCTCTGTCCCATTTATTTTGAGGTGTTATTTGTAGGAGATGTACCAGTAATGTAGGGAACTTGAAGAGACTATCAGCTGGATTTCCCTGCAGGAAACTGTCTCATAAAAGATGCACACAGTGATAATATTGGCTCTTCAGCAGCGCTTGGACATGCTCTCACACACACACTCACCCCCAAGCGCAGTGATATAGTAGTTTAAGGCTGAGAGTGGGAAAAGGGGAGGACGGGGAGAGAAAAGACAAACCGGGATGAAGAAAAAATTATGGCAAAAAGCAAGAAGAGAGAAATTTAGACTGCGAGAACACTTAGACAGTTATAGTCAGCACTGTTATAACCCTACAGCTTAGCCAAGACTAAACACTGGATGGTGGATTAAGCCCATCTCATCTCTTCCCTTTCCACTTCATACTTTTAACTTTCTTTCTCCACCTTATTCCTCTTTCTCTCCATTTCCCCTCTTTATCTTGAAAGCATCAGCTTAGTTTAGTATACAAACAATACTAAGGGCCCTATTTTAACGATCTAAGCACACAGTGTGAACAAGGGGGTAAGCTTCGCTTCAGAACTCGAACCTCCTATGGCGCCATTTTGAGGCTACAAAGTTATCACCTCCCGTTATCATTCCACTGACTGCCATTCATTTTGACATCACTTTGACAGCGAATAACTTTACATCTGAAGCGTTTAAAGACTATTTGTCCATTGTTTATTTCTAAAGAAACACAACAATGTATAAAAGGCTCCATTACCTTGTACCTCACGTTATGGCTCCGTAGCAGACGTTTTTCAAAAAAATAGGCTAACGATTGTGTCATAACCACGAGACTTACGGTCACACAGTAGAGGAATTACCGTATAGTACAGGAGAAGCACACAGGCAGTTTCGACTTACGTTAGCGGTTTAGGTTTAATTACTATGTTAACTATCATTTTAGTCAGCAATAATTAGCCTGTGCCTATGTTATCTCCTTACATATACCTACACTCTCCGTCTCTGCAAGATTGGGAATGATTGAGATTTCTCTTGGCACAGCTAGAGAGTGTCATCTCCCATTCCCTTTAAAAGCCAGGCGCGTTTGTACCTTGGCGCATTGCTATTATGATGGCGGATTTGCTGAGCAGAAACTGATCTGCTCGTGTGTGAAGCGAAAGCACGCGAGCAGATCATATCATATAATAATATTTCAGTAATATAACAGGTGTCAATAAATTTCACTCAAAACCTCAATAGGGGAATTTCAGGGGGTATCTAAAATTCTTAGGACACAACATGAATGTCATGAAGAAGATGTTTTGTTATGTATACCTATGCTTTTCCTACGGTGGCGTGTCAAAATGTCTTCCGCCTACTGTTCGTACACTTAGTTTACATTGTTAGACCACCCTCCCATGAGTTGTGCTCCCAACTGTTGGGACAAAACTAAAAAAGGGAAACATTTTCTTTATCTCCACTACAGACTATACACACTATGATACCGGATACTCCCAGGATCATTTATAACTGCTCACATTAAAACAGTCACATTCCACTACATCTGCACACACACAGAACACACAGAAGCCACAGGGGGTGCTCTCAGTCATCTTTACTGTACACATTAACCACTGCTTTGTCAAAATATTCACTAACCGTGAAACACACTGAACTTTCTGACTCCTCATAAACACACTATGTCTTAGAGGCTTGATTTGATTTAAGGAAACTAATATTGATCATAACTTTTGTCCTGACTGTGGGATACAGATCAAGGTTATACCAACAAAACCAAGACAAAGAATCAATATTGAAAAACAGAAACAGGCCTTTTGGAGGCAGTTTAGGGTAAAAGACGACAGTGATTGAACTATTCAGCCCAAGTATTATCGGTTTCCCGCAAGAACCTCATATTGCTTAAATATTGATATCAGCTAGTAAATTGCACAAAGTGGTTTTACAACTCGTGGGTCAAGCCAAACCACTGAAAACACATTATGAAATGTCAAATACACATGGGGTCGCATGCAGGGCTCATTCTCTAAAACACATTTTGAAACGCAGAGTGTCTGCAGAAAACAACCAACAACAATGAAGTGTGAACAGCCAAGCAGAAAACTGCCATTTCTCATTGAGTGGTAGTGGAAGTGCTCATTTGTTTGCTTGTACTCACTTGTACTTTGCTTGACTTATTTCTTAATGGCCTTACACTCATGTGAGCCACGTTTGGACTGGGCTAATATCTATGATCTATTTGAACAGGGGCCTGTGAGCAGTGGGACATTTAGTTAATGTGTACTCATAAGTAAAGCCGGGGAGGAAAGAAAATGTTTTTAAATGGTACAGAGAGTGTGTTCTGAAAACTGGGTGTGTACATCTATTGAGAGAAAGAGAGAGACAGTTTCGGACTTGGTGGGGGTGGGCAAAGTATGAGAGCACAAAGAGCAGGATAAGAGGGCAAACTAAAACGGAAGATGATAGCATGAATAAAAAAAGAGAGCTGCCAGTGAACTTCAGGATAGCCAGAGAAAATGGAGAGAAAAAAAAGGGAGAGAACTAAAGAGACCCCGTTTCAACCCGGCCCAATTCCCTCTCGCTCTCTCCTTATATGGCAGTGTTGGGTGTGTGTGTGTGTGTGTGTGTGTGTGTGTGTGTGAGAGAGAGAGAGATACGGGCTCAGTCCCAGTGTTGCTCTCAGAGGGAGCGATTAGATCAGCAAGCGCATGATGACTAAACTCAAACTAAAGGTTTCTTGCCTCGCCATTTGTACACTGCTTTGCCAGCTTTGCCGTGTTCCACATATCCCTTTCCCATCATCGACTCTAATGCACTTTAAAATATCTATGGCATTCAATACACGCTTCATAAAAAGTATATAAGGTTCATGTTAATTGCCAGGATCTGGTTAATGTGGTAGATATTGAAGTTCATTTTACAACAAAATCTCGACAGATTTCTTGGTTTTGTATTCTCAGTCCCTTGGGCGGCAAATGATAAAACACTTTTGGTCTTGAGTCAAGAGCATTTAAGAAAACCTCAGATTTTATCTTTGAGCGGCAGTGGAAAGGGTGGGGAGAGGAGGAAGGGAGAGAACAGAAGAAGAAGAAGAAAAAAGACAAGAGCTTACATCACAGCCTGTTTATGGCTACGGCTCCTTAAAGGGGACAAAAATAACCCCTGGGATATCTGCCTAAGAATGGAAGGAATCATAAGAAGCCAGAATCCGCTCTTTTTCATTTCATCTTTCCCTCCCTCCTCGTTGCACTGGTCTGCTTCCCAGAATGCTCTGGCCTGAGCCCAAATGACAGGAATGCAGGAATCCAGGTAGCGTGTCTGCATGAACACACACACGGTAGACACAAACACACACAATGCATTCATCCACACTGTACAAGGAGGAATGTACTGTACATGTAAATATACACATATCAGTACAGACAATAAACTGTCAGTGAAATGTGTGGCCCTGTGACTTTTAGGTCCAAAAATACATTTTGAACACACTGGGATCACACAGTACACTTTTATATTTCATAAAAGGGATTAATTTTTCAGCAAAACTATACAATTAATCAATGCTCACATAACATGGATCAATCGAAAGGTCATGGCGTGGGTGCCAACGCTGAACGTAAAAATGGATCCCCCCCCCCCCCAATCGTTTTTTCCGTTGAATATTCCAATAACGTTTTATTCAAAACAAGATAAAAGGCAGCATTACTTTTACTGCAAGTTTGAACAGAAAGCAAGAAAATGAGAAATATGGCTGTGTTGCAGCAGAGTTCCGTTGTCTTTATGTTACAGCAAAGACTCAGTCAAGACTACAGTGTTAGCCAGATCAAATCTACAAGTCATCCAAATGAAAAAGACAAAATACGTTGTTTGTCCATGCCCTCACAAAAAAAATCTTCTCTCATGTTATCCTCCTCCATCTTGCTCTAATCTTGTCATTTTCCTTTCCCTCCCCATCATGTCAGTCCTATATTACATCAAGAGGCAGAGAAAGAGAGAGGGACAGAGAGGGAAAGAAGTTTGTTTTTCCGGAGAAGACAACATTCCCAGGCCTGTACCATTCCTCTTTCTATTAATAGAGCACACACACAGCCAAACCAAACACAAGCTCTTCGTTCACTATAGTTACTGTGGAAAACACAAGCCAAGTCCCATGTCTTTATGTTGTGGCCCTTAATGCAAACAAATAGTTACAATTATCTCAGGTGAGAAAGAGAGACTGATATTAAGGCACCAGACTGACATGACTTTAACATGACTGACACTGAGCCCTGTCCGTGCTCTTCTTCTAGTGCCCATTATCACGCTCATTTATTATCAGTATTAACTTGGGCCTCAAGCCTGATCTCAGATTTATCTTGCACATTTATCTTACCCAGGTCGGGCCTCTCACACTGACAGTCAACTCACATTATTTCCTAGCTCACCAGTACATTGTGAAAGAGTCAGTGTGACACCCAAAACGTCAGCCAGTCAGACAAAGCTCCTCCACGGTTAACAAACTTTCTTTTTTTTCTACCCGGACTGCAGTCTGTTAAGATAAGATGCGGTCATGTAACTCTCTGCTGGGTTAATGCTTGAAGTGTTTAGCTGCCACAGAGGTGAGACAGAGGTGAGCGATGAGCGGTCAAAAGGTCTGCTGTTGCCCCCGGAGGCTGCTCACCAACTGTTAGGAGAGTTTTTTAGAGCTCAGTACCTAAGGTGGTTGTTAGATTTATGGTGTACATTGTGCACAGCGTTTTAGGTAAGACCGTAGACAATCCCCAGGCACCGATTAGAAAGCAACCAGTGTTTATCACCTTACTTAAGAAAAATGTAAAATGTTGAGTAAAATATGGTTATTATAATAACAAATCAAGAGAGTAGCACTTTTAGAAATATTACCTGCTCAAAAATGCAAAATTGACACTAAAAAGTAATAACTGCTGTATAGTGTATCTTGTCAACATGTAATGTCGCTCTTCAAGAACTGGAAACTCTCAGATGAGGTTATAAAAATCACATCATTTCTTTAACTATTGTTACATTATGAGAGGCGAATTGCTGATGCGTGAATTACTGATGCAAGAATTACATTGATTGATAATGTAATTTATAGCTGATGATGCAAGATTATATAATCTATCCATCTATCTATCGCAGGAACGTCTGTCTGTCTGTGTGTTATGCACATATCTCTCGAACCATTAGTCCGATGGATTTCAAACTTGACAGGTGTCTTGCTACGGGCACGAAGTTAGCGCGGTGTTGAAGTTTGGATTAAAAAAAAAAAAAAAAAAAAAAAACGTTGTTTGGATAAAAAATACAAAAAAAAAAAAAAAAAAAAAAAAAAAAAAAAAAAAAATTTTTTCTCCCTCCCCTTTTGCCTCCCCCCCCCCCCCCCCCCAGACAGACAGAGAGGGGCGAAGAAAGCAGCGGAGCTTTGGCAGCTTAAATGTGAAATACACCTCATCGCGACTGTAATAAGGTTAGCGAAAAAAAAAAGCACTTCAGATTATTCCTTCACAGCGCTGTGCAATGCAGACAGCTAGGTGAGAAAGGGGAGAGAGAGGGGGAAGACATGCAGGAAATCATCACAGGTCGGATTCAAACCCTGGACCACTGCACCGAGGCATAAACCGCTAATTATATGTGCGCCTGCTCTACCCACTGAGCCAACCTGGCCACATTACTCCACATTTTCATTGTGATATTTTGTGATTACATTCTGAATCTGCAACGTTCTGTGTCAGGTAAATCAGTAAGATAGTAGTAGGGCAATACCACAGGCCAAGCAATCGGCCATTCCAAACGCACATTTTCAACGGGCACTGCACTAGTAACTCATAATAACAGATTATCTAATGACTAAAATGATGAGGAAAATGCAGTTTGGAATTACATAGTCTCGCTTTGCCAGACCCTCCTCCAAATAATTGTTACTACAGTAAGTATCTATTCACAGGTTCAGATAACACTTTACTACATGCTGAAAATCAAAATTTAGACACTTGACATGTAAAAAAAACATTATTCACAGTTAGTATTTTATCAAATTACTACAAATTCTTCTTTATCACTCTGGATCAAAGAATTGTCTTCTTGTATAGCAATGGAAAGACTGACTTAATCAAACGAAAAAAGTACATATTTTTCAGGATCTGGGACTCCTTCCTTCATTTTTTGGAACAGAATGGAATGACTCTTGAGTAATACTAATAATGTGATCTTGGGCTTTTATTTTTTTATTTTATTTTTTTTATTTATTTTTATATAATTGGTGTGAATATATACCTGTATGGCTCTCCTGTTGGGGTAGGGAGGGTGTGTTTTCTCTCTTTTTATGAAAATCCTGTATTGTACATTGTACATACAAAAGATGTTCACAAAAAAAATGACTACAAATTAGGGGTATAATAAATAATTTATTGCAGACATTGCTGGGTATGGATGATACACTGTGTGAATGCATGCATGGTTTGGTGAAATCTTTTCACCAAGAGGTGTTTATATTACGGCCTGCCATTCTTGACAGGCACACACAAGCACACACACAGACACAGACACACAGACACACACACACACACACACACACACACACACACAGACACACACACACACACACACACACACACACACACACACACACACACACACACACACACACACACACACACACACACAGAGTCCATGGAGTCTTTTATGGCTGTTCACTCTGTCAATAAGATCCAGATGTGAGCTCAGTGGGAGAGGGGATAAAAATAGAGTGAGAGAGGTGAGGGAGACAGAAAGAGAAAGACGTAGACAGGGTCAGAAAGAAAACAAGAGAGAGTCAAACATCGAAACAATGATCTCAGTGAGAAAAGTTGGGGGGTGAACATACAGTATGAGAGCAGACAGACTGATGAGGTGAACAGAAAGGTGGTGAAGAGAAAAAAAGACGTGTTTTTTGTGCTCACAGTTTTCTCACTTTCTTCTTCTCTTTAACAGAAAAAATAGACCCTGTGATGTCACCACATTCCTAAGGCAACATATACACACACACCCGTCCCACACACACGGTTGCCATGGGCAAAAAAGAATACACATAGGGGCGCAATCATCTTTCTTGAGCCCAAAAAAAAAAGAAAAAAAAAACTCCACAGCTCCATCACCGTCTATCCTAAATACAGTGTCAGTTGCTTAAAAAAAAAATGTACCCGGTCTTTTGAAGCAGCAGAGCTCCCACTGTCTTTTCTTTTTGCTTTGAGTGTGTGTCAGAGAAAAAAAAAAAAAAAAAAAAAAAAAAAAAAAAAAAAAAAAAAAAAAAAAAAAAGAGATGGCCAAAATGCCTCCCCCAAACCCACTTCCTGCCCTGCCCTCTCAATGAAGACAATTATGGTTCCTGCAAGAAGGATAACACAGAAAAAATAGCTCCTTAAAAGGCAGGATCCACGTTGTTTTCACCTCTCCACACATTTTTCGAATTATAAACCAATACTGCGTGGTTTTCAAATATAAAGAATAGGTTATTCTGTCTGCATGAAGGAGTACAGAGCTGAAGGCATTTATTATCTTGATGGCAGTTTAGCTTTATTAGAAATCAGACATAGATCACAGGCTGGCTTTCAAAGGCTAACAATATGGTTTTCTACTGAGACACAATTATGCTGCTGCAACAGCCTTTTCTTTCACATTATGATAGCATGACTTACCAGATACCTTTACTGCAATAGATCAATGTTTGAAGACATCTGGTGTCTTCAAAAGACTATAAAACTATAACGGATGATAAAGAGAGCGACATTCATTTGGACATTGGACAAAGTTAGGAAAGAAGAGAGATGGCTGTGTTCGCAGTTGGAGAAACAACCGAGCCTAGTAGAGATTTGTAGGCCAGTTTAAGAAAAAGGACGTCATCTGTCCACAAGGAGCCAGAAAAATAGCAAAAAAAATATTACCAGAAATTTGGCGTGGGTGAGACTAACACAACTATACAGGTTGTTAAATAATGTAAAAAAATAACAGCTCTTAAATCTCCATATTTCTATGACTGACATGACAAACTTTACATCAAACGGCCCTAGCAATCACTACTGCAGCTACCCATAATACCTCTCTGGGTTAGTTCGCAGATGCAATATGTCATATATTTATTGTAATAAATCCAAAAATGACCCCAATGCGTCACCAGATATTAAGGAAACATGCTAAGTTGAAATACTATCTTTTCTGACAACAATGATAATGGCAGTATTTTCTTCTTTTGAAATTTCCGTTCCGTGACAGAATTTCTGTTTGTGTTTTGGCCTGTGTGTTGTTATCAACTGCCCAGATTGACAGCCAGGCTGGGTTGCCAGATATACCTGTAAAAACTTAAACCCAGCGCGCTACAGCTGTAACGTTAGTACAGCCATGAAAGCAGCAAACAAACGAACAGGATCAACAGAGATAGATTCTACCTGACCCCCAAAAAACGGCATGTTTCTAACAGTTGCGTGACCAGAGACGTAACAAACCCCGGATAAATATTGGAGATGTATATGAAAGATGGAGACAGCTTAGAGCCCAAAAGGACGCCGATTTGGCTAATTTCCTCCTGAACAGGTAAGCATTAGCTTCAGGCTAATTTATCACGGCTACAAGGGATGGGCATTTTATGTTATTTCAACATTCGTGTACTCACATTGAATTATATAGCTAGAGTACCCGAGTTGGTTACTCACAAAAACAATTGAGACACGGCCAGTAAAGTGATCCCGACTGGCCCTGGCTAACACCACCATGCTAACCCTGCTAAATGCTAACGTTAGCGGAGGACCAGGCAAGCAGGCCACGGCTGTTTATAACGTGTAGCCTGTTCAGCGGCTGTAGCCGACAATGGGGAGTTATTTTAAGCCAAGTGGGGGCTGTAAATCAGGAAGAGAGGACTTTGAGTTTGGAGTGTGTTTAGCGATTGTTGCCATAATTCTAAGCCAATAAAGTGTGTTCAGTCGGGTGGAGAGGACGGCAAGGTAGTGTTATTTTTAGCGGTTCTCACCGAAATTCTAAGCCTAGGAAGTGTGTCTGTCCTTTGGGTGGAGAGGATGACGAGGTTGTTGTGTTTTTAGCGGTTCCTACTGTAATTCTAAGCCGAAAAAATGTGTCTGTCAGTTGGGTACAGAGCTCCACGTGAGCAGTTCGAACAAAGGAAAGTGCAAACAAATTATTTTGAAATCAAAATGATGGCTACAAGGATGCACTACTCCTTTCATGCCACAAAACATGGTTTGAAACTTCAAGGTCAGATTGTGAACTATTTTTAGGAACATGGCATCTTCTTATCGCAAGGGTTTTGTTTGCTCAGCATTCATTCACAACCTTGTAAGTTCTCAGTGAGAGTTGTAGCTGCACTGAAATGATAAATGTTCACTAACTTAATAACAAAATAATACAACAGACATGTGGCCGAGATGACGTGCAACAAAATGACAATGAATGATATAGTATGTAAAAGGTGTCAGACCCATTGGTATCCGTTGCCATTTCATTGGGTTTGGACCCTCACATTTTGTATGTTTTTTAAGCGCCCTTAATTGCAAAATTCTTGCCGTTTGTATTACACTGGAGATCAGTTACCAAGATGTAGTCCTCTTATGACAATCCTTGAGAAAATAATGCGCTTCAGTGAAGTTTAATGCAAATGCCATCTCTGTAGCACACTGTGTGAACCTGAAATAATTTCTCTCCTCCTTTCAGAATAATATATCAGAACCATACAATTGAAATGCCAACTAGTGAATTAAATGTTTGAAGGGGAGAGGGGGGGGGAAGTCAAGGCATGGCTGAAAAAAGGAGCCTATTGAGGATTGAAGAAGGACTACATTGTTTCAGGAAAGACCTGATTACCCACAATCCCCTGGCTGTCACTGGGTGATGGGAGCTTTGTGTGAGCCCTTCAAACATACCTTCGGAGAAACACACACACACACCTCCAATCTTCAGAAAAATGGCAATCATCATCATTGCCATACTGATTACTGCGGTTATATTTCGTAAGAGACAGTCGAGGGACAGCAGGTCCACACACACACACACACACACACACACACACACACACACACACACACACACACACACACACACACACACACACACACACACACACACACACACACACACACACACACACACACACACACACACACACACACACACACACACACACACACACACACACTCTAAGGTCAACATATTTCCAGGCTGACTCACAGTTTTGTGAAAACTCATCTTGGGACTAAATGTTTTACTTAAGTACAAAGGTTGGCAGTGGCCAGAGTGATCAAGCCTCTCAACGACACCTGTGAGGGGGCAGGGAAGGGAAACGGGTCACTTTTTTGGAGTTTTTGGAGTGTTGATTGTGGATTGGTATAATACATAATTTTAACAAAAGGAAACGCAGGGCTCGATTATTAAATAAACTGCTTAAATCTAAAAAGAGTAAGGCTGCTCCCTCTTAGTCGATTAGTCGACTAATCGGTCGTTTTTGGTCTTAGTCATCTTAGATTTCTTTAGTCGATTAGTCATGTTTTATGCTTTTTTTCATGCTGAATGACTTATTTCCAAGAAACGTACGAGCACATCTCTGGTAAACACAAGAATTAAAAAGGGGCTGACTTGAAGAAAAAGAGAAGAAAAATATTTGCCTTAATATCCTCTGCTAAGGCAGTCGTTAATGTTAAGTGCATTCTCAACTCAAAGTTATTAGTCTTGGAATTAAGCACAGGAAAGAAGAATAGCCAGGGAAGGCAGCGTAAACAAAAAAATAAACTGGAAATACTTAATTAAAACGGATACTTGTGAAAAGTACGTATATAGGGTGTAGTATTGCTCACCAATAAACTGCAGGTGAGGTGTAGTAAGAGTAGTGAACAAAGCTGTACAAATATTCTAACTAGTCTGGTCAAAACATCTGCAGTGATCCAAGCACGTGTCACTTTACTTTCATCTCAAAGCATCCATTTTGCCTGCATGAACACACCAATTAAGATTTCCCTGGTAGTGTAGTTTTATCTTGTTCTGCTGCTAATACTGAGTTGCCAAATGCACTACTGCTGGAAATATGCAACGCACCACTTTATGTGGCGCACCAGACAACATCAATTTAAAATAACAAATGCAAACTTCCTGTGTAGGAAAATTGCATCTACTGCATTTGTCACATATCATTACTCTAAAATGCTGAAACAGAGAATAAAAATATTTTTGTGGATTCAAGTTAAGAAATAATAAGCAGGAATACAGGCACTAAAAAGTGTTTTGTTTAAGTCTTCACTCATCTCATTGAAATCCATACTCTGCAGGGGTCAAACCAAGAAAAATATCAAAGTCACTATATGAACATTCCGCTTTTCACAAATGACCATGAGGGATAGGTAAACTTTACAGTGCCTTATATAGTGGTGTCATCTAAGTGCTGTGGATGATGTAATGGCACCATATGATAGGGGTGATGTCATTGTCAAATTAATATGATGACAGCAACTTAGAGCTAAACATTATCAGACCTAACTTAATCTCTGACTCAGCACACACACCATTAAACAACCTGCTGTTTAATTAAATCCATTTTTTGTCACAAAGTATGACACAACCTAATTGGATCCAGCTAAGCTTAGAATAACCCTTCTTGAAAAATATCAAGAAAAGATAAATGTGACTCAAACGAACCAACATGACTTAAACCGCATCCCATACAAACACAGGATCCAAACCACCTGCCTGTGAGGCTGCTTTGGCCTTAGCGGCTCCCGTCTCTCTTCTCCAATCATTCTCCTCCTCCCCCTGCGCCTTGATCCGAGATCCCAGCAGCCACTCAGGAACAACGCTCCGACATTTCCAGTTTCTCCCAATCCCATTTTGATGAGACTTTCTCAACTGACAGCTAGAGCATGATCCAAACCGGCGGACTGATGCCATAAGACAGATGAATAAGAGGGTGAGAAGAAGACAAGAACTGAAAAAGAGGAGGGAAGAAGAAGCAAAGTGTTTCTAATGTCATGTTTCTCTGGGTGACAAAAGACAAGAGAGAATAGGACTCAACAGCCCATTCAACCCACAGTTAGACCAAGACCTAAACCCTGTATGAGAGTGTGTGTGTGTGTGTGTGTGTGTGTGTGTGTGTGTGTGTGTGTGTGTGTGTGTGTGTGTGTGTGTGTGTGTGTGTGTGTGTGTGTGTGTGTGTGTGTGTGTCCGACCACGCTGTAAACTATGCTACACGCTGCACTGGTGACACAGTTGTACCATTGTGTGAGTGACTGGGGGAGACGCAGGAAACACGTCCATGACAATCACTCACGGAGAGATATGTGCATACACAAAATCATACTAGCATGTGCATAATAATGTGACTTTAGATTGTCCATTCTCTGCTTTTTGAGTGTGTCTATGACAGGGTTATGCTGATGACGGCTGTGTCCAAAATCACTCCCCCCTCCCCCCACCTTCACACATTCACAATATAACACTCAAAAGCTTTCTCTAAAATGAGCAATAAACTGAGGAATTCAGACATGTGACTAATGGGATTATGTCATAATTTTGCACCATCACTGACAGGTGTGGTGACATGAGATTTTTTGTAAATTCCATTTAAGTGTGGGAGTAAATATAGTGCCTTAAATAGGGAGTGACTTCAGACACAGGATATAGTATGTTTTCAACCTACTAGTTCCCACAGCCCAAGGTGACGTATTCAAATTACTGTTTTTAAAACCACTAAAAGTTTGTTATTATTCAAGAAGAAAAGCAAGCTTGAACCAATAAATGATTGATCCTTCATCCAAATTGTTGGATTAAACAATGTCATTAAAAAACAATTAAATCAAAAAATAGTTTAAATGCTAATAATTATTTTACATTTTGTGATATCACAGCAGTGTGCTGCAATGACTGTGAAAAGGAGACCTAAGTAAACAGCAACAGAGAGACTGAGCTGCTGGCTGGTAAGTACCCTGCTGCTTACCAGACTATTCAATTAATTGTTGATTTTGTTGGATTTTTGTTGTTGCGGTGTGTCAAGTATTTTCGTGGCATTTTAACAGTTACTTCGCCCCCCCCCCCGTTTTCTAGAACCAGCTAGTAAACCTTTGGTGATTCCACTTAGGACATGGCAGCCAACAGTGCAGCCCCGCATTGGGTGAATCATCAACAAACTGCAAACTAAAACTCTCACATTAGACATCTTTGTGGCCACGTGGATGCATGACTCAGACTGAAAACTACAGGGAAGACCAACATGACTGAGAGAAACCCTGCCAAAGATATAACTTACTGTATCTATGGCACACACGCAAACAATCTTTAACAGATGACCCAATTTTCAAACCAGCGTAAGAACCATGTGAAACCATTATTTATCATCCATTATTCATGTCAAACATAAACACAAACACACATCTTAGTATAGAAATCTGCCTGTGCAAAAGCTCTGCTAGAAAGTGCTGCTTCAGAGGAGGCTTTCCTTACATAAGCAAACTGCTCTGTAATTACACTGGGTGGATCCACACAGACTCAGAGAGTTAGAAAGTGCCAGTCTGAAGGGAGCGACTGGGACAAGAAATGAGATGATAAAGGAGGGAAAAAAAAAAGAAGATAGAAAACGACCCCAATAGCCACTCTTCACAGTTTTAAACTGTCATGCCTTTCCACTGGCGAGCTATAATGAATTCAAACATTTAAATGCAGGGAATATCCTTTAAAAAAAAAAGTTAAAAGATTTCCAAAGCATATTGCAACTGTCACCAACCAGTGCAGGGCAAGGACATCCAGAATGGTTTTCCCACAGAGTTTTATTTTCCCACTGTGAAAAACCAGATGGCTCAGAGTCTCATGTTAGTTAAAGAAACAGTTCAACACTACACACTTTTTTCAATACACTTTTTTACTGAGAGTTAGATGAGAAGAACTCTACCACTTATGTCTGTATGCTATGTATCTGGGGCCAGCAGCCAATTAGCTTAGATTTGCACAAAGAATGGAAACGGGATAAACAGTTAGCCTGACTCCTTAACAAAAGGTAACACAATCTGTCAACCAGCACCTCTAAAGCTTAAGAATTAACACGTTATTTCTTATTTGTTTAATTTGTACAGGAAACAAAAATGACATATTGACATGTACAGGCCAGTCAACCAGCTGAGACTGCAGGAGGTTACTGCACAGAACACAAATAAAAAAAAAAAAAGGCAAGCCGTTTTCCTGTTTCTTTATGCTAAGCTAAGCTAACCAGCTGCTGGCTCCAGCTTCATATTTACTGCATGGACAAGAGAGTGGTATGAGAGTTCTATAATTCAACAAGAGGTAGAGGTAATGGAAAGATAGATAGATGGATCGGCAGAGAGAAAAGAGTTTGTTGCAGGAAACAATATACTGGACTCTTTTCCGCTGGCTGCACAAATATTAACCACAAACAAGCCTATGTATACACACAATTGGCTACAGTTATCTATCAACATCACTTCAGCATCTCTTAAATTGACCGCCCTGTCAAACCAAATAGGTCTAATATTAAAAAGGCGCTGTAGGTAGGATTGTGAAGATCCAGGACTTAGCCGAAGAATTTGAACATCGACAACTTCTCAGTCCCCCCCCCCCCCCCCCTTTCTGCTAAAACCCAAAACTGTCTCCTAAGCCCCTTCCCCCACAAGGGAGAATGAATGCGCATGAGCAGTGATTGACACGCAGTTAGACCCCCCTCCCCCCCGGCCATGATTGGAGCATCTGAACAGGGAGCGGTGGATTTTTGCAAATCGCACTACAGGCTGTAGGTGGTGCCAGACGAGCCAGATTTTTTTTTTTTTTTTTTAATTACCTGCTTCATATAGTTCTACTGGAACATAGGGTCAGTTTCAGCAAATATGACAGAAAGTTAGTTTTATAAGTCTTACCTACTGCATCTTTAAATCCCCCCCCCCCAACACACACAGACACACTCACTCCTACTCAAAGGAACACAAAACATTTTTGTTGTCCCTGTCCCAAAAGCAATATTGTGTGTGAAACAGAGACCGGCAAACCAGTGTGTGTGTGTGTGTGTGTGTGTGTGTGTGTGTGTGTGTGTGTGTGTGTGTGTGTGTGTGTGTGTGTGTGTGTGTGTGTGTGTGTGTGTATAAAGACAAGATGGCTAAAGGTACAGGTCGTTCTCCCTCCAAAGTTCTCTACATAGGAACAGAAACCATAGCAAACACAAATGCTTGTCACGTTCAATCTAAGCGACCAGTAAGAGCTACATAGAATCGTTTTAAGCTCTTACAGTATTCTGCCTAAACGTCTGAACATCAGAGGCTGCCTATGTGTCATTGAAGCCACAGATATCTGCAGTGTGACCTTTTGATCTTCCGATTCATCCCACCTCCTCCTTCTCATCTGCTGAGTCATGGATACCTTCAACCAGAACAAACCACATCCACATCCTTTCATCCCTCCTTCACCTTTACTTCGCTCAGCATCCCTCACTTTTTGGACGTCACTAAACCTGGGTTGACCTTTGCATGTTAAAAAGAACCCCAAACATCCGCACTATATCCTTTTTGTGTGTGTGTGTGTGTGTGTGTGTGTGTGTGTGTGTGTGTGTGTGTGTGTGTGTGTGTGTGTGTGTGTGTGTGTGTGTGTGTGTGTGTGTGTGTGTGTGTCCTTAAACTTTACTTTTAAGTCCGCATTTATTATTATTTATTATTGGATAGCTCTTAACTACAATAGAGGTCCATTAGCAGTCCTGGAAGAAATTGTATTCAATTTGAGAGGAATGATACAGTATAGTCTAAGGAAGAGCCTGGTGTGTGATCCAGCACCCATCCTAAGGGCACAGAGATGTGCATGTCTTTTTTATTGTTTCTTTTTAACAAATGAAAATGTCTCCTGTACAGTAAAAGCTCCTTTTGATTACTGTTGTATGATGTGTTTATAATACCGAGCCTATAATCTCTCTGCACATGCCCACCCGTATGGCATCCTTTTATTTACCAAGTATTTTACCATGAGATACATGTAGTCACTGATGTACTGCCCTTATGGCCCAAAACAGTTGCTGCACTGATCTCTATGTGCTGAAACTTTTGAGTATATTCCCCTTTCGGCTACGCACCAATCAGGGATGTCACAAAGTCCCTTTGCCTTCGACAGCTCCCTGAAACACCCTGCTGTGACATTGCGGGTTTTTGGCGGTTTTGGCTACTCCAGTGCATTTGTGGTGTTGGCGCAGGGGTTATGACGCATGCCTTTGGTGTGGGAGACCCGGGTTCAATTCCCACTGCGATAAATCAACCAATGTGTCCCTGAGCAAGACACTTAACCCCTAGTTGCTCCAGAGGCGTGCGACCTCTGACAAATATAGCAATTGTAAGTCGCTTTGGATAAAAGCGTCAGCTAAATGACATGTAATGTAATTTGTGATTCAATGTTGACTGACCCTTAACAAATCCAAAGATTTATGATGATAGCTCACTTTAAAGCCCATCATCTCTGCTAAAGTGAGGTATTAATCCCCCTTTTTCCCCTCTAGTGTGTTCCCAATAACGAGTCAAACAATAAGTTGATTCTGATGAGGTTGTGTTTGTTTAACTGAGAACGCCTAAGAGCATCCATATTCTAATAAGCCTGTTTTGGCCTCTCAATTATTCAAACATGTGAGCCAAGAGCAAACCAGCTGACCGCTTGAGTATCTCTACCTTTACTGCTTCTCAACAGCACAATCGCATCTGGGCAGGAGTGGGGAATGCAACAGGGGAGTGAAAGAAAAAAGGCTGGGCAGAGGGAAAGTATTTGATTCCATGTGGGTGGCCTGATAAAACAAAGTCAGTCATAAATCTGAAGCTATAAACACTGTGCTTTTAGACCTAATCCATGCAGAGCAAAGCACAAACCAATCTGTCTGTCTTCTTTCTTTCTCTCCGGGTTTCTATTTCCTACCATCTTTCTCCCATTGGCCCTCCAGCTAGCATCCTCTTTAAACATGTACTGGCCTCATCAATAGGATAAAAAGGTAATGCATGACTTTTGAGAAATTATTTTATATGAGTTACTTTCTAAGACAGAAGAAAGAGTGTGGCACATAAACAGCTGCCCTTTGTTTATTTCAAGGAAATGCAAAAAGTACATATAAACACCTATTACTATGGCCAATAATTGGTAGGCTACTGAATGAGAAACGAGATTCTTAGGCCACGTCCACACGTACCAAAACGATCTTTTTTTTTTACCCGTCTTCCCTGGATTCGTTTTGAAGAATAGTTGCGTCCCAACGAATCCATTTGTAAATGACTCAACACGCTACTTCCTATTCCAAGCCTATACGCAGCGCTGTTTCTGCTACAGAAATTCACCAAAAAAACGGAGAAGAAGAGCATCGTCACTTCCACTTCCCATCATAACATGGCTAGCTAGACTAACGCTCTCTTAATACATCCATGGACTATAATAACTTTCACCACTGCTCATTTTATAAAGGCCGCCGCAAGAAAACGTGTCTTTGTTTACATTGTATAATGTGCTGTTGGATTGCTTTTTATTTTGCAATTCTGTCTGCCATCGGACATGATTAGCGCGCTAACGTTAGCTCTGCTAGCTAACATCGGCAGTCAAACAAACATCAATGATCCATGAATGATGTCTTTTTGATAATCTACGGTTTTCTGGCGGTAGCCTTTCTACAAAAAAACGTGGTAAAAGTTACTATAATCTGTTCAAGGAGTTGATAAGCAGACAGATTAGCTAGCTAGTTGATAAATTGTCTACTTCCACTTTATAAACAACCATAGCAGCTAACGTTAGCTACTTCGCAGCTGTAGCGGTCAGCTACTTTAGAGAGGTTTAACGTTGGCTACATAACGTTGGCAATCTTGTGTAGAATCCAGGACCGGCAGGGCAGAGGGAAGTGTCAGGGAGCAGAGACAAAGTATTTAGATGAAGTGAGCTGGTTTGACCATGGAGATGGGATATGCTCGCTTAGCCTCACCACAGTTGTGTGTGACCGGCGTGCAATAGGAGGTCGAGGGGTGTGGCGATGACATCATCGATACGGGGTCATATTCACCATCCATACGAAGCCAAACGAGAGACGTTTTCGAATTTTTTGACCCTGAGACCAGGTTTAAAAAAAGTGCGTTTTCAGGCAGTGCGTTTACAGGATTCGTCTGGACAGTCGGCCCAGACGAATCCTTTTTTGTGCGTTTGCACACAAAAAACATTTCCGTGTGGACGGCCCCTTAGACTTGTTAAAAGGTGCTGTAGGTAGGATTGTGAAGATCCAGGACGTAGCCAAAAAATTTGAACATCGACAACTTCTCAGTCCCCCTTTCTGCTAAAGCCCAAACGGTCTCCTAAGCCCCTCCCCCCACGAGGGAGAATGAACGTGTGTGCATGAGCAGTGATTGACACGCAGTTAGACACCCCCTTGGCCCTGATTGGTGCATCTGAACAGGGAGTGGTGGATGTTTGCAAATCGCACTACAGGCTGTAGGTGGTGGCTGATTTTTTTAATTTTTTTTATTTATTTATTTATTTATTTTAATTACCTGCTTCATATAGTTCTACTGGAACCTAGGGTCAGTTTCAGCAAATATGACAGAAAGTTAGTTTTATAAGTCTTACCTACTGCACCTTTAACTTATTTTAATGTGGATAGAAATATTGTATTGTTGCTCATTTTAGACGGTTTTATTTTGCTGCTTGACAATGTTTAACACTGATGCATTTGGGAAGTTTGGCTTGTTAAATCAAAGGGCAGGGTTTTAGAGAAAGATGCATATTATATTAAAATAAGGTCACTATTGCGTGACACAAAAATCCTTGTGACTGAAGGGAAGATGGGTCGCATTACTGCTGCCCGCTAAGGTGAAAACTACAGAAACAACACACACACACACACTCTATCAATCAATGTCTCTCTATGTAATATTTTGAAACAATATTCTCATATAACTCATATACAGATGACTTCGTCAAAGTTTTTCCGTGTAAATTTATGTTAACAAGCTAATTTCTTTCCCAAATCTGCCCCATATGGGGACCCAAACATTTGAGAACACAACATGCACTTTAAAAGTTATAGCATGTTGTTCTAGTGAAGCAAAAAAGGTAAACATGAGTCTAAATGTATGCCATATGGTTTTGAATACTTTAGTAAATCACAACATTATTGAAGATGGCCATCGCGATATTGATTTTGAACATACCTCTGTTTCAATTGAAAACTAGCCTTGTTCTATTGTTATCTCCCATTACCTCTCCTCCCCTCACTCCCCTCCCACCATCACCATTTCATTCTTCAGCTCTCTCAGTTCTATTTTGATCCTGTGGCTTTTTTTTGCCAGCAAGCATTTCCTTCCAACTCTTTTTTTTTTCCCCCTCCATCTGTCCTTCTCTCTCCCTCTACCTGACATTTGGCTCGGCAGCCTGCCTCACACTAAGACAAACGTTATGACCTCACTTCACTGAAATGTTACAGAGACACAGAGAGAGACAGCAAAAAGCAGAATAAGATAACATGGAGGAGGAATGCTAGAGAATTAATATTAAAAAAGACAATAGGAGATGGGGTATGAGCTATAAAATGCTACATACTGATATAGTATTTCAGACTTACAGACTATAGACTTTGACTGACCCAACATGTGCAGGATGCATAACAAAGGAGAAAAAGTGAAAATGGGACAAAGGTATAGTGAAGGAGGGTAGATCAAAAACACAGACAAAGATCAAATAATTTTGTTGTCAGAAAGCGGGCACTGTGCTGTGGGTGAAACAAGCCACACTCCAGTCTCCAGAAAAGGGAGAAAAAAAAAATACTTCTTCTATCCCTCTCTCTTTTCCTTCTATCCCTCTCCTTTCTTTCTTTCATTCAACTTGTCTGTGCCCCATTTTAGCTTGGCACAGTTGTTTTTAAATTCACCATAGCTGCAGGTCAATGCTCTAAACACTGCATGTTGGCAAAACTCTGGGCTCCAGCCGTTTGAACAAGCCATTGATATATTCCAGACAAACAATATGCACATGCACACACACATGCACAGAAAGAAGGAAGAGAAAACCAGTTTATAATACACACGCAACACAATGCAGTGTGCATATACACACACACACGCCAGCCGGTAATTCTGGACATCATCAAACACTTCAGTAACCACAACAACTTCCTATTTTCCTAAACCCATTTCCTGCCTGGTAAGGTCACTCGCCAATTACTGCTACTGTCACTACGGCAACGAGGAAGGACAATGGGCCAAGGGAGTAAAACAATCAAAAACTAATGACGACGAAGGCAATAGACGGAAACAATATCAATGGGCAGCAAAGCAGCTTTCTGAGAGAACATCAAAGTCAAGTAGCGAAAGGCAAAACTAAATGTTATTTTTGTGTTGTTTTTTTTGCAAATAAAAACATGGTTCACATTACTGAAACATACACAGGGACAAATCACAAGTAACTACAGGCAACATTTACTCATCATGACGTAATGAAAGCAAAGCCCTGGATGATATGTCTGCAACCTTCTGTCCTGAGCTCAGACAGGATGGTAATCCCAATGTTGTTTTTACTTTCTCCACACCTACTGTATTCAGAGTCACACCCATGACTGTAAATTAACTAAAGACCTCCAGGAGAGATTTTTTATATATATATATATATATATAAAAAATCTCTCCCATCTACCTACCTACCTACGTGTGTGTGTGTGTGTGTGTGTGTGTGTGTGTGTGTGTGTGTGTGTGTGTGTGTGTGTGTGTGTGTGTGTGTTATGAGTGAAGGTAGCGGTGTATGGCAATGCATGACACAGACATAGAAACATACATAGACAGTAGGGGTGGAAATCACCAGAGGCCTCATGATACGATATTATGCGATTTTAAACATATTGCAATATTCACCGATATATTGCAATGTATTACTTTTTTTCCAACTTCAAATTTTTTCCAGTTTCAAATGATGTCCCCAAAGGAAAATGTTGTCAACATCGGTTTTATCGAAAAAGATACATTTCTCCGTTTGTTCATCTCACTTCAATTTTATTGCTGCAAAATGGGATTGTCAAGCAGACAGACTGACCAACACATCGATACTCGATCGATATCGATGGCGTCTGTGTATCGATACAGTATTGCCACAAAAAATATCACAATACTATAATGTATCGATTTTTTCCCCCCACCCCTAATAGACAGACACATCTAATTCCCACAATACACTGTTACACAAGTTAAACCTCATTAGTGGCTAGTTAACAAACCTGTGCATTTATCTGTATTTAGGTTTTTACATTAGTTTACGTTTATCGGACAAAAATACTTGCATACTGCAAGTTTACCATACAATTCTTATTCTAGACAGTGGTGGTTTAAAAACATGAATTTGTCGTCAATGTATTCTTCTGTATAATCATGGTATTGATGTAGTTCACGTTTATTGGACAAAATGACTTGCATACTGTAAGTTTATACTTGTTATTCTACACAGTGGTGGTTTAAACAATGAATTTATGGTAAATTTATTGTTTTGTATAATCCTCACGATATTGCCAGAAGTCTTTCATTGTTTAGACACTACTGAGTAAATGCAGCATCACAGACACATCACGCACTGTGTTTGTGTCAGCTGTTTATAACAGCCCTCTCTATGACTCTGGCAGAGAGACAATCATATTGGATGAAACCAATAGAGAAAACAGACACGCGCAGTGGGCCTTGAAAGCCTTAAAGCCCTTAGTCTGAGATTTGTTTAATCAAACTAATAACATCCTCTGATGTTTGTTTAACACTGCTCAGCCTTTAATGGCTTCTGTATTGTAGTACTGCTCCCAAATGCACTCTGAAATGTATCATATTGGTCCGGAATCACAGTACTTCATAAAAGACCAGGCACACACATTCACCTTTGCGTGTAGCTATGAAACCATAAGAATGAGCCAACCGTACAGGACATTATGGGCTGTTTAAAGACAACTGGTTTTACCTCAAATCCCATCTAGCTTTCATTGTTACACAAAAACAAAATCAGTTGCACCGTATTATAAGCATCGGAAAAGGCCAACTACAAATAATTTACACCCCCTTTCTCTCTCAGTCGAATACAAACCAAATTTCAAACCATGAATCATCAGAACTCAGACACCATGCAACAAGAGAACATGGAGCACACCAGCCTTGCACTTGCACACACTCACACATGGCATTGAAAATGGTAAAAATTGTGGACTCACCACTTTGGGCTTGGTCCTCTGTGGAGTAGCTGTGGGTGCAGAGTCCTCTGTGCTCTTCTTCTCTGGTCCAGCTTCTGTAATTCCACTGGCGCTGGTCTCGCTGGGCCCCTCGCATGCCGACACTGAACCTTCTGCTTCATCCCTGGCCACTGGTAGAGGCCCCGGGCCCTCAGCAGTACTCAGTTCCAGAATATATTTCTGGGTCACATGCTCCAGAGATGGAGCCTCGTCTCCCGGGGGCTTACTTGAGGTCGAAGGCTCTGCAGTGGGTCGGACAGCAAGGCAGTCCACTTCCTTCAGCGGCTGGAGTTGTGGAGGTGGGGAGATGGGGATAAAGGTGGCGGGTTCGCTTGCGTGGCGGACGTGCTTGGGTTTGGTTTTGGGTTTGGATTGCAGTGGGGGAAGGGGAGGGGTGAGGTCGGTTTGGATGCTGTGATCCTCCTGCTCCTCTGAACCCAGTTCTGGGGGCTCAAATGGGTCCTCATGAGGGAAAAACTGAGCCAGCCTGTTTGGACGCTTCCTGGTCGGCCGACGGATCAGTCTAGGGGACAGAACCTCAGCCAGCTTAAAGTTAAACTTCTGCACCTCTGTCTCTTCTCCACTTTGGTCTATTAAATCATCATCATCATCTTCAGCATCATGGTTATCAGAGTGGGTTGTGCATTCTGACTGGGAACGAGCTTTCTTGATGTTTGACTGTGTCGGCGACGAGTGCTTAGGCTTCACTTCTGGCTCCCACAGTTCCTCTCTCTGCTCGTTTAGGATCGGCTCACTGCTGGAAGGTGGAATCGGACCAGGTTGATCGAGCTCACTGATTGGATGAGTACTGCCAATCTGACCTTTGAATTCAGGGTCATTCTGGGAAAGAAAAGGGGCATCGCTACGGCGGCTGGGGTCACTGAAGGACTTCTTCTTGGGGGCTTTGCCATTGCCATGGTCATCGGTCATCAGTCTGTCCATTGCACCTGGCTCAGCTACGATGCTCCTGATAACCCCACTGTAGTCACGAACGGCATCATCCCGGAGCCCGCCATCACTGCAAACTGACAAGTCACTGGCCACACTGCCCTTGTATTCTGACAGGACGGCCACATCAGAGGTCTCTGGAGCACCTCCCCCTCCTTTGACAGATAGGGATCCTAACAGGTTGCTGTCTACGGAGGAAAAATTGTTATTCCCTTCTTCTGCCACAGAACAGCGCCGCTGAGGCATGGGGTCACTGAGCGAACGGTAGACTGTGGACTCCCCATTTCCAACAGCTGCTACTGCTGACTCTGCATTACTGCCATTACTGGAATCGGAGCCTGTGTTGTTATTACCAGAAGGGGAGAACTTGCGCCTTCGACGGACAGAACTTGGTGTCGCAGGGGCTTCAAGTCTCCCTCCTCCTGCGGTGCCTGCTGACCTCAGCAACACAGCGCTGTTGGTGTTGATCTCTTCACTGCTAGTGTTGACATTGTTGATACCAGCAGTGCTGCTCAGCTCCATGATAATACTGTCACTCTCAGCCATACGGGCATGACGAGGCAAGGAGGGAGGTACGCCGACTTCATTCAGATGATTTGTACAATTCAGGCTGTTCTCCGTCATCTCTTCCTTCTCCTTCTTAAACCCCTCTGCCTCGTGGAGAGCCGATTGATTCCATGCGGTGACAGGCTGCCCTAGCACATCCCTAGCAATTTGTGAACCCAAATTAACCCCTGCTGACCCCAGGAATGACCTCTCAGAGGGGTCACTGGGGCTCGTCTCTGGCTCGGTTACGATCCCTTCATCTGTTAAACTAGACTCATGGCCAGAAAGTTCATCCACCGAGCGGTCGTAGAACATGCTTTCCTCCGAGTCGCCCTTCAGTAAGCCTCTCTTCGTCTCTCTGCTCTGTCTCTTTGCCTTCTCCCTGTACTCTGTGCCCCTGCTGTTTAGCTTCTCCAACTGCATACTTTGTCCATCCCTCTCGCTCCTCTCCCTCTCCCTGTTCTCGCTCTCCCTCTCATGTTTATCCCTGTCTTTTGTGTTCTTAAACTCAGCCTCTTGATCTCTCCTTGCCTGATCCTGAATGCTCACTCCTGCGTTCTCCTTCTCCTCATTTGTTTTATTGAGCTGGAAACATTCATCCTCCAAATCATTATCAGTTCTCCTTACATCTACGTCATCATCTTCTCTAGTACTCATCTGGCAGATATCTCGAATGACCTGCCTGGCTTCCTGCACATACCTCTCCTGCAATGGAGTTGGCATCCCTTCCTCATCCTCATCATCAAATCCATAATCCCTCATTCTTTGCCCTCTCCTAACCCTCAAATCACCCCCATCACTCTCTATTTCCCTATCTGACACCGACACTCTCCCTCTATCCCCCTCTCCATCCAAGTCAAGCTGCTGCTCAGAGGAGCTCCTCTTCGTGGCGCCACCGGTCAAGTAACACCTCACTGCTGTCGTGGGTTTGTCTGAATAAGTGAAGGATTTTGCACGCCGCAGGGTGGCGGTCAGGTCTTTCAGCGATGGGCGACGACCAGAAGGTAGCAGGGTACCACCATGAGCCCGTGAGCCCATCCTGTACACCGGTGTCCCCTCCATGACCCCGGATTTGTCTCCATTAGTTTTCCGCACTTTAAGCTCGGACAGGTCAGATTTAAGAAAGCTTAAGAGGGACATAGTGTCTGAGGTGATATCAGGGTTGGACATGGATATTTGTTTTTTATCTTTATCATCCACCCCACCTGTGGTCCTCCTTAATGCCGTGGTCTCACCACCCCCAACTCCTGCAGATACCCTGCCTTCTCTGGCAAGTACACTAGATAAGGGGGTGACTGTGGGCACAATCTTGGGGCGCACCCACACAGGGGTATGGGAGAAGTTATCCCCATGGCCAAAACTTGGAGAGCGGTACATGGTAAAATTCCCATGGTAAGTTTTACTCAGCATGGACGAGGATGCAGTTCTGCTAGCGTTGCCTCCTGCTCCGCTTGGGTTATATAAGACATTTGCTGCACGGTTGGCGCAGCCAGCCTGCACCTCCTCCTTAAGCGTCTCAGTGCTGGAGTACCGACTGTTGCAACGCGAACCACCAGGACTGGAAACAAATGGGGGGATGTTGATCTTTGACACTCGTGATACACCGGTAAGTGTTGTGGATGTCACAGGTGAGGAGATGCGCTCCCACTGCTGCACCCTGGCTCTGTTACTGTGACTGCTGGGTGCTCTTGCCGAGTGGCTCCGAGATACTGTTCCTACAAATTCTCCTCCTGTGTTCTGCTGGGGGTGCCTCTCTATGTGCTCCATTGTCAAGGCCGTGTCGCTGTCGCTGTCTTCTGATTCGCCATCATGATCGTCGTAATCATCATAATCATCATGGCCTGTTGCAAGAGCAGCTCCACTGACTTTCTTCTTCTTTCTCAGCGAGCGGCGGCGCACTGCCTCACGACTGTGCAGACCTAAAGAACCAGGGCTGTCCTCCTCACTGCCTGAAGACCTGCCAATGCCTTTAGCACCCCACCAGCCATGTTTACTGCGGGATAAATAGCTACCTCCTCGCTCAGTGGCGCCCTTTTCTCCTGCTCTATAGGAGATGGAAGGAGCAGGGCAAGAAGGAACAATCCAACTGCCTCCTCCACCTCCTCTTCTTCTCCTGGTCTGCACCTCCTCTTCGTCTCCAGAGCTAAACCTCCAGTGGCAGCTTAGGGGAGAGGCAACTCTTGCTAGGGCTCTTAGCTCGGTGGAGGGAGCTACAGTCGAGGAGGAGGAGGAGGTAATGGCTTTATCTGGAGCTGGAGCAGAGGAGAGGGAGGAGGTGGGGGCTGGCGCTCTAGAGGAGCTATGTGAGGAATGTAAACTATCCCTGGGCAGCCCGACCCCCTGTCTATCCCTTCTCTCCCTCACTGTCGGCCGCTGAAGAGAGGAGGAGCAGGAGGACGTGTCCAAGCTCTCCGATCGACTCCAAGACGAAGTAGCAGGGGGTTGAAGGTCAGGGCTGGGGTCAGATGTCAACCCTGTTGTCCTAAGGGTCTTGTGGGCAGCCTCTGCCTCAGTGCTGGGACTATGAGATCTGAATGGAGATGGGTTAATCCCCTGGTAGTGACTACCCCCAGTGCAACGGAGACCGCTACTGCCGCTGCTTTGAAAAGGGTCTCTGCCAGAAACGTGTTTGTTATCAGAACTTTGTGATTCTAAGTCTGCCTCCTCATCATCATTTGAGTACTGCTGGTGGTCAGTTTTGGAATAACAGTCCATACCGTAACAAGCAGTGCTTTCTTTCCTTTGTGCTCCAACAATGCATTTGCCATGCAAAGACAGGCTACCGGCTTCATTAGCAGAGCTGCAAGGCGAGACCTTGTCACTTAAATCCGAAAGAGGAGCACTTTTACTGGGGCTGAACTCGTGCAGATGTCCTCTGACGGCTGCTTTTAAATTCTCACAAGAGTCAGTCTTGTGCTGCTGTGTAGCTTGGCCTTGTATCTCATCAAAAAGTTGCCTAATTTTTGTGACACTGGGCCACTTTTCAGAGTGCAGGGGAATAAAGTCACTGTGGTGTGTAGAGAGATAACTTCTGTGAGATTTACAAGGTGGGGGAGCCCCTCTATTAGCAACATCCTCTTCCTCATCCGTAGTCAAAGTCTTTCTGGGATCAGGGCGACATGCATTGATTTGTGAATAATCTCTCTTACCAGAGTTGCTGTCGGTTGATAAACGTGTAAAAATCCGCTGCCTGCTTTTCTTCTCCGATTCAGAGCCTGACACGGAGTCTGTCGGTGACTCTGCCGTCGTTGTATCACTATCCTGGAAATATCCACCGCCACTGTCCTCGTGAGAAGATTTACGAGACGGAGACCCGTCTCTCCTGGAGCCCTTGGCCCGGGGAAGAGTGTTGCTCCCCCGCGTCACTGCTGTGCCGTCCCCCGGTGAGGCTCGGCGCGTCCCGGCAGAGCCGCTGCTGCTAAACTTCTCAGTGAGCTGTCGGATGGATGGAGAAATAGAGGAGAGAGGAGTGGAGGAGGCTCTCTTTGGATCTGCGGTCGGGAGACCGGCGGCAGTGGTAGTAGTGGCAGAGATTTTGGAAACTTTTCTTGACACACTGACATTACGCGTCGCAAAGGGCCGTTCTGCTTTGCTGGGCTCCGGGGGGAGGGCGACGCCAGCTGCCTCCAACTCCTCTGATTTGTGTTGTTGGCATTCACTCCTGCTGGCGCTCCAGGACCCCAACTTTTTAAAAGAGACGCTACGATACACAGCCGCGTTCTTCCTCTCTCTTTCTGCCATTGTTCATGTCTTTTGTTTGATTTCACACACACATTTTTAACTCCACGGATATTAGCCTATAGATCCAGTCACCTTTTGGAGTTGTAGTCCATTCCACCCCCAGAAGCCTAACGGCATGAACCCCCCCCCCCCCAAAAAAAAGAAATCACTCTTAAAAAAACCGCAATTGTTGGCAAAGTTTCAAACTGCACCGTAACGAGGTTAATCAAGTAATAAACCTTTCAGTGAGTACGTGGGTGAGTGCTGCTCTTTTATCAAAACTTACATGTTGTCGATTCCCGAAACCGCATCCGTGCAAAGAGGAAAAGCGCTATAACTTTTTTTTTTTTTTTGGGCCATAACTTTCCCAACCTGTTCACAAACACAACTTTTCCATTGTAAATCCCTTACTACTTCTAAACCTTAGCCCATGGCCAGGTTAGCACGCGTACACGGGCCCGACGCATCATCCACTGTTAATTCCCCAAACTGTTTGTGGATTCCTTTATTTTGGCATGATTTGCTTTTCCGTGACTTATATTGTTTTTTGCATGTTAATGCCTGGGATAGGGCAGAGGGGATGGGCGGGACTTTGAGTATAGGGGCTGTCATAGCCCCCTCGGGGATTGAAAGGAAAAGGCTTTTTTCTTTTTTGATGGGAGAAGGCAGATACTGTGGACAAACTAGTGTAATTATAGCCCTTTCCCTTACGAAAAGGACAGTAGCACTGTCAGGAGTTTTAGACAGGAAAAAACACATTTTTAGAGCAACATTTAAGGACCTGCAGCCTTTCTGTAAATATCCCTAGGAACTTATCACTATTAAACACACTGTTCATTGCTAAAATACATAAACTCTATATATACTCTGTATTTCTGTCGTTAGAGGTGAAGGCTCACGGAGGAAGCCAGAGAATGTAACACTTTGATTTAACAACACCATAACTGCATATTCAGCCAATAGCTCAATACCACAGTGTGTTATGATGGTGTTGGTGAATTAGTGTCAAAGAAAAACAGAGAAAAAATGTTTTCACTCATGCACAATAACCCCTCTGTGGTGCTTCCCATGTGGCTGTCTGCTTAACAGGTCCTTTTGTTCCAGAGAGGAATTCTGTGTTCCGTTCCCTCAGAAGATGAGTATAGCTGCTGACTGCAGCGCCCTCCACAGTCTGACCTGTTAAATGTCAGGTCACTGTGGTGGTAGATGATGGCCTTTTGCTAAACTCCTTACACAAATGGAACACATTAAACATATAGAACTGCGTCAAAGTAATTCCCCTACTTATTCAGTTTGGAAGCTCCGATTCAAGAGTTTTGGGATATGCATTCTGCCCGATAAATTCCATGGAAATCTGTAACACAGGCTGCCAGGTGAAATTGTGTTAGTGGAGTGCAAAAGTTCACGTTGTGTTGTGAAAAAGATGATCACAATGTACATTCATCAGAAAATTACTTTTCACTGAACGAAGAAGGTAGCAGAAGAGATTCATGATAGGCTGTGTGAGTTTTATTTTAATGGTTGTTTTCAGTTACGTTTTGACAACATCCAAAACATTTACACAAGAAAGCCACGCAAGGGCGCTGCGTAAAAAAGAAAAGGAAAACACATACATGTTACTTTGTCATCAACATAATTATTTATGTTACAAAATTAAAATTCTATTCCTGATATTACGCTGTGGTGCAATATTTTATTTAAAAAAAATAAGAACTCTTCTAAATAATACTGATTGACACAAATATGTTGGCACAGTGCATACTTCTTAAGCGCTCTAAACTGATCACACACACACACACACACACACACTTCAGACAGATGTGGCAAAAAATAATTAGACATTGCAAATATTCAACCAAACAGACATATAAACAACAAAACATGTGCATTCACTTTGTGCTGAAGCCTGGAGCCCAACATACAGTATATTACAGTACTACCTTAATCACTATGCATGCTGAACACACACAAATTAACATTAAGTTTAAGTTAAGTTTAAAAAAAACAACATTTTTAAGCACATGACCTCATATTGTGGTCAAAATGCTCCCTGCATTTAAAATGCATGAACATTACCTTCACAGTGGCGTCAGAGCAATTGAAAGCTTGATGGTAAATTAAATGTTTAAAAAAATCGGAATAACAGATTACTTTAGTTGAGGTGGAATTTCCAGCTTACAAACTCATGCTTTGTAAGTTGAGACAGTGGTACCCCGAGTCTCACTCAGGTCAGTGTCCAACATATCCTTTCCAGGCAGAGGGGTACTTCAACTGTGTCTCCATGGAAGGAGGGGGACGTAGCAGCTGTATGACAACACAGTGCTGCTCACCCTGCCAAGGCCATAGAGAAAGTAAACACATAACACATTTTGTCTGCGCTGAGATATTTGGGTGTCCAAAATAGCTTTGTTTACTTTGAAGGTTCAGCCAAACTTAACGCCTCCAGCATGAGTTTAATGGGAGAAAAACGTGCTCTGGTTTATTGGCACGTCATTAAACCAGTCACAATCGTCGTAGGCGGAGCCACGGAGCCTCTGCAAAAGAGCCTCGGGAAGGAACTTGTTTTGGTGGAACATGTGTACATTCAAAGGTTGTTTTAGTCGTGCAACAGAAAACTCAGATTCGACAGATAGTCTAGCTAGCTGTCTGGATTTACCCTTCAGAGATCTGGGGAACATAATCCTATTAAATCGACATTACTCTTTAAAAGTAGAGCGCATTGTCATAAATGTCTCTATTCCCTATTATTCACTATTTGTTCTGTCAAAACACCTAATTTCCAGCAGCAGAATTGACTTCTTTGATCAGTAACCACAGGGTTGAGCCTTAATGTAGACCCTGCCCTGAAGTCCTCTAAGCATCTAATGCATCTGATAACCATTCTTAAACGTATTAACAGTAGCACATACATTTGAATGGATTTTCTTTGTTCACTCGAGAATTTAAAGAACATGTGGAGAAAACTAAAGACTGATGGCCTATTTTAGTGTGGTACAAGCTGGATATTTAGGTTTTGTTGGCATCAGTTTATCTCTGATTGTAGGGAACAGCAGAAATATTTATATAAAAGTGCGTATACAAATGCAATTTCAACATGCAGTCATAAACATTTATAATCGCTTTGAGAATTTCACATGGCTTTGTGCCATATTTGATTTTATCGCAAAGAATAAATGTATTGATCTTTCCACCTCCACATCACACATATCTCACCATCTTTTACCTTTAGTTCTATATAAACGGCAGAGGCCTGCTAAAGTAGAAGAAACTCCTCATTATTTTGTCATGTTAGCATATTATCATTACATCTATATAGATTAAACTGCAGTTCACAGTGTGAAACCAAAATTATTATTTACAAAAAATAATAAAAAAGTTTCTCCTTTACTACCCAGTTCACAGCAGAGACTGAAAGTAAACATTTCACAGATAACGGCGACAATGCAGGATGTGAATGCCCTTGTCTGCTGACGGTATAGTACATGTACAGCACTCCTCAGCCACAATAATAATGAAATAAAGACAAGATGTATTCTGGAATCTCAATGAGAAGTGTCCCAAATGCCTGAATTCCCCAGAGAAACTGAGAACATTTCCTCCTAGTTTTCTCAGTCTATGTTTACCTTTCACATGACAAGATTACAACCTTCATTTTGCATTTCAGAAGTCTTCTTGATATGCCAGTACCTCTAAATTTAAATTTAAAGACCCTCTTAGGAAGGTATGGTTCTTTGTTGCAGTGAGTACGAGGTAAAAGCTTAAAGGACTTAACATTAGAACGTGCGTGAGGAAACTCGGCAGCCAATACACTTTGCAGCCTCCTAGGATCCACCAGTGGCAAAGCAACAAGGCTTTAATATAACACTGTTGCAGAACATTGTTTGGCTCACACACTGGTGCCCTTGTCCCTGAGGGTGGTGACTTTGCGCATAAACCTTCTGGTGCTCCGGCGGTAGCGTGGCTGGGTGAAGTAGAACAGAATCGGGTCCAGAAAGCTGTTCATGCTGGCAAACGGCCTGGTGCTTTTATAGATGATTGAGAACAAGTTTCTGGTCTCACAGGGTGCATCAGGCAGAGTACGCACCACCAGGTACATGGTCTTGGTGAGGTGAAACGGCAGGAAGCTTATGCAGAACACCACCGCCACCACAATAATCATCCGTACCGCCTTGTCCCGTTTCTCCCCAGTCGTCATGGAGACACCCTCGTAGGAGAATGGGCGGCAGAGGATCTGGGCCATCCGACAGTAGCACACCATAACCCCAATGAAAGGCAACAAGAAGCCGAGGCAGGTCAGACCTATGCCGTAAGGATAATAGTCCACTGAATTCTGTGGTGTACTTAAATCATAACACACCGTGTTGTTTCGCTGGACTCCTGTCGCAGCAAAGTGAAATGTTGGCGCGCACAGGGCCACCACGACCAGCCACACCCCTCCACAGATATACCACGTCAACCTGCGACCACCTTGCTTGTGCCACATCGCCATAGGATGGCAAATGCCCACGTAGCGCTGCACACTGATGCAGGTGAGGAAGAGGATGCTGCCATGCAGATTACTAAAACCAGGAAAACAGGAAAAAGGAAATACTGTTGAGTCAAATCTCATTAGGCTGGCTTCTTCTGTACTGTGTTGTGAGAAAGACCAAAAGTGTTCTTATTTAACTGGAAAGTTACAAAAAAGTCAAAATAAATATCGAATGCTTTTAACACACAGTTGTATACATCTATAGAGATAATTAGCCAGTATTCAGTCAAATATCTCACCTGTAGAACTGAAACCTGACCAATTTACAGGCAAACTCCCCAAAGGGCCAGTAGTCATGACTGCCGTAGTTGTAGATGAGCAAGGGAAGGGACATCACATATAGAAAGTCGGCGATGGCCAAGTTGAGCATATATATGTTGTTTTTGGACAGATTGGGCCGAGTCCTCCATATCTTTAGTATGACAGCAGAATTGAGAGGAAGGCCGAGCAAGAAGACAAAAGTGTACACAGCGGGGAGTAAAATACGCTTAAAGTCTTCCTTATAGGTGCAGCGAGGGCCGCCCAACCCACTGGTGTTGCTGACGCCAGCGAGGAAGCCATCTTCTGCGTATGGCTCTGTAGGCCATGCGTTGGTAGAGAAGAAGTCCAAAGGGAAGGTTTTCGAGATGAGAGTGTCAGTCGAGAAGGAGTTGACAGAATGTGGCATCTTCGCATCCTGGAGGAGACACAGCGAGAGTCATGAGGGGGTTGTTTACTTTGACAATGATGTCAATATTTTAACTGACAAAAAAAACAAAACAAGAGTGATTATGTGTATATGCACAAACAAATGTGATATTGGCAGAGTTAAATTACATAACAGGAGAAATTCCCACTCAAAATAAAATGTGTGTGGATGTTAAAGCACACACCGTACAAAGCACACACTAACCCTAAAACAAATTTAAAAAAAGGATAAGTTATATTTTTTGTTGTTTATTTAACATTGACATTAAGTTATATTTTTATATGTTTATATAAAAATGGACAATACAGATCAACATTGTTACATTGGAGGAAGTAATGCAGCACACGTGTAATGTATACAGGGCATTTAGCTGAAGCAAGATGCTGTTCGTGGTTGGGCTTTTAAATTCCAGTCAAATCAAATCATAAAGCCAACAAATAGGTAAACCAGATGTAGCATGAACTTGACACACTGTGTGTATGTGTGTATCTATGTATTTTACATGCTTGTGTATGCATTCAAAATATGTATTTTTTTAGTTTTTCCGTGCCTGTGTGATGACTGTATTCAGACAGTACACAGACAGAGAGAGAAAGTCTCCACCAGAGGGCACAAGAGATTACTGTTTGTTTGATTTATGCCATCAACGTCTGCAGCGTCACAGGAAAGCAGTCGCCTTGAGCCCCGTCAACACTGGACTTTTCCTACAATAATTATTTTACTGAAATGAAAGTACATTAAGCAGTAGCAATCAAATGTAGTTAAAGTAGTACTCATTTTAAAGATTTTTTTTTTATCTACCCAGACCTCTTAAAGTTATTCTATATACTATATCTAACTACAGAAGGTCTAACGGAAGGAATATCTGTCTGTGTGTGAGTGTGTATGTTCACCTTCCGGATTTCTGTCATTCGAATATCTAGAGAACCGTTCATCTTGTGTACTTGACAGCTTTGCGGGTGCATTGCTTGGTACCCAAAAGAGCTGGGCGATATGGAGAAAATCAAATATCACAATATTTTTGACCAAATACCTCAATATCGATATTGCGGCGATATTGTAGGGTTGACAATTGGTGCTCGCAAAATATCTACACAATGAGATTTTTGATAAATAATCATCCTATACTTGCACACCTGTCAAATTTGGTGAAGGTTGGACACGTGACACATTCAATATTAATAAACTGTGAATAACAATTAGCGAGTGCACAGTAAAGGTTGGGGGGGAGAAACATGTAAAAATCCAAGCGACTGCTGTGTGCAGCAGCGGGGGCGGGGGTTCGGGGCTTCACGGCTCAAGTATGTCTTCTGCAGCAGGACAAAATGCCTATTTGGAAATGAATCCCTCCACTAAGTGTATTTCACCGTGTGTGTGTTTCTGATGGAAACATGCTGGATATATTAACGTCATAACTGAACTCTTCTTCACTTCCCTCCATGAGCACGAGCGGATATCCTACAGGAACATCCTCACTCAAATTGTGTAAGTTTACTAACTTATAACACTAATAACGTTACCACCAGCAAAATAACTCCCCTAATTAGATCTATGTTTTAACGTTACTTCATAACCGTCAAGCAACTAAAAGCCTGTTAGGAAATGAATACCTCTGCGGCAGTGTTAATTACGTCACACCGGTGCTCGTTGTTACAACGTGGTCACTATGTAAATAGTAGGAGTACTAGTAGTGCTAAATTACTAGATAATACTGCCAAATAAATAAATTATGGCCTAGCCAACCAGTCCATTAGATTATAATAATTGAATCCTTGTATCGCTTTAGAACTGTGGAAGCCGGAAAGCTGCAAGTTTTGAAATGAAAACCACTGCAGACTGTCTGGTGGTCTCCCACTCACAACTCACACTGTCTGGAAGAGGCTGTTATACTCAGAGATTAATCAACTTATCTTAATTACTGCTCCCACCACCAACATCAATCATATCCATTTCCTTCATGGCAGCATGTGGGCGAGTTAGTGAATGTCTTAAGCCACTTCCTCTAAAGCCTCGTCAGACTGTGACTCACTGCATTTCGCAACTAGCTATGTGTGTGTTAGCGTACATGGGCAGTGTTTTGCTAAACTGCTTAAAACTGTATTTGTGTGTTTAAAAAAAAAAAGTGTGAGTCTTTAAGAAGTTGTTTTAAGTTAACTGCCATGTGTAGGTGACGGTTTGTTTTGAGCAACAGTGACGCATGATTTCATAATTCCTGGAAAAGTAATTTGAAGGAGAGGAGGAGGGAGTAAAGTGCCAGCAGACCCTACAACACTGAACCAATGAGCAGGCACAGAGGAGTAACAAAGGTCTGCACTGCAGTCGGCTTTATTCGCTGATGACTCATTGACAGTGTAATTCAGATTTTTTTGATTTGTCGACTAGCCCGTCTCAAGAAAGGCCTTGAGACCAATTTCTCAGCTATCTTAAAGCCCAGTGACGTCACTCCAATCACTAAGCTTTCTGAAAACACTGCACTTTAGAAAGTGATGTCTGATTAACTCCGTAAATCACACTGTCAATCCCCTCGGTTGGACTGAAGGTGCCTTTTATGGTTAGAGATGTTCCGATACTGCCTAAAACGCTGGTATCGGTTACCACGTAATAAAGCCCTAAAGAAAATCTACGTTAAAGTAGTTTATTTATGTTCTTTTTCCATTATAACTGACTGTCAAACTGGATAATAAAAGAAAGTTCCTGTGCATTCATTGTTTGTATTTGTTCATGTTTAACCTGAGCCAGACAGACATCAAAGATAGAAATAATATCACATCCATGCAGGTAGTATACAATTGTTAAAACATAATAAAATATATGACACACTGGTATCGGATCGGTACTCGGTATCGGCCAATACGCAAGTTCAGGTATCAGAATCGGTATCGGGAAGCAAAAAATGGTATCGGGCCATCTCACTTATGGTCAGCGCTTGTGTTTAGGCCTGCCTTTAGTCAGCCTAACCTCCAGGGATAAGGTTTATATATAATGAACACTTTTTGTCTGACTTTGATATTAAAACTGCAATCCATACTGTAACTTTTCACATGGGCAGCCAAGGTGATGGTGCCTCCTTTGTCACTTTGTGGTTGTTGGAATTCATAATGTTGGCAATGCATATGCAGTTAGTGTCAAAAAGTGAGCAACAACATGAAACCAAACGTGTTATTTACTTAAAAAAAACTAAACAGGTCACTGGCAGGTCTCCTTTGTGTAGTATTACACTATAACGTTTCCTACAATACAGAGGAGGGGAAAAAAGAGAGAAAACAAACTCATTCTGGATACTACAAGCCCTAGCAAGCAAATCATTGATCTACAAAGCAAAGCAGGAATAACAGATGAGATCTGCCAACTGAAACACGCACAGCTCTGATTCCCATATTGAATATCTGCCCCTCATTAGGACTGCCACTGTGGTGCAGATCATCATATATCACTGGAGGAAGATATTGTTCACAAGAATTAATGAACTGTTCAGTGTCAATTTCTTTTTAAATTAATAAGGGAAAACAGTCAAACAGAAATGTAAACCCCTTCCTGAGATATCTTATCTGTTCAAAACGTGTTATAAAAGCATGCAATTAAAAACTTTGTTCAGATTGATATGAATGAGTGCAGTTGATGAGCCGTATTTGATCACTGGCTTTTATGATTAATCCCTAATGGGGTTTAAACAGTGTAGTTCGTAATTGTTCGGCCGATAGTCGAACCACAGATTGAAGAGGAACAATGCGGATTCCGTCCTGGTCGTGGAACAACCTATGATGGCATCATAGGTCCGTGACCTTCAGCACTCACTGGATCGGAAGTGTGAAGCGGCTGGAATGAGGGTCAGCACCTCTAAATCTGAGGCCATAGTTCTCAGCAGGAAACCGATGGAGTGCCTACTCCAGGTAGGGAATGAGTTCTTACCCCCACTACCTTGGGGTCTTATTGGCGAGTGGAACGCCTAGGGATTCCCCAGTCAGAGCTGGTTAATGTGGCACAGGAAAGGGAAGTTTGGGGTCCCCTGAGGGAGCTGTTGCCCCCCCGACCCGACCCCGGATAAGCGGATGATGATGGATGGATGGATGGATGGATGGATGGATGGGATAAAATAGAAATATTCACTGGACAAAAACAGATATACACCCCAGATTAACCTTTCACTTTCAATAAGAGAAATGTATTACGTTGTGTGGCTTTAATGATGACTCTGTATATGTCTGTGGTCCTGAAATACAGGCTGTGTAAGTATGTGTGTTTGATATGGTCATGTTTCCAACTCTAGAGCCAAACCGTAATTACAGGCCTCTTAAGTTCTAGGCCGACCAGGCTCCTCTCCTTACCCTGTCTCTCTTAATTATGCTGTTATAGTTTTAGACTGCCGGGGGACTTCCTTTGACACACTGAGCTTCTCTCTCCTCTCTCTTTCCATCTGTGTGCTTCCATGTTTCAGAAATGCTTGTTACTAACCTAGCTCTGGGGAGCTTATTCCCTGGAGTCTTCCTTGGACTAGGGTGGCACCAAAGTCATGGTTGCAGCCTGTCGCCGTGGTCCTGCTGCGCGCCCTGCTATGCCCTTTTACACCTGCTACGCTCTGCAGTGCCCTGCTACGTCCTGCTGCGTCCTACTACGCCCTGCAGTGTTCTGCTAAGTCCTGTGACGCCCTGCAGTGCTCTGCTACCCCCTGCTACGCCCTGCAGTGCTCTGCTACATCCTGTGACGCCCTGCAGTGCTCTGCTACATCCTGTGACGCCCTGCAGTGCTCTGCTACGTCCTGTGACGCCCTGCTATACCCTGCAGTGCCCTGCTATGCCATGAACTACTACAACTACTATTTCTAGTCACTGATCCATTATCTTTATTGTGACTATTATTGCCACTGTTCATCACACCCCAAACCGGCACCGTCAGACACCGCCTACCAAGAGCCTGGGTCTGTCCGAGGTTTCTTCGCGAGGAGTTTGCTCTTGCACGTGTCGCACTGAATGCTTGCTCTTGGGGAATTACTGGAATTCTTGGGTCTTTGGGAATTATAGAGTGTGGTCTAGACCTACTCTATCTGTAAAGTATCTTGAGATGACTCTTGTTATGAATTGATACTACAAATAAAAATTGAATTGAAAAATTGAATTAAGTAGTCATATTTGCACTGTGTGTGTGTGCGTGTGTGTGTGTGTGTGTGTGTGTGTGTGTGTGTGTGTGTGTGTGTGTGTGTGTGTGTGTGTGTGCCTGTGTGTGTCTCTGATCTGATGGCTTCTGGTGAAGTGATTGCTCACAGCTACTCTCCAGGCCGTATCCATTTCCTAATCGCCATTGATCTTAGTTTAATAGCAGTATAATAGATACACACATTAAAGCACAACAGTAAACATAGACAGACAGACCCACACCACACCACAAACCCACAGGGGGAAAAATGGTATGTCTATTGATGTATAAGTATAAAGAAATATTGCTCTTCTAAAAATAAGGCAAAGAATATTAAATGACACAAAGGATCACAAGTGTAGAGGTTCTCGTTTTTGGCGAGATTCCCTAAACATCAAAATGAAAGTTGTGTGAAACAAAGTCATTTCAAGCCACATGTTTACTCCATCGCGACGATAACAGCAAATACTAATTAAAAACATTGCTCACCAACCTTTGCAGGAATTCATTTGACTAGGTCATTATGGGTGTGAAGGAGTCGTCTACTTTTGCTCTATGAACCAGTGCGGCTTTTTCTGACCACATAGTTGTAGTGTTTTGGGTAGGTTTCCTGAAACTGTGGGAAAACAGACATGCTCTGTAACAAGACATCTGAAAGCTGTTACAGTTACACCCCCTTTAGAAGAAAATCATGTGATGTTGTGGTAATTATAATGCAATAGTTTTTATTCTCAGTTTAGAATAAATCCATTTCATATATACACACACACACACACACACACACACACACACACACACACACACACACACATATATACATACATATATATATATATATATATATATATATATATATATATATATATATATATATATATATATAACTATGAATGAACACATGGAATTATGTACTTAACAAAAAAGGGTGAAATAACTGAAAACGTGTCTTATATTTTAGATTCCTCAAAGTAGCCACCCTTTGCTTTTTTGATAGCGCTGCAAACCCTTGGTGTTCTCTCAATGAGCTTCATGAGGTAGTCACCTGAAATGGTTTTCACTTCACATGTGTGCCTTGTCAGGGTTAATTAGTGGAATTTTTCCCCTTATTAATGGGGTTGGGACTTAAACTGTTTCTTGGATAAAGTGGAGCTCTTGTAGTGGCCAACAATTGCCACTTGTCTGAGAAAGAAAATTGCTGTAAATGCTCAAACATGGTGTACAGTACTTCTGTAAATATTACGATGAGCAGATCAAAGATCACCTACACTGCCTGACAATAAATATAGCCATTCATTAAGTAATGTGGTCAAAGGTAACACCGTTCTTCCATGCTGCATTTACTGGTACATCTGATCATCTGTAAAAATCAGCTTATCCTTAAAAGCATTGTACTGTATTCGTCCATGGCTGAAAAGCTTGTTGGAGAATGCGGGCATCGATCCCGCTACCTCTCGCATGCTAAGCGAGCGCTCTACCATTTGAGCTAATTCCCCTGCACATTATACAGAGCCACCCAATGACATTTAATATAGCAGTACACACCCCCAGTCCTGCCCACACAAGTAATGTTACCAGTCAGCGACAGTGACGCTGCCTCAGTCTACACTCTCTATTTCTCTCTCCCCCTCTTTTACACATGCTTTGACAAGAGAGACAGGTTGCTGCATACTCTGCCCTCAGGCCTGCCAAAAGCTAAGAGCTGAAGGTTACGTAAGATTATTTATAAACCACGATTTCAAGAATGTGACTGCAACTCAGGACAAATATAGGAGATTAACATATCAAACATAACCGTGACAGGGGTTGTATATCAAATACCACGCATAAAGTTTGAATGATTATTCAGCATGTGGATTTGGTACCGTCAGGACTTTTGAACCCTGGTTAAGGTAATATGAGTCAAAAGAGTATTTCAACATTCAAACAACAAGCCCTGATTAATGCACTAAACGCGATATTTCCAGCACTAAACAACAGACGGACACAGCTAGTAACTAGCAGCTGAACATAGAAGAATAACTTTATTGTCATTATGCAAGCACAAAGAAATTGCTATTGTGTCAGGTTCAAATTGTGCACTGTATTAAGGACTCTACACATATTTACAAAGAATAAAATAAGGCGCAAATGAGATAAGTGAAAACAAATATCAGCGCTAAAAAGTACAGAATCTAAGCAATATAAGGCAAAAAATAAAGGCAATTAGAGCTCGGCAATATGGATAAAATAAAATATCAAAAAAATGTTGACCAAATACCTTAATATCGATATTGCGGTGATATTGTAGGGTTGACAATTGGTGGTTTCACAAAATATTAACACAATGAGATTTTTGATAGATAAGCAACGTGCATATAATGACTAAGCAGGTAAAGGCAAATAATAGAACAGCTACAACAGTCTGGTAACTTCAGAAAATGACATCACTTTACTGTAATGCAGGCTTTTCAAACCAGGAAAAGACAACGCTTGTGTCATATTATGACAAAGACATAATATGTGTGCATGTACAAAACATACATGCACACATCAGCACAGTTACATAGTCTCTGATATGATCATAACCACTACAGTGCTCAATTACCTATTTTTGAGGGGGGAATAAACTTCAATATTTCGCCGTGAAAGCATGAACTGTCCTCTAGAGGACATCCACCAGACCAGCGGGCGCCTGTGGATTGTTGTCGGCAGGCGAGGGAGGCGGGAAGGAAGTAGAAGGATGCCCGCTCGGGGCTGCTAGCCTGGCTAAGGAAACTACCACACAATTCGCCACTGCAGAGACTCATATTCACCAACGACAGCACACAAAATGGATATATATGCTACAAATACACATGGAACTGCGTAGTGATTATTACCGAGCCTGGCTGACGAACACTCACCTCATCCCAGACGGCAGCTAGCAGCTAAGAGGGTAGGTGAATTTAAACAATGGCTAAGTTGCTAAACGCATCTTGTTGTCATGTAAGGGCCCTGTTCATGTTGCACAGGCATTTTAATTGCATTTTGTGTCTGTTAAGAGGCACAAAGACACTCTTTATCTTATGCCCCCATAACTGCCGTTTTAGCTGAGTGGGAGCTCTCGGCATTAGCTGCAGCAGCTCCGTGTTGCTAGCACCGATTTGGCTTGTTTTTTTGCTATCGACAGTACTCATATACATATAGCGATCAAGATTAACGTAAAAATTGCCCGGAGTTCTCCTTTAATTAGGAAAAAACACCTATCATCTTGGCTGATACGTTGCAGGCTAATACGAGTCGTTCAATCGTGAGGACAGGCACTGTGGCCAGTACACGGGAGACATTTGAAACCAATCAGCTGCACCATAAATAGACACATGGGTGATCAGGAAGGCTGGTGTTCAACACGCACACACACACACACACACACACACACACACACACACAGGAGCATAAAAGTACTGCTTGTAGCAGATGACCCAACTGCAATCAGTCAATGGTCCTCATAAACAACTATCAAACTCTCCTCAGAGAGCACTGGCTGTCTCTCAAATAAGAAGCAAACAACCCAAACATTTCAACTAAACCTCCCCTTTTGTGGTCTTCTCTGAAACATTTTGCATTTCCATTGATTTCCACAGAAGAAGTTTTAGGTACAAATATGGACAATATTTGCATGGCTAGAATGGCTTTTGCAGGAATCTCCTTCTGGCAGACCCACACCAATAGCCAGTTACTTCTATTCCATTGAAAACGTACGGATGGACAGGAGCGTCTAAAGTAAAATGGATCACACACACACAAGGCAATACACAGCGCTCCGCTGTTAAAAATTTGTCATAACTTGTAGACCAAAACGTGTTGATGCTTGTTGCTGTAAGGATTTGGACAGAGGATTTCATTAGGCGTGTAAAGACTGAGACAGCAGTTCAGGCTGGCCTTGTGACTCTTATCAAGGCGTTGCCCAACACTGGGGGGGGAGTGAATGCAGCTCTGATGAAACAATAAAACAATAGGGCATCTGGCACTGCAACCTTCTAGGATCCTTCTAGCACTTCATTCAGCCTGACACGGTGTTCAGGTTAGCTATTTTCTGGTCCGGGTGGTGGGGAGATTGGGGGCAATTTGTTTTGCTTTGCTCCAACACAGTGGTTCTCAACCTTTTTGGGACCAGCGCCCCTTATCCATTATCCAGGTCCCTTACCGCCCCCCCAATCAAATAAGATGTAGGTAATTGCCCTGAATATTAATCATTAGGTCCTATTTTTGTTATGATAATTATTATTTTTGTTATTAGCCCTATTATTTGTTGTTACTATTGTTATCAAAAATCATCAAAAAATCATATCATTGAATGAAAAATGTTCGACAGCTTTGTTCATAGACTTATTAAAGATAAATGATTTGAACGTTTAATATAGTCTATAAAGTTCACAACAAGACTGAATCATAACGCTGCAGTACCGAGTTTATATAACATGATACTCTGACGTTCCCATGAAGGCAGCACGGAGCTGCACCACACAAAGCCTAAAGAAACCCTAAAGAGAAGAAGAGTTAGGATCCACCGTCTTGTCCAGTCGCAGTGGCGTAAACTGGCAGGTTTTAATGTTGCAGACCACTGGTTTTTGCAAGTAGTTTAAAGTGTAAACTCGTATTGTTGTGAACCTTTGGTGTAAACTCGCCTTAAAACAAATGCCTCCCAAAGGCACCTCAACACCCCCTTTCCACAACATTGCTTCCAGTGCCCCCCCCCCCGTCATCCTCTGAACGCCCCCTGGGGGGCTGTACCACCCCCGTTGAGAAACACTGCTCTAACAGCGCAATAGCTAGCTAATAATGTATCCATTCTGCTGAAATAATTTTCAGTCAACACAGAGGTAATTTTGTTAGCCTGGTTCCACATTTCTGAATCGCCATTCACATCTCAGATTTGTTCGGAGAAGCAAACGACCAATCAGAGTTTAGTAGGCAGGATTAAGATGGAGGATGTCATCTTCCTGCATAGATAGCTAGCATCCCAACTACTTTAATGAAAAAATGTGACAGAATAATGGCGATAAGAGCGGATGAGATCAACCACAGCTGTAGGCTACAACTTGTAAGCGACTTACCAACATTTTTTTATTGCATCTGTGGCTTCTTAAAAAACAACCCCTATGTTGTACATGCCAATGTTACAACTGTACGTACAAGTTAAGTTGAATTAATCTATATTAACGAAATTGCTTTAGGCTAATCTGTTGTGGGAGAACAACTTCCCTACTCTTAATGTCTCCAACAAAGCTCTGACCTAGGGCTGGGACGGTATGGATTGTTTCCTACCACGGTATTGCGGTAGACGACAACCCCCTTACGAGAGTAGCGTAAGTTAGAGCGAGAATGGCAGGGTGCCTTAAGTGAGTGACGTCAGTGCCCGTGTGGGTGTGTTGGCGCAAGGAGAGCGAGCGGTAACGGAGAGTAGCGTATGAGTGCCGCTGTGAGGAAACGAGAGAGGAAAAAGAGTTAGCAAAGTTGATGTAAAGTGAGTTAAAAGTGAACAATAAAACAACAAGTTAGCTAAAGCTTCTCAAGACACGGTGGCTTTATCTATTGTCAATACTGCCAGTAAAGTGAATGGCGTCACCACCGAAAAAACACTGGCTTAAACCTTACAACATATGTTGAAGCCATAGACTGTATAAAAAGATTGCAGCCCAGTGTTTCCATTTCAGCTCAATGTGAGAGTCTTAACTGAGTTTTGCTGTCATTTAGGGCCACAATGGTTTCTCTCATCTCTGTTGATCCATTCCACAGACAGTTCAGAAAGCTCTTAGGTCAATAAAGTAAAATATAAATAAAATAGTTTGCTGACAATGCCGAGTGCAGCCCGTCTAGCAGCTGAGCAGACGGAGAGCAGAGAGGCCGACTAAGCAGTTTGCTAACTTGTTGCTCTCTCTACCAATAAAAGCCACTCTGTTTTAGGCTACGAAACGTGCATACAGGCTGAAATTCAACCGTGCCGTTTTATCGGGATGAAGCTATAAACAGAAGGAAATGCCGCTAGCTGCTAAGCTAATGTGCAATGGTAAACACTGCAGCTTGTTAATTCATGTGTCTACCTCAGCTGAGAACGGAGAAATGTCTTTGCCTTTCCTTAATACATGGTAGGAAAGGCAAAGACATTTCTCCGATACAAGACATTACACAGGTACTCTCGCATATAGGCCTAATAGTCAACGCGAATGGAATGTTATTATGTGTCATGGAACATTGCGCTCCCCAACTTGCGAAAGGTCGGATTTGCTCCATCTTTTGATGATTAAGTTTTGTTTAGAAAACCTTGAATCCGTGTAAGACACAATGTCATCAGACACAGTCCATGTCATTAGAATCAATGAATCCACGTCGTTAGACACAACTCGCACACATGTGCAGGCCAATGTTTTTTTTTGCAGTGATGACCCGCGGTAGGCGTCACGTGACCGCGGTATTGCGGTAATGCGGTAACTGTCCCAGCCCTACTCTGACCATGTAAATTGTTTCTGTTTTGCCATCAATAAGCACAACATCAAGTGTATTTGAATCGCTGAACGATTTAGGAGATGTCCAATAGTCTGACCGAAATCACTGGTAAGAAAGAAACACACACACACACACACACACACACACACCAATGTCCAGTCTAATTTCATGTCTCTCATTTCTGTCCTTGACACTGCTGATAATAAGGTCTTGTTGATAATGCACAAATATTTTCAACTTGTGTTGCTGCCCAGGCACTTGTTTTTGCTCTTGGATGGTAATCATTATTGGTTCCTTTTAATGTTGATAGATAAACATGTTTTTCCAAACATAGGCTGCTGCAAGCTGTAACAGCTTGATGCACACCTCTGGTGAGACAAAAAGCTTACCAGAGTGGCAAGTAGCAGTTAGCCGGTGCCCTGTGGTGACTGTTGTCATGGGTTTGTGGTGTAGAAGGAATGTGAATGCAGCTCTGGTAAAAGCAGAGTCAGTAAAGCATAAAGTACAGGAGACAGGACAAAAAGAAAAGAAATGTCTTTACTGACTGATTCCCCAATGCATTTCTGACAATCATGGATAATTATACAGTGTCTTTTTTTAACATAAACTCTGGTCTTTCTAAATGCTACTCAGACCGAAGAAGTCAGATTTTATCTTGGCTAATTTGTATTAAATTGACAAATTTAAGTAGACATTTTACATTACATGTTAGCTCACACTTTTTATCCAAAGTGACTTACAATTGCTATATATATATATATATATATATATATATATATATATATATATATATATATATATATATCAGAGGTCACATGCCTCTGGAGAAACTAGGGGTGAAGTGTCTTGCTCAGGAACACATTGGTTGATGTATCGCAGTGGGAATCGAACCCAGCTCTCCCCCACCAAAGGTATGTGTCATATCCACTGCACCATCACCGCCCCCATTTGGCTGGCATGTATTGGATGGCTGCCATATATACTTAGGGAGATAATACTGCACACTTAACTTTGTCCTATAAACAACATTGGCTGTTTTCCCTCTCTCTACCCCTCTATCATCTCTCTATCTCTGTCTGTGTGTCTCTAAACCAGTGTTATATTAGTCTCTTCCCAGTCAGACAAACAAAATACCTCCAGAAGCCTGACCATTGCCTGGCAGAAAGGAATCTTTACTAAAAATCACAATCACCATGCCAAAGCTTCATGGCGAGTGTGCCAGGTCTTCACACAAGACGGCCCATCTAAATGATTCCTGGTTATTACGTCTGTGATGTGACAACTTGTTTTGACTGGAATTCAAAACTTTTTTCCCTTGCTGCTAAAGAAAGTATTGAGAAAACAGTGTGACGTATAAAAATGTGCTTTATGAGTTTATTGCAAAACTCTTTCATCTGTATTTTTCCACTGGTGTCATCAACAGCAGAGATGATGTAACGACTGAAGAGACGAAATTATGTGCAACTGAAACAAATATCCAAATAACCAGACTGATCTCATAAAGTGGCGTACGTATGACACGCCAATTCGTATGCCATTTTGACGTGTTATCAAGACGCATAATCGCTTTTTAGCGTGTTTATCAAGGCCGTTCGGCCACCATTGACCTACATTACGTGTGAATTTTCGCCATAGCGAGTAGTATGAAGAGACGTAAGTCCACAGAGGGAGGTTGGTTGGGATAACGCATGGGTAAAACACAGGACTTACACCCAGGAGAGCTGGGATCATGTGGTGTTTTTCAGCTGTTTTTTTTATTATTATTAATTTTTTTTTTAAGAGTTCCCCAATGTTTCTTTCCTAAACCCAACCTTTTTATTTTTATTTTTTATTTTTACACACGTGACGTTTATCTCGCAATAGTACAGCGACGCCACGTGGTGTGTATGTTTACATCCGCTGTATACAGCAAAGACATACACGCGCTCAAAATGCGTACAGATAACATGCCACTTGGCTTTAGGAAAGTGGCGTGTATGTTTACGCAAAGTCATGATGCCATGTTGAAATAACAGGAAAATTGGAAATGTAATATTTCAAGCAATAATGCAACAGAATTGACCAATTTCCCACTTCTCAATTATGAGGATTTGCTGTTTTTTTGTTGGTCTTATGTGACAGTAAACTGCACATTTAGAGGTTTTAGACTGCTGATCGAACAATTCACGACATTTGAAGACATCACTTTTGCCTCTGGAAACTGGGATGGCTAGTTTTTCATCCCTTTGATCATCCCTAATTCAATGTAACATAAAAAGTCTAAAACATATTTGTCAAGTCAAGATTTGTGAATATTAACAAACTTCTGCAAACAAGACATTATTTTAATTTTCCTATCAAAAATTAATGTTCTTCTCAAACTGAGAAAAAAAAATGATAACCAAATTCATGGGAAGAGTGGAAGTTTCCCAGCATGATTTTATGGTTTGTTTTGGTTTGAGACTTTGGGCTCAATAATTACAATTATCTTTTGGCTTAATTTTCATTGTGATGCCTCTGCAAAACCTCACACTATCTGTTCTGCAAGTTTCGCATAGATGCTGTCACAAATATTTACACCTGGAATAGTATGTGCACAGTAAAAAAAAAATTAAAATACTGACGCAAACCACAACATGTCTTGTTTACTATTTGACCAAATACCTCGATAACGATATTGCGGCGATATTCTAGGGTTGAGAATTGGGGCTTTAACAAAATATGTTCACACTTAGATTTTAGATGAATAATCATCAGTAATGTGGACATAATGTCTAAGTGGGGAAAAGGCAAATAATGGAACAGCTAGTCTGGAGTCTGCAGTCTGGTAAATTCAGAAAAGTACATAACTTTGCTGTAATGCAGCCTTTAAAACCAGGAAAAGACACCACGAGGATATCCAAAATCTAAGACGATATCTAATCTCATATCACGATATCGATATAATATCGATATACTGCCCAGCCCTATTGGGTTGTTTCTTTAATTTCCCAGATTTAGAGTGTTGTGTGGATTAAAAACACCGTGGAGAAAACAGGGAAGGAATGCAACGAATCTGATTTACAGCAAATACAAGAGACAAATCTTCCTCCACCATAAGAGAAACTTTACATTTGCTGGGTTTTTGGGACATTTCATTGATTTATTTCAGTACCTAATTGTCTTTAGTGTATCTGGTTCATTCCGTTCAGTGTAAGTTTCCAAAACATTACCTGGCTGTAGTAGGCTTATACTTAAATAATAGATGAGTCAGATGTCACCACAAAACTATAAAACTATTAAAAAAAAAAAAAAGACAGGTATAAGCCCCAATGGGAATATGAAGTTGTCATTTGTTTGATTCAAATGCCTTAGCTTGATATTTTTCGTTTCTAAGTGAGAAAAGGGACTATAAACTGTAAACAAATACAACTTACCCTGAATGACAGCAACAACAACAACAAAAATGAAGTGGCAACATCAACAAGTTGGCGACTCCATGGTAGCATGCAAGACTCGTCCTGCTTCTTTCCTCTCCCCTGCAACAAGACAAGTTCAGCGTGGAGGGAAAAACGTCGCGGAAACAATAAAAATAATAACTATGAAGCTGTTTTTATTCAACAAACACCGAGTAAAAGTGTGGTTTAAACTCACCGCTTCTCTGTCTCCGGACCTGCCTGCTGTGACTTCGGTTGCGCAGCGCACACACTTCACACACCGTTGCCACTCTTGTGGCTACTGCTGCTGTTGCTGCTGCTGCTGCTGCTGCACGACGGCGCGCGCTACACAGGGGCCACGCATGCGCAACGAGTCTCCCACATAACCAGGGCAAAGGGAATGATTCAGAATGAATGTCTATGAGCTTTTATTTTATGCAGTTATTTTTTAACCTGCTTAGGCAATACTTTTTAAAACAGTCACCACTTGTTTTTTGATGATTGCTGGCAGGTGTACTAGAAATAGCTTATCTCAACAGTTTGATCACTGTTCTAAATCAAGGCGCTTGGAATAGTAAACTGCAAGTAATATTAGCAACAATGTATGCCTCATGCCAGTTAAGTCAATGTTGAAATCGAGAGTTAAAATGACACATATTATAACACACTTCAAAAAGTGAATGAATACTTTGAATAGTTTTTCCCCTTTGGAAAGTGGCCATTGTATAAGCAGGGTAATAGCTAGGATTCAATTAATACTGAGGTCATGAGCATTGACATTAAACATTGACAGCTTTTGGCAAAACATCACTGAGTAACAGCTGGCTTTCATGTATCACTGTGTCTCATCTCGTTGGGATTTTATGAGACTTTTATTGTGCTGCTCTTATTTGATTTGGGAACATTGCGGTTTCCTGCTCAGCCTCCGGTTCCAATCAGAGTGTATCTGATAAGAAGTAGCCACAACAGAGACATACAAATGTGGCAGCACAACTCACCTGCTATAATAGCCTCCAATAAACATCACAAAGCACTAATAATTCATTGATTACTAATTGATGTCAGTGACACCCCTAAAGAGTTTTTTTTTAAACAAATAGGTGTACATGGAAACTGTTGTGGCTGCTGCCCAGTGTGCCTTTTGTGCCTTCAGATTTGCAGTAGCCTACTTAATGAATGTTTTTGAAAAATAACTTCATATGTGTGGCGTGTTTTAGATATTTCAATTTTGAGTACCCATGTTAAAGCAGTGGTGAAGTACAGAATATACAGATAAGAAACAGCAGGCCAACCAGTGTATTTATGAAGTAATGGTTGTGCTTTGGATCCCATCTGGTGATTACAGTTAGAGACCTGAGGTCTGAAAGATACCACTGTTGTCCAATGTCTGTGTTTTCAAACTACATTAAATATTGTGGTTAATTATGTTCTCATGCTTTTGTCTTCAGTGTTGTGGCCATTGAGTCACAGCCACATGGCCTCACTCTTACTCCCAATGACTCTGCCCTTCATAGTCTAATCATCTATTTTTAACTGACTTAATATCAGATGTTACTAAAAGGAGGATAACTGTCTGTTCTCATGTTGTTATTGAGCCACTCCCCGCTGTATTTAATTTATATCTTAATGATTGTGAATGATTGATTTGAACAGACTCCATGCGCTGTAGCTGTCAAATCCAAAACCTGGAGTATAAGCGGCAAACCTTCCATAACAGAGAAAGAAGTGAAAGAAAACCAACTGTTAATGTGGATTGAATCAAGTGTTGTTATAGTATATTATATATTATCTATCTATCTATAAATTGCAGAAACGTCTGTCTGTCTGTCTGCATATCTCTCAAACCGTTAGTCCAATGGATTTCAAACTTGACAGGTGGCTTGCTACGGGTACGAGTAAGTTTGCCATTGTTTGGATTACAAATGCAAAAGATATCGTTAACTATATATTGGTAAAAGAAGAACACATTGGCTTTTGCCGCTGGCCACTCCCCCTCTCACACTGCATAGCGCAGTACCAGAGACAGAGAGGGGCGAAGAAAGCAGCGGAGCTTTGGCAACTAAAATGTGAAATACACCTCAGACCCACAAAAATTTACAATGTAGCACTACTTTGGACTGTCTTTGACTTTGAATAAACAAACAATTCCCGAATTTAAGGACATAAAGTTTCAGAATCCCACACATGCAAAACTACCAGACACTGTTTTTGAGTCACATCATTGTCCGTGTTTGGGGGCATGTTTGGTGGGAAGGTAACCTGCACGCCACACGCAGATGACTGCAGAACGAGGGGGGTTACCGCCTTTGACTCTTTCCCTGCTTCCAACGTTAGCTTCATGATTGCTGGATATACCAAACTAACTTTTCTTCACTTTCCTGGAGCACGGGTGGATAGCTGAAAGGAACATTGCGACTGTTGTGTGGAATAAGGTTGGCGAAAAAAAAAAAAGGCGCTACGCTTTTCCGTGTCTTTTTTTTCTGCTGACACTCAACAAAAAGCCATTTGCCAACACTAAATATCAAACAAAAGTCAGACACTATATAGTATTAAGTTGCTGTAAGCTGTAGCCTACATTCACCACTTCTAAACAGAGGCAGAACATAACGTAATCTCGGAGATTATTGCTTCACAGCGCTGTGCAATGCGAGAAAATCTCAGAGTTGAACCGTACGGTGGCCCTGAGAGGCCACAGCACGCAACAATAAGACCGTTACATGTGGAACAGAACGGACTCAAACGCAGAGCTCACGACAAAAGGTTTATTAATGATAAGGGGAAAGGAAAGGGGAAGTGGGTAGGCAGACGCCGGGAATGGGGGGGCAGCTGCGGGGAAGCTAGAGGAACTGGAGGGTGGAGATATCCAGGGGAGCTGTGACCGGGGAGCCGCGGGAGAGACACTGGGGCTGGGGACTCAGGGGAGCGCGGGGAAGCCGTAGCCGAGGAGCCGAGGGAGCGAGGAGAGGCTGGAGCAGGGTGCCGAGGGAGGGGGTCCGTGTGGTGGAGCCAGCTGACTGGAGAAGATGGAGATGGTGACGGGGAAAGAGAGAGACACAACAGGTAAGTGAGCGTTCAGATAACAAACACACAAAAAAACCAACAACAACGAGGGTCTCACAGAGTTGTAGCTTTGTGTTTCACCAGCGTGACTGGAGCAACGATCAAGCGGAGATGGTCTGTTGAGCCGGGGTAGAAATACTGGTCTTGATTGTAGATGGGAGGCAGGTGTGTGCAGCGGGAGGCGGTGATAATGGGATGGTAACCAGGTGCGCTCAATCAGCTGGCAGCAGCGGTGGGAGGGGGAGAGCAGAGTAGGCAGAGAGGCAGGCAAACAGGAAAACACAGGAGAGGAGAAAACCAACCGAGAAACAAACTAGAGAATAGTAAACAAAACAGAAAACTCACAGCCAGCCGACCCTAACCATCACAAAGACAACACATACAAATAAACCACAGCACGCAACAATAAGACAACACATGCAAATAGCCCACACCACAACAGAAGTGTTTCCAGGGGACACTTTTAAGTGATGCACACGTGCTTCAACCATCGGCTTTCCAGTACATAGACAAACCAACAACAGGACAATTTTCGCCATTTTATTCATCACTAAATTCACTTCTGAATATGTTTTAGGCGAGAAATGAACTCTTTAGATTTTAGAACCGCGATCAGCTTCGTGGGAAATTAAGAATCAATGACACCAACATAACCAATCACACTATGACAGACGCTCCACACAGCAACAACTGCAATGTTTAATTTTAAATGAATGTAGCCTACTGGTAGTCTGGCACATGTAGGGTGCTCAGTATTTTATTATTATGTATCGGCGTGTGTGTGTGTGTGTGTGTGTGTGTGACGGCCGGACAGCGAGGTTGTTAAGCCTGCAAGCACTTGTGGAGTTTAACTCCGAAAATGCAGGTTCCCGTTAATCTTAAAATGGACATGTGTTGTGATATTTAAACAAATAATCCATCAACGGCGAAATGAAAGCTTCTTATTTACGAGACCGGTCTGAGAAACCTCCAGCTTAGAGCAGGGTCTCTGAGCAGGACTGAGCGACGAGCTAGCGGCCCCGGCAGGCTCGAGCTGGCTGATGCGTCACTTTATGGAGCCACTCAATTCCGAAAACTTTTAAACAAATTGTCAATTTGGCAACGATTTTTGCAAGACTGCCTATATTCGAAATCTAAAGAGTTCATTTCTCGCCTAAAACGTATTCAGAAGTGAATTTAGTGATGAATAAAATGGCGAAAATTGTTAAAATTGTCCTGTTGTTGGTCTGTCTATGTACCGGAAAGCCAATGGTTGAGGCATGTGTGCATCACTTAAAAGTGTCCCCTGGAAACACTTCCGTTGTGGTGTGGGTTATTTGCATGTGTTGTCTTATTAGTGCGTGCTGTGGTTTATTTGCACGTGTTGTCTTATTGTTGCGTGCTGTGGCCTCCGTAGAACCGGGCAGACACAGCACTTATAGGCTACTGCTAACTACTAACATTACCGTCGCCAAAATACCCACACAAATCAAATCCCCAATTCACTGTTAACTGTCAAGCCACTAAACCTGTATGGAAATTAACACCTCTGCTGAAATTCGTTAACGATCATATGACACGAGACAACACCATGTCTCTCTCTCTCTCTCTCTCTTTGCGCACACACACACACACACACACACACACACAAACAGTCCAGTTCTGGTGGTGATTAACGCTGATATGTTCTGTTTAGCTCTCATAACGGGCCAGGTGGGTAGCACACTGCCATGAGTCCATAACGCTAATGTCTGGTTACTCCACATTTTCATTGTGATATTTTGTGATTACATTCTGAATCTGCAACGTTCTCGGGTCAGGTAAATCAGTAAGTTAGTAGTAGGGTATACAGGGGAGTTGCATTTGAAGTGGTTTGGGGTCCTTCTGTAAGTCATTTTGGGGTACAATTTGGTTTTGATGAAATCTACAAGCAGCAATACCACAGGCCAAGCAATCGGCCCGTTCCAAACAGGCACATTTTCAACGGGCACTGCACTAGTATTATATTACGTGTGATTAACGAAGCCAAAAAACAAGTCCAAGTTTAGAGTGTGTGCTCGTGTGAGAGATGAAAGTATCTATTGAGCCATGAGTTTCAATTCAAGCGAAGTGTATTGTTCACAGGAATTAGCTGGGAAAGAAAGAGAAACAGGATGACTCATTATCTGTTAGTTGCTTGTACAGAAAACACAAAATTGGTTATTTTGCAACATCTGCATATAGGAATTTGTTTTATCGTGTATGATTTTAAGGCCAACTGTAACAAACACAAAGCATGTAAGAACAGTGAAAGATGACAACGGAGACAAATCTATCAATCTATCTACTGTCTTTCTGCCAATTACAGAGAAAATGAATTATGAAAGTGGATCCAACCTCTTTGTTTCTGAATGAGCTCGTTTATCATGTTCAAACAGAGACATGTGCAGACAGGGAAGTTAATGTTCCTTCAGTAACAAGTTGCTCAAAGCTTAATCAGCAAATTTTGTAACATCTGTGGAGCATCGAAAGACCCTATTTGATCTAAACGTGTCATTTCAGTCCACCCTTCTTTTCGGTTCTGCAATAGCACAGCTCCAAATGCTCGACAGTAACAAATGCGTCCTCGTGAAGGGGAAACTGTGGGAATGCACAAGTAAAAGGGTTAAATCTGGACCTAATTAAACAAAATTTGTATTTAGAATTTGATTTTGCTCACCATTGGGATGGTCTTGATGGCTGCAGAGTAATAGTTTCACTGTCAACAACCCAAAGCTGAACCAAATAGTCCTTGTATGTGTTTATGTTTCCCACAAAAGACTTCCTGGCAAATACAGTATTCTGATTACCCTGACATACATGTACACCACTTGAACTAAAGTCTTCATTTCAAACTTGTGCATGAGTGGCTGTTTTCACACGCTATTATCCTGTAAATGCCATCAGAGATGAAACGTCTTCACAACCTGCATCTGGTTTTTCCAGACTGTCAATCACTGTCACTTGAACTTAAAATCCCTGAAACTACTGTCTACTGTCAGACCTAATTGTGTGTGATTATGTGTCCATGCAAAGTATGCCCAGCACTGTCTGAGAGAGGCCTCTCCTACAGGATGTTATGATTTGCCTGTTGTCTGCTTAAAGAGCTGTGTGTATTTTGTTTGTGTCAGCTGAATATTAATATTAATATTAATATGCACTGACAGCTTAAACATGTATACATCCTACAGCACCCAGTCTAGTTTTTAACTATTAAAGATTAACCACAGTATATTAAATGGGAAACCTGGAGGGAAAAGACACAAACATAATTTGAAGATAGTGTCAAAACCTTTCAGTTCTTAATAAATATCAGGTGTGAATTTGCAGAATGTTGTATTCCTTCCTTCCTATTATCAGAGATAGGAAGCGAAAGCCTGAGCAGGTGGCACCGCTGTGTGGAAATAGGCTGTATGATGGGGAAACAGCATACTGAGTGTACTTACACAATTAAAACAACACATTTCTGCTATTTATTAAAGATCACATGCTCTCCTATTGTGAAATAAAGAGTGTATACTGTGATCTGACGCTGTTGACATAATAGCACGATGAATGTTTCTACACAAATACCAACTAAAAAAAAAAAAGACGCTGTGATTGAACGAAAGCTTAGTAGACTGGAAAACAAAATGCAGAGACAAAGCTGCAGATTCCCAGATGCAGAATAAGTTAAACATGATGCCGTGAGGCCATGTGTTGCTGCATGAACTGGCCTGCAGGATCCCAGTGGATGAATGAAATCATTAGTTACTCAATTATGAACCTCTGTGGTCACTGTCATTAACACTCTCCTCAACTTCATCTGGCAATTAAAAACAACGAAATGCTCAGATTTGTTTGTTTTTTAAACAGTTTATTCACTACTTTTGTATGTACTGCATTTTATGTATATTAGCCCCTTTTAATATTTGCTTTTACTCATGAATATGCTTTTATCTGAAAATCCTTTGACTTTAAAGTTATTGCTGTACAGTGGATTTGAACACTTCATACCATATTAGTCACTTGTTCAGCAGAAGTTAATACTGTATAGTCTTGGCATTGATTAGAGCTCTGATAAGCCCGCGTGGAACTGGAAGGAATAAACAAGATATGACTACATAACAGGGAAAGGGCAGTGCACACGTATCATGTGATGTCAGTTATCTGAATGGAAAATACTTCTTGAAACATCCACAAAAGGTTTAATATATTTATGACATTGACAGCATTTGTCTTATTACTGTCAAAACAGACTGAATCTTCTAATCCGCATCGTAAGCAGCAAGCGCTATTGCCAGTGATAAAGACATGAGACTGTGTGTGTGTGTGTGTGTGTGTGTTTTGGTGGGGCATTGTACATTTGAGAGGTGTGTGTCAGTGTTTGTTCAGTAGTGCTTTATCTGTGTGACTGGTGGTTATTGCACAACCCGGTTTGGATGTCTGCTGATGGATGTAGGGAGAAGTGAAAGAGTGAGTGATCTTTGCTGTCAGTCTTTTTCAGCCACTGAGGAAATAATGCTTTCAGGTTCTTCTATTTGAACACAGACTCAACTTTCACAAAAAGTATCACAAACTTTCAGTCAGTGTCGGTGTCCTCACAGCAACCTGTTCCACAAAGAAAAGAAAAGACTGCAACGTTGATATTTCATTAAAGGGAGAATACGCTCTAAAACAGGATTACACTGATACAATTGTTTTGGAACTTTAAGGCAATATTGTGGTGGGCCTATGCCATGCTTTACCTGGTCGCTTGTTCTTGCTCTCCTGCAGGTTAGATGGAACAGTTCACTTACCTGGCCAACACCTCCAGCCACTATAAAAGTCATTACCTCAGCCCCCTTTAGATACTCTCTCCATTGACACTAAAGTAGCCTAATTTCTTTGTCACGTTTTTATCTTTACACATATAATCTTGAATGTGTCTTGTGGAGTTTTCTTGTAAACACGTTTACATTCAGTGCTTTTTACCAAAACACAAAGCTAGTATTCTCATAACATAAAATAAATAAATAAAAAAAATATATATATATATATACATATAAAAAAGTCAATTCTAGACCTTGAAAACAGTTGACAAAGAAATCTCACAACAAATTATACACTAATCACCATCTATGAAGCCACACCAGCTTTTTTTCCATCACTACAGACTTTGTCTTTCTGGATACCTATACAAATACAATTTAAGTTCACAAATCAAAAGTGAGCCTTACATTTTTGAACTAATATGTGTGAATCCAATTAAAGGGCAACAATTCCCTTTGATGCTTGATTTGTGACTCACGCAGAGATATGCATAATGCTTGACCTACAAAGAGTCACGCCCCTTTAATAAGGTAGGAGTTCTGTGTTAAAGGAGAATTCCGGCCAATTTTTACGTTAATCTTGATCCCTATACAGACACAATACGCAATTAAAATGTCTGCACATCATGAAAAGGGCCCTTACGTGACAACAAGATGCATTTTCAACTCAGAAATTTTTTTAATTCACCTTTTAACACAGTTCCATGTGTATTTGTACCTCATCCATTTTATGTGTTTATCGATCTGTTGTTGGCGAATAGGATGCTTGGCAGGTAAAACTACCACACAAATCGACACTGCCAAGCCTCCTACTCACCAACACCACCAGATCGATCACACACAAAATGGTTGAGGTAAAAATACACACGGAACTGCTGCGTCATATTTTGTCTGAACACACTTACAACGGATGGCAGCTAGCAGCTAAGAGGGCAAGCTAGCTACCAGCAGAATCGAGACAGGGTAGGTGAATTTAAAAAAATGTCTGAGTTGAAAACGCATCTTGTTGTCACTTAAGGGCCCTGTTCATGATGCGCAGACAATTTAATTGCATTTTATGTCTGTTAAGAGGCACAAACGCACTCTAAAACTTGCCCTGACAACTGCCGTTTTAGCTAAGTGGAAGCTTGTACATGTAGCTGCAGCTACTCTGTGTTGACCGCACCGATTTCGGGTCGTTTTTTTTTCAAATGAAAGTACACGCATATTTTTAGCGATCAAGATTAACGTAAAAATTGGCCGGAATTCTCAAGGGGGTAAGCTTTGCTTCAGAACTCGAACCTCCTATGGCGCCATTTTGATGCTACAAAGCGATCACCTCCCGTTATCATTCCACTGACTGCCATTCATTTTGACGTCACTTTGACAGCGAATAACTTTACATCTGAATCGTTTAAAGACTAATTGTCCATTGTTTATTTCTAAAGAAACACGACAATGTATAAAAGGTTCCATTACCTTGCATCTCACGTTATGGCTCCGTAGCAGACGTTTTTGTAAAAATAGGCTAACGATTGTGTCATAACCAAGCGACTTACTGTCGCATAGTAGAGGAATTACCGTATAGTACCGGAGAAGCTCGCAGGCAGTTTCGAATTACATGAGCTGTTTAGGTTTAATTACTAATGTTAACTATCATTTTAGTTAGCAATAATTAGCCTGTGCCTATGTTATCTCCTTACATATAGCCTACCTATGCCCTCAGTCTCTGCAAGATTGGGAATGATTGAGATTTCTCTTGGCACAGCTACCAGAAGACTTACAACTTTCAGACAGGTTGCTCGCCTCACATTTACGTCATCTCTCTCAGTTGGAGGCTGCGCAGTAACGCTCAGCGCTCACCGGAAAAGTGCTTCTAATATCCTTCACTGGTCTCCGTCCAGAGCAACGGGATCTGTTGGTCCAGTTTATATACTGCCTATGGGAATTCTTTAAGGTGAGGCTCCGAATAAAAAAAGTCACACAAAGCAATCTTCCTTTTATAGGAAAATTTTAATAGTTATTCAATGTTCTACATTTTACAGTAAATATACAATTACAAACTTGGCTTAGTTATAGTACTAGATCACTAACTGATCTTTAAAAAAAAAAAAAAAAAACTCAAAAAAAAAAAAAACTCAAAAAAAAAGAAACCTAAAAAAACAAATTAAAAACAGATTTACACTTCATATCACAAGCCTGACGCTGGTCCTTCACTCTGGACCAAATAGCTAACATACAGTTCACTTCTCTCAACGCTGAACAGACGTTGGGCTTCAGTTTTAAACACAACCTTACGGTAACAGATATACCATAGCATGTGCAAACTGGGTACCAAACTAAAACTTCCAAAGATGGGGTTGTTCCTAATACTCAATCCATTGAGGGAGGGAAGGGGGGGGGGGTAATACAAGTATGCTTTTTTTTGGAAGACAAGGAATTTCCACTTTTTGCATCACATTTAGTGTCAAATTAAACTAAGATATTGTTGAAAAATTGAAATTAAAAAGCTGCAGCAGAACATCAAAGACATGTAAGAGCCTACTATTCACTGGGATAGTAGTGTTTTAATTTATACTTGTGGAAAAAAACTAAAACAAACTAAGACTTAGCAACTGCAAGGCAAAAAAAGACAAGGGAAGATGGAAGGAGTGTTGTGAATAGTTCTGGTTGCATTTTCACTGTAAAGTGAAGAAGCGTAGTATTAAAATTTACTGGATTAAAAGCTAAAAAGAACTGAGTAATCCTCATTAAAGTTACCACCATTCAACGTTTGGAAATGTCACCGAGGACAATACGATGGGAGGAAAATAAACCCATGATTAAGACAACTTTGCATTTCCCCCCACTGAACACATCAAAGTGTTCAAATGTCCATTTTCCCTTAAGTGCAAATCGAAATAAATGAGAGGCAAGGAATGGAGTGAAATGAGGAAGCAGTTTCACCACCCTGACAAAACCAACCTGCTCTGTGGGAGCACTTTAACTTCAACTACCCCAAATGTTCTGTGGGTCTGCCTCTCTACTGAGCCTCCACACACAAAAAAAAAAGGAATTAGTTTTTTTTAAGAGCATTGGTCCATTAAAAAAACTCTTAACACTCCACTCAAAATAATCAACTCCTCCTATAAGAACAAATAAAGCCTTATTTTGTGTCTGAAATGGCATTTTTGAAAAGGTCTGAAAAAACGACATTCCATTTGGAAAAGACAAAAATATCTCAGTGCTTAGAAGGTGACATCCAATTGTGATTCTCGAATGTAAATGACACCTATAAATCCTTAATTTATCATTCTGGTACAAAGCCTTGACCATGAGACACTGGCGACATCTAGTGTTTAAAAAGGCTCAGTGGAGATTTCACAAAGAAATGGAGTATCGCTGTTAGTGACACCAATTTAATGACTATGATATAGTTCATCATGACTGCTACTGCGACAGGGTGGTGAGGGTTGCAAAGGTCAGACCGAAAGCACATAGAGACCAAAAGGAGACATGAGAGGGAGCAGAACATGTGATCCGACATCATTTTGCATCCCTGAATGTGATAAAAAAAAAAACTGAATATTTGAATGGTTGGAGGGATGCAAAATGGCCTCTGAAGTGAAAATAGGATAAACACAGAGGATAGAGTAAGAAAGATAAAAGTGAGACAGGCAAAATGCATTAACAACAATGTGAGGAACAGGACAGCAATAGGAAAACACAGATTCACAGGAAGCTAGACATAACAAGGACTTTCACCAGTTACTTAGGAGAAGAAACTAATAGTTTACTTAACTGTTGGTGAAATATGGCACAGAACAAAGGGCGTGGAGGCTGAGGGTTTTCATTCATCATTCAATACATCTTTGCACCCACAGAACAGAAACGGACAGCGAAGATGGCCCCCAAAAGCATCATGGCAACAATTTTTCAGTCAACCAAAGGAAGAAAAAAAAGCTGCTATCCATTTGCATTCTGTCATTAATCCTCTGCTTCCTCAAGGTCTGTGAATTCAGACAATTCAATTGTGGGATTTGGTGATGTGAATTTCCACAAGTTTGTTGACAGACCTTGTTCCCCTCGTCAGTAAACAGACACGTAGAGATGCAGAAAAGGTAAAGAAAATATATATATTAAAAGCACAAACAGTAGCTGCCACACTGATGCAACCATGCTTAGCTAGAAATACATTACTGTACCACTTGCTGTATAAATATACTGCATTTTTTTTTTTTAACTTAGATATCCAATGCTATAGTGAAATACACCTGAATATTATGCATACCCATTATGCTCAATTGACCAGAGGGAAAGAAGAAAAAGAAAAAAAAACAAAAACATAAGACTTTATTGAGAAATACTGACAGAAGTAGTGGTTGGTTAAATAAATCCTAATGACGAGTCACAATACTGCTGTCGCAAGAAAACCCACTTTCTGGATTCTTTTCAGTTGTACTGGCTTGAGTTAAAACGTACAAGATCTTTGCGTGGTGGGAACAATATATGACCCATAAACATCCACTTATCTTGTAAAATACAAGGGCCGTTTCAAAAATAAGGCTCAAAGATCGACGGTTTTCATCCGACAGCGGTATTATGCAATATTTTCTTGAGAATTAACCTACTAGTGTACAAACATCTGGACTAAGAATACCTCAAACACTCAACCTTATTGTTTTATTTTTTAATTACAATATAATTTTTTTCATCTTGCACTAACAAGATAGGTACCTGTTACTTAGCATTAAATTATAATTTTTTTGTCTTATGTTCTGCAATATTTCCACAGTTATTCAATACTAAATTTTTGATATGTTCCTACTTCTCTTCTTAGCAGTAACTGCAATAATTATTGAATGGAGGCTGCATACAGAGCCTTTAGAGATTACAATAAGCTTCTTTTTTTAAATCAATTCAAAACACTCAGAAAATAATTACTGTATGTTAACAGTTTGAGGCGTTCCCGCTTATTTTATTGCAATATCAAACCACTTCATCTACATACCCGCGAAGTAAATGATTTTTGTTATACAAATCTGTACTCTACAGATCATGAACTTGTAATTTGAGTCTTTTTTGTGTGTACATCCTGAAAAATACCACACGCCTCACTTAAATATTAAACCCCACCACCACCACTACTCGGTATGTTTGTAGTGTTAGATTAAAATGGGTCATCATACTGCCTTTGCACATGAAGGTCTCTACATGTATAAGCATAAAAGGCAACAGAAAATGAATAGCTGTATAGGGTCCATGTCTCATTGGCTCAAATATTATCCTCATCTGATGACTATCAAGGTTATGCATGGACTTAAAAAAATTGACTATTATGTTTTGTGTTTTAAATGCAGTCAGTTAAAGCAGATGTGTAAATTTCCAGAAAAAAAAAATAATGATTGGATTTATCATGACAAATGGATTTTTCATAAAAAAATGACTTAAAGTCTGAAAAGCCAACTGGACTGAACCAGTTTACAACTAAGTGACCGCATCATCATGGCTCTGCACTCTTGCTAAAATGTCTTAATATTGTTCAACTGTTGGAGCCACAAACCCTAAAACCAGCACTTTTTTTTTTACTACAGTGCTCTTGCAATTCATATGGTAATACCGACAAAGTTCAAATTTTGACCCAAATTCAGAGCATAACAAATCATCCCTATGACATAGACCAGGTGTATACACACTACAGCCCTCTGATTTGCCATCATTTCTTCCTAAATGTGGTGCACAACCACCCATGTCACTGGTTTGGTCTTTTCAGCACTCACAGAACTGTGAAATGGACTAGTGGATTGAAACCTATCCATTCATCAGCACATGTATTTGACTGGTCCACTATTAACTGTATACTCGAGAGCGTGGGTTTCTATTTGTTGAGTGTTTGGTTATAAAGTCCTCGCCTGAAAGGATGGAGGAGGAGGTGATGTAATCACAGTGAGGAATCAATGTACAATACATGTAGTGCAAAAATAGCAGTGTTTGGGTGGCCTCTTGCAGGTGACATGTCCCAAACTCAAATGTCTTGTACCTTGAAATGAAATAACCCGACTGTGAATATGTGAGCTCCTCCTCCTTCCTTAAAGTCTGCTCTCTCCATCCAGTCCTGCTCTCCTCTCTTTGCGCCAACACAATCCCTTTAAACTCCTTCTCTGCTGTCTGCCATGCACACCCCTAGAAACCCACGTCACGTACGTGTGTGTGTGTGTGTGTGTGTGTGTGTGTGATCAGTAACAACATAACTGGAGGTATTGTATAGTAAGTGCCACTAAGTGATCATGTGTTTTTTTTCTGACACAACGCAGGAGCCCCTGTGTGTGTGTGTGTGTGTGTGTACACACCCATGCTGTTGACATGGTTATTATAAAGATTCTTACAGGTTAAGGTTCCGATAGTGTCATAACATACTAGCCTGCATAGTATGTAGCATGTAGTAGGTGAAGTTTTCTTAGTGTGTGCTATGCTAATGTGGACACAGTGAGCAGCAGCATGGGTAATGGTCGGTAAGTGATCTGCCTATAGCACTCACGGACACGTAAACGGCAGGGATGATGGACTGACTACTGCCCGACAGACAGCTAGGCGCTGGAAGACGACTGAGATTAAACTGAAAATGAAACAAGGCGGGAACAAAAATGATAGAGAAGGGAAGAACAAAAGAGAGGAAAAAATAAAAATAAAAAAAAGTAATTCAGATGTGTAAAAGTAAGAATATCAAAAAAATTAAATAACCAGAAAACTAAAATGTTTATTATGTTAAAACCCTGTGCTGATATCTAGTTGTTAGAAATGTGGCAGCTTAAGTCTTCGTAGTGACTGATGGAGATGATAATGAGTGCACTTCTGAGAATAAGTGCCCAATATTTTCCAACCAACTGAGCAGCAGCAGGAAGGACCACACACACCAGCACAACACAGAAACAGGAGCAACTGACACCCGTGATTGGTCAAGAGTCCTTCTGGAGTTCCAATGACAGACACATCAACAGAAAATGAGGAGATCAAATAAAAAAAATAAAATAGCCATACAAAATAAGGTAATGACTGGTTGGCAAATGAACAGAGAAAAATAAAAGCAGCTTTTGTAAAAACGTTAGAGAATGTCGCATACTAACAATAACAATAATAGTAAAGTGGCTGTTGCACTTTAGTTTTGTTCTTGCAGACAGGTGTTGAGTTCCCATGGTTACCAGTGGGAGCCCGTGTAAGATTTGAGAAGTTGCATACGATGGTGGACTCCAGATCTGGTGGGGGAGAAGAGCAGAAGCACACCTTGGTGATTGATTTAAGGCCGACTCAGACCTCTGAGGAAAAGAGGGGTTAGGAAATATGGGTCACACTTTGTAATCTGATTGATCTCATGAAGTGGCGTATGTATGACACGCCAATTCGTATGCCATTTTGACGTGTTATCAAGACACATAATCGCTTTTTAGCGTGTTTATCAACGCCGTTTGGCCGCCACTGACCTACATTACGCGTGAATTTTCGCTCTAGCGAGTAGTATGAAAGGACGCAAGTCCGCGGAGGGACGTTGGTTGGAGTGGCGGATGGGTAAAACACAGGACTTACACCCAGGAGAGCCGGGGCGCGTCCCACGTGTGGCTTTTGTTTTTGTTTTTTAAACGTTTATTGTTTTCCTAAGCGTGCGACGTTGGTCAGTCGCGTTTTTGTCGTTTTTTTTTTTCACTAAAGCCTTTTCCCAATGTTCTTTTCCTAAACCCAACTTTTTTTTTTTTTATTTTTTTTTTTTTTATAAACACGCGTGTGACGTTCTCGCGATAGTACGGCACGTTCGCACGATAACACGCCATGCGCGACGCCACGTGATGTGTCTGTATACAGCGTAGACATACACGCAGATAGCTCAAAATGCGTACAGATAACACGCCATTTGGCTTCAGGAAAGTGCTGTGTATGTTTACGCAAAGTAATGATGCCATGTTGTTTTAATAACCATCACTCATGAATGGGAAATTGATAGATAATTAAACTTAAGTTATTTTACAGTTAGACAATGAAATGATAATTCATGTTTACTAATGATTAGTAATGCTATGTTTTATGTTCTTTAACTTATTGTTGCACACATATATTACACGTGTTAATGATTACCAAATGATTTGTAAACCTTTAAGAAATAGTTTGAAAAGTTGTCAGTTTGTAAATAGTTTGCAAACATTATTTGGATGCTATTATAAAGTTGCAACAGAGGTTATAATAGGATTGTTAATGCTTAATAAATACTTTGTAAAGCATCCATTAACAATTTAGGTAGCTATCATCAGTGCACAAGTGATCCGCTTTTATAGATCACCCAAAATGCTTTATCTACAACTTACTAATCATTAACTAGATATAATAGCATTCAAATAATTATTATAGATGATTTACAAAACAAGTATTAACTATCTGAATTCATAAATGTTATATTACACTGAACTAATGATAAAATAGCATACATTATAGCATTAATAACAATGAGTAAACAGTATTAATCATCATTTCATTGTTGATAGTAAAATAACTATAAACTAATTCAGTTAATTAACTAATTGGGTGAATTAACTAGCAATTTTCCACTATTCATTTTGTTTATTAGGTTTTACCAAAATGCGAGGCAGCATAGTTGTTCAAGTCAGTGAGACAACAGACAAAAGGACAACAAAACGAAGAGGAGGAGGGATGTGGTGAGGAGAAGGCAAACAGCAGACACTCACATGATGGGTGGGCTCTACCAGTGAGGTGGTACGTAGCTGTACCCAGGTGTCCCTTGGGCCCTGTAGGTTGGCACAGTAACTGGGTGTCCTCCAATCTGGGCGTGCTGGGGCGTTGTCAGCAGGGTCCCTACAGGAAGTAAACACCACCACCATTGATGAGCTTCAGCCATTTTTGAATCCATCTGCTGAACAGCTATGAAGGCTTGGTTTGTTGCTGCAGTTGTGGTCATTGTCAGAATCAGAATCAAAATGAGCTTTAATGACCAAGTAAGGATTAACACATACAAGGAATTTGACTCTGGCTTTTGTTGCTCTCAGCGTTCATACACAGAAATAGACATACGGCTAAAAGCTAGGACAACAAAGCTTAACAGGGTATATATATATAAATATATGACTAAAGATATAAGTATGTATATAAAAAAAGTGTATACAAAAGATAGTACATACACATGCATATCCACATAAATATGCATTCACATACGTACATACACACATGTAGATAGATATATTTTGCCTGGTTTTTCCACTATGTTACTTTCTTAATCAATCAGTTCTTAGTCTACAAATTGTCAAATGGCAAAAACTGCCCAACAGAAGTTACCAGAGCCAATGATTGTGGCTGAAAATGCAGTGATGTTGATAGGTTTTCAGTCCACGGGAGTATAATCTTTTTTTACCATCCTCCTGGAACCGTCCCGAAATACAATTAAGCCGTCCTGAAATGATTGTGGACTGTCCCAAATTAAAAATCTTTGTTTCAGTCACACCACAAAGAAGGACTCTTGCAAAGGGGGGAAAATGGATGAAATAAAAACTTCTTTCAGGGAGCAGAAAACGTTTACGTGTGGTAGATTTAATGGTCCTCTCTGTCAAATATAAATGTCCCACTCCTAGTCACTTAAAATAAACCTAAATCTCATGTACCGTCTTAGCTAACAATAGCTTGACAATACTAAAACACATTAATACGCAGTTTGTAATGCATTCCCATGAGTGATGAGTTTAAAAAGCTACCTCAACCACTAAAGGCTGAAGGAAATGCAAGGGGAGAGCAATAATTCACATTTCCCTGCAACCTTAAGGAAAGGATATTGAAGAATCTCTTTTCATTGTTCAATGGTCTTAAAAGTCAGATGGTCAGTTTACCCCCCGATGGCTCAACTTACTATCAAACTCATATTTTCAGGCCCCTTTGGCAAAGATGCATTCTTACAATTTCATTTGACAGGAGACATTCTGAAATAGATATGCAAGACAGTAAATGGGAAAAAGTATTTTGGGACATGTTCAGGTTAAAAAAAAAGGGGTAGAGAAGAGAAGAGTTTGAGGAAGTCTATACGGTTAGCAGTGGAGTAGACCGACACGCTGTGTGTGACCTGAGAAGTTCTATAAAAGCTTACCTTTGCCTACTGTGGTCTTCTGTACAGCGGAGCAACAGAAGAGCAGTATACAAGAGCTATGGGACAGTAATTACCTGAAGTGATACCGTAAAGTACAGTGATGCAAATATAGTTCCTGTCGGTAACTAACATGCTGCACGCAATGGTGGGAGGATTTCAGACTGGACTCTGCAGCACACCAACACGGTGCTCTGTTCAGACTGAAGCTGCAGGTCCGAGACAGGGAGCGTCTTGCGTGCACGTTTTGTTGCCTCTTAGGGACCTTTTTGTGTGTGTGTTCATTATTATTACATGTCATTTGGCGGACGCTTTTATCCAAAGAGACTTATTGCACGCCCCTGGAGCAACTAAGTGTCTTGCTCACATTGGTTGATGTATTGCAGTGGGAATCGAACCCGGGTCTCCCACACCAAAGGCATGTGTCATATCCACTGCGCCATCACCACCCATTGTATTATGATAGATGGTAGACTGTCACATGCAGATCTAATGAGTCGGAGTTTTGACTTTGAACTCTATGAAGGCAATTAGCCAACTGTGTGTGTGTGTGTGTGTGTGTGTGTGTGTGTGTGTGTGTGTGTGTGTGTGTGTGTGTGTGTGTGTGTGTGTGTGTGTGTGTGTGTGTGTCGTCAAGGATATTCAATAAGAACTGTGTGCAGGTTTATTTTGAGGTTTATTTTGTCTATTTCTATGATTCAATGGATGTGATCACAATTTAGCATTGTCAGGAAAAAAATAAGGACACATGGCTGGACAAATGGCTGGTGAGTTTACTGCGTCCTTTCGGATTTTAATGCGTCAGAGACGCAAGCCGCGTACCTAGCAACATCACTGAAAAGGTCTTTTTTTGTCTGACCAACAGCCCAAAAACCACACATTCACTTTACTATCATTGAAGATGAAGAAATCCATCAAATATTCACATTTGAGATGCTCAACCCAGAGACTTTTTTTGTTGCCATTTCTGCTTTGAAACTACAATTAAATTGATGATCAGAATTGTTGCCATTTAAATGTCTGTCAACGATTCAATTAATTGTCCAATTTATATCCTGCTGTTTTAGGGTATACAGACCTGACCCAGCCAAGTACATACAATCTATCAGTAAGCCAAAACAAAAAGGAAACACTTCCACACACATTCAGAGAGCAACATAAAAAAAAACATGACTATCTTCAGCATAAATAAATGACTTAAATGCAGATTACAGTCAAGAGAGAACAGAGACGCCAGCAAGTCATCTCTGAAAAATGAAATAAATAAACATTTTGGAGTTAGTGGTTCTGGTCTTACCTGCACTCATGGCCATGGTTGTCCCAGCTACCATCCCCATGGCAGCCATGCCGTTGTTGCGAGGAGCAGGGACAGGGACAGGGGCAGGGTAGAGGGCTGTGGAGGGGATGCTGTTAGGCTGCACCACGGTGGTGTGATGAATCACATGTGGCTGAGCCGCATACACTGGCTGGGTATAGTATGCTCCCTGTCAGGATGAACACTAATATTAACATTCCCACAAACAACACATCACTTCAATTCTTTCTTCAGTCATCGCATCCACATAAAACATAAACTGAAAATCCAAATGGCATTAATCGGGGCCGATTGAGAGAATCGGAATAGTCCGATGCCTGCGCTTCACAGGCAGATTAACAAAAAAGGTCTTCAGCCACATCTGCAGGCAGCCTAGTCAGTGTGGCTGCGGCAGAACGAAGTTAGCGTTTCTCCTCGTTTCAATGTTGCTGTTCTACGAGCAGACGTCAGCGTCACGGTAGGAAGCCTCCAAACAGCTAAACTAGCTTACAGGGTTTTGGAAAAAGGCCCTACTACTGTTCTACTCCTGAAGGGTAGAACATTCATCAGATTTGTCATTTGGGATGGTTGTGGGACAGTAAGCAAGTGTAACTGTGAAGCCTTTTAGGGGCCGCCCACATGACGAAAACGACGTTCGATTGCATTTTCGAAACTATGCGAAACGTTATAGCCTACACCTAAACACTGACTAAAACAGAGACAATGCAGTTAATAACCGTGTTGAATAAATGTTCATTAAGTTTAGCAATTGTGTGTCTCATTTGTTATTAGTAAATTGTTGCACTTAATTAGATGCAAAAAAACAAACAAAAAAAACAGGATATCGGCTATATATATATATATATATATATATATATATATATATATATATATATATATATATATATATATATATATTATATATATATATATGCCAGAATTATGTAATTTTAGGGGCAAGGCCACTTGGCCTGCAGCGGGGCAATTTTGTTTTAGGGCACAGAGGCCACATGCCAGGGCATCAAGGCTGTAAGTTAAAAAACTTGATTTCACTAAAACAGACAAATCCATTTCTAAAAGCATTAATGCCCTTTTTATTAAACAGTGCAACACTTTTAAAGAAATAAAAACACTTTTTTTCTATCAAAAAATAATTTATTCGTACTTCATATTATTAGAGAAGGTTTAGTATCACATACCATCACAACCATTGTAGCCTCAGGGCACTAAAATGACCAAGTAATATTGAAAAACAAAACAAAACTGATTAATCAGAGTCATCATTTGATGATGGGGAATCGGGGGGGTTATTGATAGAGACTTTTATAAAACACGTTTCAAGGATACGAGTATATATGGCTTATATACTTACATCACATCTAGCATATAATGTGTGAGAACATATATGTAGTTTATATATTTTGCCTATATAAGATTTATGTATGAGATTGTTCCATATAGAGAAATAGTCAATAACATGAATTAATAACATTAATAACACTTATAACAATAACATTCTGAATTAAACATTGTTTTTCCAGAGCTGATGATGGAAGTAGCAAATGAGTGAGCCATCTCGCTGCCTCCTTATCTCTGTTGAGAGTTGCACATACGCAGCACTAATCGAGTAGAGACTGTCACTCTTTCAAATACCGCAAGAAACTTCAAAACAAGAGCTCTTTCACGCGTGCATATTTATTGTCACGCCACACGACAAATAAGGCTGAGCCATTTTATCGATTCTGCGATATAAATCAATATTTTTTCCCCAAGAAAGTACCGATTTTTAAGCCGTGAGTATCGATATATAAGTCCCATTCAAATCCCCCGTGTTTACCCCCGTTCGCGTTGCAGGAAGAGCGATTTGGTCAGCCAGCTGCTAGTGTCGCTGTAGAGCAGCCAACGTCAAAGCTTTTAGTCTGGCCCGCACAATAATCATGAATTCACAAAATGTAAAGAGGAAAACATGTGTTCTGTTATTTATCATTTCAAACATTTAGAGCAAAAACCCAGCCCCCTGTATTTACATCTCTATTCATATGCCGGGATTCTGTACAGCAATGCCCGAGCTCCACACACACAGCTGAGCCGAGCTGTGTGTGCGTTAAAGGTTAAAAACACGCAGCACCTGACTGGGAACGATACAGAGTTACCAACGGCCGCTGGGGCAGATGAACTCACCCTGGTCTCTTTTCTATAAATAGGCTACAATTAAACCTTCGTGAGTAGAAAGTCAATACTTATCAATGCACTCACCTGTGTAGACCGGCATAAACATGTAGAAAGCGATATTTCAATCTGCTCAGTCCACCGCGCTGTTTTACGCAAACACAGCTCTACTCTGCAAATAGCGAATTTTTACAAACAAGCTAAAACAAAAGCTTTTTAGTCTAACTGTTTATCTTAGGTTGCCGGGAATCTGGAAATTTTGACAAATTCTTGTAAACCTCACTGTTGGCTGAACAAACCAAACTGGAGCTACTTAATATGCACGTGAATGACGCGATCGTTATGTTCGAGTGATGATGATGCTGGTTGTATTATTTTGCAAAAACATCGTTTCATTGCAAATGAGGCATAAATGACGAGTGCATAGCCTGCTTATCGGTCCATTCATCATTAAAGCTGGGCTTTTGGCTTTTCCACGTCAACTTTTTGCTTCAGCCTCTTTGACTGTGACATGTTTACCTGACAACAGCCTCTCTTTCTGCAAGCATTTTCCACCAATCAGGATGCTGCATACTACAATAATTTTTCCATAATCACAGACTTTAACCATCACTCCTCAGTGAACTGCCTCCTAGTCTGAGATCTTTTTCTAGTTAAAGAGCCAGTTATCATTATGGAGTTTCCATGTTTTTTAGGAGTTTGCTCACACTAATACATGTAAAAAAAAAAAAAATTCGAACAAGAATAGGCGTATTAGGTATAAATTAATTTTATTTTCTTTATTTGAAAGTCCGGCCACTAGAGTGCTTAGAAAGATTCTGAAAAAAATGTAGTTGATGATCCCTGCTGTAGACTCTCTGTCCAGTCAGAGACATATTGTGTAATTGATGTTTTCAGTTTAATTAATTAAATCCAAGTAAATGGAACACTCACAAGATCACTCTGTCCCCTTTAAATCTTTCAGAAAATGATGTGTATCGAATTATATCGAATCGTATCGAATCGTATCGTTGGCTGAATATTGTGATATATATCGTATCGTGAGCTGAATATCGTGTATCGTATCGTGAGATTAGTGTATCGCTACAGCCCTAACGACAAATCAAGTACATGTACGAACATTCCGTTGCCAGGGCGGACTTGACAGAAGCGGGCAGTCAGTGAGGAAAAAAAAAATTAAAATAAACATGGCCACTGTAAAATTCCTGCCCTGATATCGTGTAATCAACTAACCAGATACAATGTGCGTATATTTACCAAAGTGACTGAGTTAAATGGCACTGCCAACTGACTGGTGTAACAACAAATCTGATCACCATTTCTCAGTTGCAGAGTACAGAGTGGGTCTAAGGTAAAGTTGTTAATCATTCAGTATCCTTACCTGTGCGTATAGGTTCTGCTGAGGGTAGGCACTGCGAATGGGGTACATGGCTGTTGGGTATGGGGTAGGGGTGGGGGTGTAGGGAGGGGGCGCTCCATTTGACTGAGTGGGGGGCACTTTGTACGGGGTGCCTGCTGAAGTATATCCTAAACACGGTCAAAAAGAGGGGAGACAGAAAGAAGGATTTAGAAACACATTACACTAGAGCAACCTACTTAATACGTTTCTGACAATCAAGCGTCTGTGATAATTCTGTGGGTTCGTCACTACAATCGACCCGTCTCACACACAAGTAGTCATGTGATCTATTGTCAACAAAACAATTTAATTATAGCAGCAAGTTACTACAATTCACCATGTTACCACCATTCGGAAAAGGCAATTCTGAACTGAACATCAGTTGGACAAAAGATATAATCAGAATACTCTAATTCAGGGTCTAAGTCAGTCCTTAGATACGGTCAAAGGAAGATGTGAGTCAGCAGTACTGTGTTTTATGAATAATTCTACTCTTTAAACAATAAATATACTGTATAAAAACCCTGAACATCAGGGTTGAATATGATCTGAAGAGTAAGCTGCTTTTCCTTGTCTTAATTTATAGTAAAACTGAATATTTTGGGGTTTGGGACTGTCAGTTTGGGACATACACAAAACAATACTGTATGTTGTATTATAAAACCAAAAGGATGATAATCATTAGTTGCATCCCCCATCCACCAGATGGGGGACTAGTGCTGTCTAGTAATGTGACTTGAGTCTCAAAACGACACAGCCAAGGGTTGTGTGTCTTAAAAGCCTAAATTAGCCTTAGTCTTACCGTGCTCTTTGAAAATAGCATTCTACAGAAAGCAGTTCTGTAGTCAATGTATAGAGTATAATCACCTTTTTAATGGAGCATACACAGTCAAGCAACCTACCAACTAAGTGGCACAAACCACCATTTAACTGACACTACACCAAAAGGGTTGAAAGGCACGAGGTCTACTGAAGTACAGTGGAGGCACTTGATTCAAACCACTGCATTAATGTCCGCTGTCAGCTGGGCTCGGCTCTGTGGGGTGCAGTACCTCTGAGCCGCCGCTCGGAGGAGCCTGAAGGTCAAACATGCTACTAGCTAGTTGCTGCTGCGGAGCTTATGAAAGCGCTTCTCTCACACAAGGACAAGGGAACAAAGAGATGCTGGAGCTGCTGCTGTGTGTGTGTGTGTGTGTGTGTGTGTGTGTGTTCTCACACACATGCATGCAGGGCATTAGAGGACAATGGTGTGTGACAATTACACAAAAGCCTCGCTGATAGAAAGCAGTTTGTCTATTCAATGGTCTTGAGAAATAAAGACATTGTTCAAGACACGTTTCTAATCCAAGCATAGCTAGCTTGTCTGGAGGTTGATGTTTGTCTGGGACACGACATCTAAAAAGACTTTAATTTCACCATACATTAAGCACTGCAGAATTCATAGAAAGAAATTTGCAGTGAAACAGTACCACTGCTGATTTAAAACAGAAAAACACCATATTTAGGTTCTTTTGTTGGAACAAAGCTGGGTGAGCTTTGCCAAAGCATACCTGATATTTTGTTAGACTTCCAAAAGACAAAACCAAACTGGGGGGAGGGGACGAGAGGAAAGAGGCTTCAAAAGCAGCACAGATGAAATCTACAAACCCATCCTGCCTTGGTAAGATACTTAAAATTCAGGAGAAAAGGAAACAATTTAAGTAGCTATTTTCTCCCCTATTCAGAAAATTACATCTATTATCGATTGATAGTAATTATGACTTTCAAAATGTTTTTATTTAGGTGATAATCTACCTATTGCTTAACATAATACCAGATACTCAAAGGACTTCATTGTCCTTTCCCTATTACCAATTTACCATCCCATCCATTTGTCTGGAACCACCTAAATATCATCTTTAAAGTCACAGACTTCATTGCTCGTCTTCAAGACCCTATTGTAAAAATATCTTATTGACTTATTGATTGCAAAGTAACATTTTATTTCACATTAACCTTTTAGTTATTTCAAGGTTTTCGGTTTTTTTTGTCTCCCTGACTTATGTATCTGATGTTGTTAATTAAACTTGACAGTTTCTGAGTTTGACATTGTATGAGCCTCTCCCTTTCTCCTTTGCAAATACTACCTATACATTTTTTATATAATGAATTAACAAGTCTGCTAATGAAACCCAACTGGGACTATGATATTTGAGACTACTTGAGATAAGAATTTGTCGTTTTGTGCGTTCAAATCTCAATTAAAAACTTTGATACCTGCCTCAAGCAAATTCATATAAAAGCAAGTAACTGTAGTCAAAAAATAAGTCTTCCTATAAAAAGCTTTTAGAAGACACTACAGCTAAGGAGACAGGAAGCAATGTATCTGCGGCCCCTTAAACCTACTACAAGCAGGTGAACTAAGTTTTTACATGTGACACCTTATAAAAAAGAAGAAAAAAAAAATCATAATGATATAGCTTTCACCCCCAATAATTCAATTATTAATTGCCAAAATGTTATTTGTCAGTGGAAGTCACTACTAAATAGAGGTTAGACCCATTTCATTTCATACACAAGCTTTGATCTCATCTTTGACAACTCCAGTGAGATTGTTTTTTAGTCTGGGTTTCTAGGCCGAAAGGTTCAAGACCCTCGTCCCACTAAACAATCTATATCTATGCAGACACACCATATCTGGAAAGCAGCGAGACAACTGTTATTCCCATCTGCTGTGGGGACCAGACGTTGAGCCCCAGCAGAGCACGTATCTGCTGCTATAAGGCCACTGGCAGCTGTTACCGGCTAGCTTCCCACTCCTTCACCATTAATGCCCTTTAGGTTGCACTTACTCCATCCTGCCTTCACATTATTGCAACCTGTGTGGAGCACTAAACAACCTTGTTTGCTCAAAGTATACTGAGATGTAACACATTTTAAAACATTAATAATTGTGGCATTACATCAATTTTTGATTCGACAAAATGTTAATCACAAATAACTCAATTACTAAAAGTGTGGGGAAACGATTTGCTTTAGGTTGCGTATGCATAATCAACATAAGTTCAGTGCAGCAGTGTAGAGCAGCAGCAGTAATAGATAAGACTTTAAATTAAAATTCCATCCGTGTGTAATTTATTAAAAAACGTGTTTTCCCAGCCTTAACCTAAACACTGACTAACTTTCATTTCATACCAAAACCTTACTCAACTTCTTCTTAGAGTGTGAACTGAATACCATGCTTACTCGTCAGCAATATTTAATATTAATAATAATAAACTGTTAAGATATCCCTCATTGCCAACAGTTTTTAGTTCCATTTATTTTTGATTTACTTCCCTAACAGTACTCTCGAATCAGAGGATGGCTGCATTATTGTTGTTTACCTCATGAAATGGGATGTTTAATTCTCAAAAGGGAGACACACAATAATGCTCTTGGCCTTTTTTGGCTCCGTTTGTTCATACTGTACAATTATTTCCTTATGTTTCAACTTGTTATAATTTTGCTCTGTAGTTTTGACATTTTTCTATTTTGTATTGTGAAAATAAAGAAAAAATATAGGCAATATTATCATATCTACTCCACAAAGGGCAATCATTAAAACACATATCCTTGCAGTTTAATATTTGTTTAAAACGTGATAATGACATAAAAATCATCTGCATGTACCAGTGCGTCTGTGCGACATCCCTCAACATTACATTTCAATGGATCCCCTACACTCACTGCCATCTTTGTGGTGGGATTTTACACCCTACTAATTAACTCCAAAAAATATGAGGTGAACTGAAAGCAATTCCTCCCGAGAGATTACCTTGTTAAATATAAACAAAGTCATCAACTGGTGTGTGTGTGTTTGTTAGGGCTCACCTGGTGGATACCCAGGACTGCCCGTTTGATAGAGGTTGGGTGTATAGGTGGGAGCCGTGGCAGTATACCCTCCTGGATAGCCTGCAAGACATCACAGACAAAATATCAGAAACCATAGCTTAACAAACAGAGAGGGACACACACACACAGGTAGGGCAGTTATTTGGTTTGGAGCAGGATGTGCACAGATGGCGCTCATTAAAAAACTGTCTGCACCAATAACGCAGTCGGCTGAATGCGTCTTACATACAGACGAGACACACCTGCCAATATGGTGGGGGACCACACACACACACACACACACACACACACACACCACCCACACCCCCACACACCACACACACACACACACACACACACACACACACACACACACACACACACACACACACACACACACACACACACACACACACACACACGAGCAAGGAAGGAGGAAGAGAGGAGCGAACTAGGAGAGTTAAGAGACGGCATGTCAGTGAGCGAAGTGCGGCTCATTGCTTGCTATTATTGGCAGTCAATCTCACAGGCTCTGTTCTGTAGCCTTGAGCCTTTACTATATCTAGCTGCTGTAGGTTGGGCCAGTCGTAACATGTTTAATACATGTCAGCATAAATCTACGATGCAGCAGAGTCTGAAGGTTGTGATGGTTAACTTATCTGTACTCCGTTTAGTCTAATATGCTTTTATTATAGATTATGCCGGCAAATTTGACAACCAAATAAAAACTAAATAAATGTGGCTTTTTGACAAAACCCAACAGCATTACAGGTATGGCAATTCACAAAATCCCAAGTTAAAATCAATGTGTTATTACCAACATTTGTTTAATTATAGCCTTCCGTTGCATTATTCCGGGTGTCGTCTGCTGGTCACAATGAGTGTGTAGCTCAGACATTATCGGGGCTCATTTTCCTATATTTAGAAGAGGTCATTTACTATCAGTCAGATTTTTTCATGTTTCCCTTTATTAGATAGTGACCGTGAATAGACAAGAAAGGTGGGAGAGAGATGGGGGATGACACGCAGCAGGTCAGACCCGAACCCGGGCCGCCGCAAAGGACTCAGCCTACATGGGGCGCACGCTCTCACTGGGTGAGAGAGGTTGCCCCCTATCAGTCAGATATGAACATAGGAAATCAACTTTCATGGACTGTTTTATCATTTAAATGAGTGTGTTGAGTGTTTCTGCATCAATGGACACACGAGACGGGCTGCTTACTAACTGACACTCATGTGGAAAGAAATTAAGTCTATGCCAGGAAATATTCCCAAAAAACATGGTCACGGGTGTGTCTTCTTCACATGCAAATGTAAACTAAACATGAGTGGAAGCCCATAACTGTAAGCTACACCAGTGCTCTCATTTTACCGCATATAATATACTGAAATGTGCGTGCAACTTGATGGTGAATACATAATCTAAACATTCACATTGTAAGCCGCATTACGGTGTTACTGTACAGTCTGATGGTGCAGCACTACATATTCATTATCTATTCTCTGGTAGTTTGTGTAGTAGTGTTGTGTAGGGAAGTTAGTTTCTGGATGCATGCAACAGAAACAAAAACAACAATAAGTAAACTTCGCTAGACTAAAGCCTGGTTCACACGGGACGATTTTAAAATTGTCGGCCGATTTTCCAATCCTGAGAGACCCCACACACGGCGATAAAAAAATCACGGGTCTAACAGTTTTGGTCGTACAGTGTGTGGTGCGCAGCACACGGCAAAATCAACACATCACACACGAACCGATTTGACTGCCGAACATTCCCAGATCAGACGATGGTCAAAAGGCGATTGTCAAAGAAGTGGAGACAACGCGAGCATGGACTATACTCCGCTACATCATGATATGGAGGTGAGTTGTTGTTTTTTCTCATAGAAATGTCGTTATGTACTACACAGATTAATTACCGTTGAAATACACATTCATATATTCGTTTCCATGTACTCTGGTGGACTGCAGCTGTGGATGTAGTTATGCCCATCGACTTTATTATATGCCACAGTCCACAGGCTGCGTGCTCGTTTGTCCCCGGGGGACACCACACACAAGGAGAAATCGGGCCAAAAAAATCCAACATGTTGGATATCCCCCATTTGAGATCGGAGCGGTCCCGACGTCCTTCCGAGAAGTCGAGAGCAGTCTTAACGCACCACACTAGGGCTGCAAAATTAATCAAATTTTAATCACGATCATGATTTTGGCTTCCCACGATCAAATTTGCGTGATTGAGCGATATTTAAAATGCGTCATTCCCTTCATAGAACAGTTTTTGCAAAGCCAATCTAGCGCTCCATAAACCACTGTCTGATCACATGTCTCCATGAGCCAATCAGAGCTGTTCCCTGCCTGCACCACGCAGCTTAGTTTCTAGATGTAGACAGTCACAGAGGACAGAGTAACGTGAGGAAAATTCCACAACAGGTAGCAGTCGGTCATCATAAGCCGGTCACAATGTTTACCAGTTTACCAGTAAACGCAACGTTTTGTCCCGTCTGTGTTGTTTTTCAGACAACAGCAGTGACCGGTGCTAGTTTGTGTCTTTTAGCTCATAGCTTTAGCAGCAGACTGTTGGACGTCCCGCTGTTGGAATCCTACAGTGAAATACAGACACACTACACTGTTTAGCAGTCACCATTTTAGCTGTGTTTAATCCAGTTACTACTGTGGCTAACGGTAGGCTAACGTTACCTGCTGTGTAACGTGTTATTAGTGTTTACTAGCGTGACATGCAGTGATGTTTATGTTGCCTCTAACGTGGGTTTCGGAGCATCAGAGCGCAACGCAGACATGTAAGTGGCAGTGTAGTGAGCCACAGAAATCCGCGTAGCTATTTCGTCCGGTAGATACCAGGCACTACATGCGCCGTTAACGTGAACAGAAAATTGCGTTGCCTGTATCTTTCACGGCAAACATGCATGTGTGGAAAGCGGTTGCACAACACCTGAAATGGCATACTCCTTCACAGTATCCTTCAATAAAGGAGGAATGTAGCACAATATGGATGTATTAGTAGGAATGTAGCACAATATGGATGTAAAAGCAGTTATAATTATGTGACAATAAAATTTGTTTTGGCTAAAATCAACAAATAATCGTGATAATTAATCGTGATCTCAATATTGATCAAAATAATCGTGATTATCATTTTGGCCATAATCGTGCAGCCCTACACCACACACGGCAGGAATATCTGATCAGATTATTTTACGATAATCGGAGCATCCTTAAGATTGTCGGGAGGGGTTAATCGGGGCTAAAATCGGCCTAATTATCCTGCCGTCTGAACCAGGCTTAACACTAACCAATTTATAAAACTGAACAACGTTTAGGAGCATCAAGAGGCCATTAGCAGAACGGGCACTCTGCAGCAATGTTGTGTGTCACATGCTTATGGTGGTATAGAGGATGATAACGCTCTCTGTGTGTGTGTGTGTGTGTGTGTGTGTGTGTGTGTGTGTGTGTGTGTGTGTGTGTGTGTGTGTTTTACCTGTAAAGGCCATGTTTTTAGGGTTTCCATATGGGGTGCCAGGCTGAACGGGGCTGTAGACTGGATTCATAGCTGAAGCTAACCTGTTCTTACTGAGAAAGAGAGAAAAGGAAAGTGTGGAGGAGAGGGCAGGGGGATAAGAGAAGCCAGAAGAAAAATGGAGAAATAAGTAAGCCGTGTAAATTGGAAAGAAGACGGTTACGTTTATCAAGCACACACACACACACACACAAATCCCAAACTCAGACTTTTAAGGCGACATCTGACAGCCGAAGGATTTTGCCAGCATGCAACAAAGAAAAAAAAACTCAAGCCCCCTGAATCCTCACCCTCAAGTAGGCTCAACGTAAGAATGTATTTAAAAACAGACTTTTGGAATAAATAAGGCACAGGTACTGACAGAAAAGCACAAGTACGCATGAATCCACTGAAAATAATGGTTTGGTTTTCTTGAGTGGCATTAAATACAGCTAGCCAAATAATGCACATCTTCCTTAGTTTCACTACTGCACCAAACAAGGCAGGGCGAGCTCTACCAGCATGGTTTCCACTACAGGATTGAACGAAGAGTGGCCACTAAACATTCCAGGTGCCGGAAATGGTTGGGGTGAAGGTGACCAATAACAGAGCCATAAATATATACACACACACACACATCTCCCATAAGCACCTCTGGTCTCAATGTAGATGAGAAGACCTCAAGTGCTCCAACTTTCCACTTACCTTGTCACGGAGAATATGGGCATGGGATATTGTTTACATGTGTGTGTGTGTGTGTGTGTGTGTGTGTGTGTAAGTGCGTGTGCATGCGTGCCCCGTACCTCTTGTGCGTGTCTGGTTGATACATGAAACTGAATTTGTCTGTGGGATGCCCGCTCGCCATTCTTGCTGTATGCAAATGAGGAAGGAGTGGAAGTGGATATGCAAATCTGAAATTAAAACAGCGAGAGGTCATGATTACAACGAACACAGGAAAAGGAGAAAAAAAAAAAGCAAATAAAAAAAAAAAAGCAAAAAAGCAAGCACCAGTGCAACAGCAAATGGTTAGTGACCGCAGCAGGGGAGACAGTGATTTACAGCATTTGAGTAAGTGATTGTGGTGACTGCTGTGTTTTTAGCCACCAATATATGCATTAATGTGCTAAACACAAAACAGTGTATAAACCAACGTATACGTACATATTGTATTAATTGGACTGTGTTTGCTTCCATTTTTAAATCTCTTATACCATCAGTTTATGTGCATACAAAACAAGCCTTTTCTAGCAGTACTGGCTGATAAAACAGCCTTGAGGTAATATTGTATTAATTCCTGTGTATGTAAAGCCTAGGCTATATGATGCGTGCATGTCCAAGAGAAAGTGAGACATGAGTGTGTGTGTGGTGTGTGCGTGCACGTGTATATGTGATGTGCTGTACACAACATCCAATACAAGCAGCAAAGCAAACATTAAGACAGCCAAATGAAAAAGCACAACACACCCAATGAGCGGGCAAGTGACAGAGAACAAAATACAGTACAAATAGGTCAAGTCTTGCACCGAGCCATGAATACGCATGATCAAGTGAGCATGAGCCAGAACCACAAGAGCACTGCACAAACACAGAGCGGAACAGCTGAAGGAATAAAGAAAGAAAGGGAAGGTGTGTGAGCTGTGTTTGTGTGTTGATTTGCACTTCCGTTTCTGAAAGAGATGGGAGCCGGTATGTTACGGCAGTGATCAGGCTGGTTCTGTCTGGTTTTCAGTGGGGCTCTGTCGTGTGCTATGTATAAGACTGCGTGAAATTTGTTGTGGCACTCTATCAGCACACAGCACATCAACCATTCACCATGTACAGACTATCAAAACTCATTTGTCCAATTCTGCTTCCTGTAGATTTGTGAATTGGATTGTACAGAAGACGTACTTAAATCTAACCGATCCATCCTGGGCTTGTGCTTCATGGCCAGTTAACAAATCCTATAGGCGATTATAGCTTCACCGTCATAATTCCTGGACGTACACTGTAGCGTAGTGATGCCAAACAGCACCAAGTGACACTTCAAATTAGGCAAAGAAGAATTTCAGCGCTCCATCCAAAAACACTGACGTCAAAACGCCCAGAGACACCGAAACTGAATGCAAGCACAAACACGTGGGTGCAGTTGCTTTTGAGTCATTTTGCAGATGAATTTCTTAAAAACACACATATGCACGTCTTAAAAATAGTCAAAAACCAAGAACCTGTGTGAGTTTGTAGGTGTGTAAAAACAACAAGAGTGGTGATAGGTCAACTCTGGTTCATTACCCAAATTCATATTTCATAACAAAAGCATGTGCCAATTCATTATCATATTGCTGAAGACATCACATAGTACATTCCTCATTCGTCTACTGTATCTCTTACAATTTAAATCCTTCCTCTGGGTCAACTCTGCCTTCTACTTTTTATTCCTTTCTGCCGTTCTTGGTTTAATTTATCATTAGATTTCTCTACCTCACTTAAATCAATCTCTTCACCCAAACATTTAATTATTAACATAAGATTCAAGCAAAAAGCAAAGATTATTGCAACTGTGCCACACTGCAACCGAGTTGATCTACAATGATCTGCACAAGGAGCAGTATAATACAATAAGAATCAGCAGCTCTGTGAGGCTGTACTTGGGGACAGCGGTGCTTTGAGCTAAATGCTAACATAATGCTAAGATGCTCACAATGACAATGCTAACAATGCCATGTTTATCAGGTATCGGTTTACCATCCTAGTTTTTGTGTGGAAGCGTGCTAACATTTTCCATTTGGAACTAAACATAGTACATGTCTGATGGGAATGTCACCAGCATGCAGGTATTTGTTCATTAATCAAAGTGCTGGACAAATCAGAATTTGGAACAATGGTGGTCCAAGATGAGAAGTTGGTACAGTTCATCCTGAGCGGGGCATTAATGTCTGTGCCAAATGTCATGGCAATCCATCCCAAAGATGTCGAGACAATTCACTCAAAACCACAAATGTTAACCCATAAAATGTAATGGCACTCTATCTAGCCTAATTGTTACGATTACCTTTAGAGCTATTTCAGTGTGGCGGACCGACGGACTGATTGCCATCCCTAAAGCCAATACTAAGCCTGTGAGCATGGCTTTATGATAGTTTTTTTTCCCTCCCCCAATTTCAAGCACCATCATGGTCACAATTTAGGTGAAGACATCATATGGCCATTAGCCAACTTAGTGGCCTCTCATCTTGACAGACGATTATCAAACAAAATCATAAAAATCAATGTTATAGCAAACCACGTAAGAGCTTTAATTTAAAAATATTTCCTCAATCTGGTGGTTATTCACGTGAGCCAATTGTGCATGTAAATGTGTAGTGAGGAAAGAAAGCCCATTAACACGTGGACAGGTGGCTAAGCCAACCCCAAGGTCTAGTGCTGCAAAAACAACACAACCCCAATTACAGCTGTGGCTGAATAGAGTATAGAAAGATGCATTTGTTCATCTGGTTCAGCCTGAGAACCAGAATGTGTAGGCAAAGGTGATGAAAAGTGAATGGGTGAAAACTAGAGGGGCACCACAATGCGTCTAATGAAGGTGTGTGTGAGGAACAGAGGACGGCAGAGATGCATGTGATGAGTAGGAGTGCCTGACCACAGCTCCCTTTGTTTTCAGGAGAAGAGGGTGATTGGCCCTTCAGGCTCTCTATTCCTAAATAAAAGCCTCTTCCTAGCCAGAAGACCTTCTGTTCAACAGCACACTATGATTGTAAAATACCATTCTCCCGAGGACAGATTCACCATAAAAGAGACAGTACATTTATTTGTAGGTCAGCGTAAAGGGGCAGAGACGTGTAGGCCTACACATCGCCATGGTTTATGCATTTTTGGGGCTTAAGGCATAGCCTACTTCATAAAGAAAAGAACCGCAAAAATGACAATGACAATGAAAATATCAATAACACATCCCTTTTTGATTATAGAGAGACCCCAGCAAACAGCAACAAGGGTTTGGGCTGTGTGTTCACAATGAAGTGTAAGCTCTTAATGATTTTGTCGTGCAACACTTGTTACGGTTAGAAGGGAACAATCTGCCATTTTGGGATATATATATATATATATATATATATATATATATATATATATATATATATATATATATATATATATTTCACAATCCTAATTTACCAGAACCATTCAAATGTCTCATCTGTTATTTTTGACAACACTCCAAAACCCAAAAGATGTTCAATGTACGCTCATTTGAAAGAAAAGGAGTAAATCCATACAATTGAAAAGCTGGAACTGGAAAAAATTGTCATGTATTTGCAAAATCTAAATTACTAGATAATCACAATAGTTGCCCATTACTTTTCTGTCAATCAACTAATCAGTTAATCTTCAAGTGAAAAAAAATTAAAAATGGCAATCACAAGTCCAAAATAATGTTATTAAATATTCGTAAAGTGCCAGAAAGTGTTAAGTATTTTTTTTGTACGCAAATGACATAAAATGATGAAACTATTATCAAAATAATTATCAGATGAAGACGAGTTAGAAATTATTCATTCAAAACACTGAGAAGAAAAACAATGTTTTTTGCTAGGACACATTTTAAAATTGCTGTCGTGCAGGGAACAAGCTTTTAAATAGCCCAAATTATTAAAAAGGTAGTGCTTGTTCCCCCTCTGGTTCCCACACCAAGTGACAGATTATTAGAAAGACCTTCCAGCCCCATGGTTTAACCAGAGTTATTTTTCAGGACTTTGTTAAGCTTAAACTCTATTAGTGGAACTTCATTTGGGGTGAACTCGCAAGCTATAGCCTCAAGGCCTACATAGAAAAAACACAGCTCGCAACAAAGCTGGGTGCATTTGTGGGTGTCCATCTTAAACTGTTCTGTGTGAGCTCAGTAATGTGACAGTCAGGTAGTGCTTTGTTTCCAATCTGCAAAGATCATAACCCAGATATTTAATTTGTGTATGTAAGTAAATAAAAAAAAAGAAAAAGATATATATATATATATATATATAAATATAAATATAAATATGTTGGTTTCACTCCAGAAGAGGCAATAATGGACACACACTCACTCACTCCTGGAGAACATGTAAAATACAACCCCCACAGACTATCCTCCCACACAATACCTCACCAGGCATCTACTCTTTAAAGCAACAAATCAAAACCGGTGGGCGTCATAACACTTCAGCACAGGAGAGAATAGCTTCTTTTATTTAATCCTCAAGAAGGCAGCTTTTCACTTGGGTCATATGAAAAGGAAACCAAAATAAAAATATGAAAATAACAACCAAAGACGATACATTTGCTGAGTGTAATGCAATGTAAAGTAAAAGTATTATATCATTGGTATTTAAAATACTTACCTAGATAATGAGTCACACATTTAATCTATTTAAAGGCAGCTCTTTTCCTATTAGTTGATTTTTTATTCTATAGCATATTACTTTAGCACGGCTCACTGTACTGTAAAGCTGAAACCATGAGCCCATTCACAGTAATCAGTAATGGTTATTCGTTTGAGACCCCTTTTAAAGCAAAAATGCCCCAAAACGTTTGCAGATGCCATGGGAACGTAATCATCTAAATTTTATTGACCAAACAAAAATCACAACTTGTTTTCAAATGTGAAGTTTTTCTCTTTGACACTAAATATTTATAGAAACAAAAAATAGTGTGCTCATGTAGGTTGACAGGCCCTTTAACACAACACCAATCTTACTACAGCAGGATATCTAACAAAACACAGACCTAAGGGACAGAGAAACTAATAGTGCCCGCTATCACAATCAGAACTGACATCCATAATCAAGCCCGAGACCAAATCCGTCTTACAATAGTGCTCAAAGGCAGTGTGATGGAATCAGAAATCCCCCTGCTATCCACACAATCAGATCTGCCCTGCAGCAGCGAGCTCCAAACAGCCCTAGGCTATTTTAGATCTAGGACAGCACTATACACTTTGGGACAGCATCTCCCCTTTTCTCTGTGCTGGCTTCCTCCGCTATTCTCTTTTCCAAAATCATCTAAGTTACAAACCTCATGGGTCTGCATCCCTGGATTATGTGACGATATTGTGCCGGCCCACTGAAAATGGAAATGTTCCACTGAATTATATACCCTTCAACATTATCTATTTGTGGAGATTTGATTTCTACCCCCCTCCTTGGTTACCAACACACACTGAAGAGCTACATTATAGTTAATAGTATGGAAAGTGTTCTAAGGTGTTGACACTGAGGTCAAGATTTGTATGCGTTGCCATGATACAGTTTGCATTTAAATGCAAGATTCCATATGCAGAAAAAAAATAAAAATAAAATCTAATCTCAGTTTAAGGTAAGGACCAAAGACGGTGGTGACAAAGAGTCCTTATTTAAGGTGGTAATTAGAGGCTTCTAACTCTTTAAAAACACAACATCAAGCAATTTGACTTTTAATGAGCTCTTCTCACAGCATCTAGGGAATTATAACATCAATAGTAGGCCTGAATGATACTGGAAACAACTACAGCCAATGCTAGTGTAACACTCCGTTACACCAGACAACAAAATTGCTGAATGGAGAGAAAAGTTATAGCCGACAGATATCAATACCACATACCATACCACACTACCACGAGCCCATGTAAAATTTGTCACTTGAGGAGAGCCAAAAAAATAAATCATGCAAAAGCGTTCATCATTGCCAACCAAGTTAACTTTTTGGGGGCACTTGAAGGCATGGCAATAATATTTATAAAGCGTGTGGGTGAAATAAATCTTACATTTAACACCTTCGGACGGAGCCGTGAGCCACCTTTACCCCAGGATTTTCCAAGCCGACCTGAGCCGGTCATGGCAAACTGCTATGGGAGAAAAGCGGGGAGACGCCTTACCCGTCGTGTTGAAACCCCCAGTAGACTGTGTTGACTGTCATCCGTTGAATTTGTGTACAAATATTTTCGGTTTATTATGAAACTGTTGCGGGCTGCATCTGACCATGTTGTCTATTATTGTTGTGACTATGTATATGTCTGAAACAGCCCTAATAAAAAGGCTCTGGTGCATCAATGGCTGCCTGTTGCAGTATCTGCACACTTACTGAATGCATAAAGCTTAAAAGGTGATATTGATTACTTGCAGTTGCAAATGCCACATTAAGATGGGAGAGCAAATAATGAGCTGGCCTTTAATTGATAGTACAGTTGTAGACAGGAAGGGCGGAGAGGGGAAAGACATGCAGCAAAGGGCCACAGGTTGGAATCAAACCCTAAACCCCCAATTTTAAAACACGGACACATGCATGCACGGACACAAATTCACAAGCATGAAAACACACAAGAGAACAAACCGCTTTATGAGTCATTATAAACAATACCTTCAGGCAATATTAACAGCAGACAGGCATTATTGTCTGTGGTGGGATTTCACAAACACAGGGAGAAAAGAAAAAGGCCATAATGTTGTCTCTTTGCACAAAAGCACCATTATTAATGAGATGGGGATTTTGAGAGTTGGTGATCAATGCCAATCACTCAGATATTTCAAGCTTTCTAAAACATATAGAGCCAAACTAGGTCTTGTGTGAAAAATACCTATTCAAATCGTATCCCATGTGTATCTCAATTAGATACAGCAGTGCTCTGGGTGTAGAGTCAAAACAAATAAATCCATGCTAATACACACGAAACATAAGTACCGTGCCGTCTTGCAGTGGCAGCATTTGATACAAGACAAGCTGACAGATGCTTTTGGTGATTTTCTCTCATTCATATACGGTTCATAATATTGGATTTCCAAAACAAATCCCAAAATATCCCAAAAAGTCCCAGAATGTGAACGTATGTAAAATTGCTTCCTGCAAGACAAAGGCCCAGGTTTCAGTCTGCTCTACGCTTTGTGTGTTTTTCTTAACATTCTGGACAAGATGTTATTCACTCGTCGCAGATATCCATATACGGACGCCCGAACGGGGACTCAGCTCCATGTTCAGCTGGCCCCAGCACAGGAGCAGAATGTAGTCGATTCTATACAAGTTGCTACCTCATTGTGTTAAGTTTGACTGGTCTGACATAACTAATGTTTACAGTCCGGATAACACTTGAGAATAGTTAATACAGTAATCATTATATACTATTACTTTGATTGCTTACTAACTTGACTAATGTTTCACATCTTCTACGGTTACTGTTACTAGGGATCAACAGATGTTTTTTTCCCCAGGGCCTATACCCATTATTAGTGATCAAGGAGGCCAATAACCGATACTAACTGTTATGCATTTGCCAACATAAGCATGTTAAATGAAATGCCGCAAAAGAAAACCGTGCACATTCTCCTTTTGTATCAAGCAGCAAAAAGTTGTAGCATGACGAGTTCAATTGCCTGACTTGACATTGCACTCCCTACGATGGGACTTTTGCACATGCGCATATCACTATGTCAATGTTGAAACAATATATTGTGAAGCCCTAGTTTGAACTACACTGCAGACTGGATTCTCTACTCAGTGATAAACAGCGATGTCTGAACGGGTCCAACATGAGTTGAATGCCCATCAGCAGTGTTGCCAACTATTTTGATGAATGAAAGTAGCTAGCACTAGTTCCAAGTCACCAGATGATGCCATCGCGCATATTTTGCATAAAGCTTAGTGGATGTGTAAGCTGACTGACAGGGTAATTATAAAGGAAGAAAGCATTTGCATGCAACTGGCAGTTGCCAATATATTTGCGCAGGTGTGTGTGGTCAGGACTGGCATTGGGAAATTGACATTTTATAGACTAAATGATTAATCAATTAATAAAAGGAAAAAAATAATTAGATGTATACGTAACGGATATAAATCGGTAGAGTCACAGTTTTAGTAATGAACATGAATGATGAGGAGGGTGAATCTGGAAGCTGCCATCTGGAAGCATCTTGTTTACTGATCTCTGATGAGCAACTTATTAAGTGGTTCAAACCACACGGGACAAAGTGGTAGAAAGACAACAGTCAGTTATAGAACCATTCACTCTTGTAACGTTAAGTGACTCCAGCTTTCTATAGCCTGACAGTTTTACAGCCCCCTATTCATACACATGAGACTGCGCTCAACGCATGCCCCCCCCCCTTTCCTTTTCCCTAGCCTGGCAGACAGGGGTCACCTTAGATTGAAGATAAAATTGAACTAGCCAATACAAAACTGACACTAACTGATATGTATCCCAATTAAGATCATGTTTTAATCCTCTGCAAAAATATAGATTAATTTAAAATGACACCAATATACTGTAATTTTTTATGTGGATTTGTCAAGGATGACCATTGCCCTTGCATTTAATATGGCTTCATCAGGGGAATGCAATTCTGCCAGCTGCTGCTTAATTTCACTAGGGTCTATTAAAAGATTCTTGTGCACAGCCTTTACCATAACCTAATTAAAAAATGTAAAACAAATCACATCACTGAATGCCTAATATACATGGAGCAGTGAGCTTCTTCCTGTCTCTGCAGGGTGCTATTTGAACTGTACACAGATAAAACTGTGTTGCTCTGGTGCGGGCCAAGAACAGTAGCATCTCAGAAATCCCTTTAGACAGATAAGGCTTCTTGAATTAAATGGGATTAGTAGTCAATGACTAAAGCAGGTAATCTCCCCCCCAACCAAAAAAAAGAAAAAAGATGATCGCAAAGAGGATTCATTTCACTGATAAGAATAGTCATAAGAGAGAAGAAGCAAAATGTGCCTTTAGCATTTTGTGTAATCCTGTCTCTTTTGAACTATGTGAGGCTCTGTTGAGTTTGTGTCGTCAGTGAGTACAGTGATTCCCTGTTGCATCTCTACTCGCACTGAACTAGTTGATGAATCAATTAGTTGACTGAAAGTCTATGTCTAGACTGATTTTCTCCAATTATTGTCATTGTAAAATAAAATCTTTTGTTTTCGTTTGGGAGAGTTGGTCAAACAAAAGCCATTTGAAGAGGTCTTTATTTGATAAATTGTAATGGACATTCTGTAAAATGAACAATACTTGTTTAATCCGAAACTGGTCAGCAACCAATCAACACAGAATATAACCATTGGTTGCTGCCAAGATAAATACGTATAAAAAATTTAAAAAAAAGCATTATAAAACACCTATTCTAACAATAGCTGGTGTCTTCATGTAACCAAAATTGAACATCAAGAGGAAACATGTTTATTATGAACCTACGTGGTGTGCATAGGCTTAGTGAAGATGTAACGTTAACATATAAATCAAGTGTGCAAATATTTTCATTATGCAGAATAGAAGGTACACTTTAATTTATACACACTTTTAAAAACACACTACAGATGCAACACAAAACTCCGATAAAAAACAAATCAGTTCCACTCCAAAATACGATGTTTTGTTTAGAATTGTGGCTGTAGCCTGGAGGATACAGTCTAGCATGCAGGCGTTTGTATTTACCACCAAATAATAGATTAATATGTAGATATATCCATCAGAGTATGTACTGGCAGAACACCGCATTCCTGAGATAGCAAGCAACGCCAAAACAGCCATGGTTGGACAAAAATGGTCACACTCAAACAAGCTTAAGACACCATTTTGAAAAATCCACCGATTTCTAGATAACAACTCCGAGATGCCATCTTGCCAATTATCACCAGATTAGCTACCGTTAGCATGACAATTCCACCATTCCGAAGCACTCCATGCAGGAATCTATGCGGGTCACATAATACTAACGTTAGCTTAGCTTGTCTGCTAACCTGAAAAGGCAACCGCTAACCCGTAGCATCCCTCGACACACGCTGTTCAAATTGCTAATTAGCGAGCAAACGGCAATAAAATATACTCACAAAAGATCAGACCGCACCGCAACCGCAACCGCTACTTTAACCGCCTGAACTCAAACCAATAACACGAACACCCGTACCGATACGAGAACTAGTAGAAGTTTGATTCTGTTGTTAAAGCTAGCTGGTTTAGCTTAGCCCGCTAACGTTAGTTCCCCCCACTGTAGCCACCACGGAGGACAATCGAAGGGATACAGAGGGAAAAAAACGAACAACTAGCAAGTCGACACATGGACATTCCTGTCCTCCTTAATAAACATCGGACGAGACTTACCAAAGCCACTCGGTAGAACAAAAAAAAGATTCCCCGTGTGCGTACGTGATCTCTCCCGTGGGTCTGTTGTGCCTCAGGTCGGTGCGGACTGGCTCTGCTACAGCAACGTTTTGTCGGACCAGTGGCGCAGAGAAGACAGCTTTCACCCGAAGAGACGGCCACCGTGTGGGGGATGGGGATGCACTGCCGGGAGGGAGAGAGGAAGGGAGGGATGCAGGGATGTAAGGAGAGAGGAGGGGGTCCGACCCACCGATAACATAATAGTGGAGCGGCTTTGATACTAGACAAATAATAGATAAGATAATAAAGACAGATGGATCGATATAGTTCTGACTTATAACCAAAAGAAAAACGGCAAATGAGTGACAGAATATCCCTAGTTTCTGTTGTTCATTTCACTGATTATTACTGGTCCTACTCTCAATCACTCAATAATGAAGCATTCGATTGTAAGGCTTAAGTGCGACTTTTAAAAGATATCCTACTAATAGATAGCCTACATAATATATATTTTAGATGAAGGAATATGTTTTAATTGAGACATGCATAATAACACTGTTACTTAAGTAACAGTGTTATTATGCATGTCAAAGAATTCTTTGTTCTGTTCTGTGGGTTCGCTCGCATTTTATCGATTGAGTTCTTGGTTTTTGTGTTGCTGAGAAATTACATCAGTATGCCGTTGCATTATTACCAGGAGTGGCCTAAACACGCGCTGTAGTAGCTATATTGTACGTTTACAAAAGCCTGCAGATATATATATATATATATATATATATATATATATATATATATATATATATATATATATATATATATATATATATATATATATATATATATATATATATGTGTGTGTGTGTGTGTGTGTGTGTGTGTGTGTGTGTGTAATCAACATTTTCAGGCAGGAAAGTGTGTTATTTGGTCAGGAGCAGCACTGTGGTGGTTGAACGGTACTGCAGAATGGCTGGAAGTTCACGTTTACCAATAATTCAGAGACTTTTGCTAGCCACAAATCTTGCTTCACAGCAAGGCGACGCCATCCAGTGGTGATGAGTTGCATTACACCACAGTGACTCAATTTTAAGAACATACACTGGGTCCCTGCCTGCCTTTTTGCACATATTGTAGCCTACAGTTTTAGCTTGAATGCAATTTATTTGATCTATTTATTAAATATATATTCTTAATAATAAAGCCTTTCTTGTGCTGTGATGTGCATTTATCCCCTACCACTAATAAGAAAAATGTGTCGTTTTTTAAATTAGGTATAATATGGGAATGGTTGCTGCATTTAGTTTAATATATTGCAGAGCCCATTGCAGTTACAATTGGTAAAGGAAATACGTTATAAATAAGCATCGCCTTATCTGCAGACTCAGAGCATAGCCTACAAAACAAACCGCTCCAGCGAGCGACACAGACAAAGGATGTGACAGGCTGACAGCCTATTCCCGTCTGTAGTATTTGTGAACCCTATCTATCTGCAACTAATAACAGTTTTAAACCTCAAACTAGTAGGCTGTTCTAGGCCTTTAGACGCGAAATGAGCACACTCTCACCGAGTTTTTAGCCAAGACCAAGCGTCCAATCAGAGAGAACTACAGTTCCCAGCTGCCATTGCCCATTCCTCTACCGCAAACAAAGAGCCGAATACATTCACATACAACTCCAGGGCTTTTATAAAAGAGACACACAACTCAAACAAAACAGCGCACTTTCACGAAAAATGATGTTACCGACAAGTATAATTGCAAAAAAAGAAAAAGCTGTCCGAGTCATCGCGTGATTTCACGCTTCCGGAAGTTGGAATGGCATGAGAAAGAGAGAGCTGTCCTAGGTGCTGACACGGTAGGTAGTGCGTGCCCTGCTTCAGAATTACATACGATACCTGTAGGCTATATTTCACATATACTTCTATCATTTATAAATGACTTTTAACAGCGATACATTATTTAAGGTAGTGTGTGTATCTGCATTTTGAACTGAATAATTGTGACAATACTAAATGTGCAAGACACAGATCTTTCTTAAACTGTTCTCAGAAATAATGCGTTCCTCTTTCTTATCTCTACTCACCTCTCTCTGTGTCTCTTACACACACACACACACACACACACACACATATTCAGACTTAGACTCACTACTCACTATATTCTGTGAAAATGCATTATGACCTATATGATTATTTTCTTTTTTATTGTCAGAATTTGAGAAGATGGATGAACCCCAAGAGTCATCGTCCTGTATCACCAATGCTCACAACTCCAGCAAAAGCCCCCCCAGTAGTACACCTGGCAGTACTCCACAATTCAACGGCGTCCCAGAGTACCGGACCCTGCTGCAGGTGCCGGAGTCCCACGGACTCCAGCTGCTGGGGGTGCTTAGATCATTCAGGGAGCAAGGCTTGCTGTTTGACTTCATCATTAAGGTCCAAGATCACAGTTTTCCCTGCCATCGTTGTGTCCTTGCAGCATGCAGTGATTTCTTCAGGTATTCCATCTATCTATCTATCTATCTAATCTATCTATCTATCTATCTATCTATCTATCTATCTATCTATCTATCTATCTATCTATCTATCTATCTGTCATCTGTCTGTCTGTCTGTCTGTCTGTCTGTCTGTCTGTCTGCCTGTCTGTTAATATAGTAACTGCTCTGTGTTTAGGGCCATGTTTGAGGTGGATATGCGAGAGTGTGGTGATGGTTCAGTGACTTTGGGTAACCAGTGTCCGGTGGCAGTGGGTTCTTTCCTGGACTTTGCCTATTCTGGAGAGACACTCATCACTGATGGCAATGTAGACATGTTGTTTCAGCTTGCCTCTTTTCTGCAGGTAGAAATACAAACACTCTTTATTTTTCATTTTTCTTAAACATACAGTACATCTGGGCGCCTTGGTAGCTCACCTGGTTGAGCGTGCGCCCCATATACTAAGGGTCAGTCCTTACTGCAGTGGCCCGGGTTCAAGTCAGACCCGCGGCCCTTTGCTGCATGTCATCCCCCCTTTGTCTTCAGCTTTCCTATCAAATAAAGCCCAAAAATAATCTTAAGTTTGCCAAGTTTGTGCCATAACCAGCGCCTCCTTGTCAGGCTTAGGGTGTTACTAAACAAAAAGTTCACAATTTGACATGTCACAGTTGTAGAAGCACAGGTGTAAATAATACAATTATTGATGGCTGAATTTATTATGCATTTTGGAGCGTCTATTAGCATTGGAAAACTGACAACTTTATTAATATTATTTTATAACTTATTGGTACATGAACTTTGGTGACCTCATGTAATTCCCAGCATAGCTCCACCCAACTTCAACCCAAACAGAGGTCTAATCAAGCAAGCAAAAACACTTGTGTGGGTGTTACAGGGCCTTCATTCAATTAGATTAACACTAACAGATCAACAGTTATTAAAGAAACAGTTCTTTAATAAGATACTTTTTTTATATGTATTGTATGTGTCCTCAGGTGTCAGTCTTGTCCCAAGCGTGCAGCAACTTCCTGATTGGAACCATGGATCTTTTAATTGTCTGTCCCTCCTCTCCCTCGCTGAGGCCTACGGCTCGGCCTCTCTCCTGCAAAGAGCCAACGAGTTTGTGGTTCAAAACTTCTCTGACCTTTCCAAAACCCAGGACTTTCTGGATATGCAGGTGCTGCTTAACAAGGGCTGGATAAGGAAGTTATTTAATCAGAGAAGCTGAGGTTTATATAAGGATGAATGTAGCGTATTTGTTAATAAAGCCATACGTTCCTTTAATTAGTTTACACCTTGATTATATATTATGAATGTAGTCTGCATTCTGTCTGCCTGAGCAATGACTTTAACCAGTTTTCGCTCATTCGCAGTAATTAAAACGGCAACTCATAATCATATTTCATAGCCAGTAAACTGTAACTCTTGATCCAACTCTTGGTGATTTATCTAATGTTAAAGAAGGGAGGTTGAGAAAAATGACAGCATCCATTTTAAATGGCCTTTAAAAAAAATATAGTGACATTTGTCAATATGTTTCAGCTGTCTTAGCCTCTCTTAAATCTTCCACATGCAGAGAAAAAAAAGGTTATGATTTAGATATAAGATATAGCATTTTTTATTTAATGAAAGGATTTAAAATGATTTCATTAGGTTTTTAAATGAGAGCCGTGGATAAAAATGGGGCCTCTTTTATGTCAAATGTCTGGCTTAAACACAGTAATAGCACAGTAAAGAATACTGTCCTAACTTATCTTATTTGTAAACACAGGGCATAACATTGTTCCCATAATTACACTTAAGAAATCATAAAGTCTGGCCCTGAAAGCCTTGGGTGGGACCTTTCTTAGTAATAATAGCGTAAAAAGTGATTTTGATTTGATTAGTATTTAATATTTCAATTGCTTCTTATAGGTGAATGTGTTGGAGTCATGCCTGAGGTCTGACGCTCTAAACGTGCCTAGTGAGGAGGCGGTGGTGATGTCTCTTCTTAGATGGACACGCCATGATCTTTCGCGAAGACAAAAACTGTTGCCAGGCTTGTTATCTCTAACCAGACTCCACCATCTTCCTGCAACTGTAATAAAGGTATGAACACACTGCATGTGCAGGATTTTGGATTTTATATGTAATTGTCTCATCCTCCTGTGTCACCCCTCACCTTCTCTGTCAGACTCTGCGTGACTCAGACTCTCTCCTCTGCAATGGTGAGTCCTGTCTTGCCTTGCTGTCAGAGGCTCAGAGCAGGCAGGATCAGTACAACGGCCTGCTCTCCGATGCCAGGCCAGCCACCACGCAAAGCTACATCTACATCCACAAGACGGAGGAGAACGGAGAGATCCGCCACACCTTCTGCTACTGTCTGGAAACAGACCGGTGGAAAGAACTGGGAACAGGGCATGGAGAGGTGACAGCTACTATGCCAAACCCACCGGGATCATACATTACCAGCTTTGCTGAGAAGGTACGTTTTAGGAGTCCTGCAGCTGTTTAGAGCAGTGGTTCCCAAACTGTTTGCGTTGTGTCCCTTCACAATTAAGCAAGCTCAACTTGTGACCCCTTATTACAAGTTATAGCCTTGGTGTGGGCATAGCTTATGAGCAGTTCAACCATAAAGTAAGTGGGTGGGGGTGGTTTGGAATTAATAATGCAACTAGACATTTTTATTATGGTTTCATTACATTACATTACATGTCATTTAGCTGACGCTTTTATCCAAAGTGACTTTCAATTAAGTGCTTTCAACCTTGAAGGTGCAAACTCCAGACAACAAGTAGTAAGTGCAAGTACATTAGCTTTAAATAAGCATGCTCTCCGTTATAGCTTACAAAAGTTCCTGATCTTCTCGTCTTTCCACTGGATCTAAGATATTTGTGACAGGTGGTTGCCGGGGGAACTGTTGCCGGGCAATACGTCTCCATGTGGCCGAGCCGTTCCATTACGCCACGGACGAGGTTTGGTGCTTCTGTCCTGTTACCCTAACCTGCACGCCTGCACCTGCCATGCTGAAGCCCAGAACCACACACACAGCTGTAACTTGCCTGGACCGAGTGTATGTCATTGGAGGACGGACCACAGGATCCAGAGGGGAAGCTCCCAGTCTGCTGGAGGTAACAGTGTCTCTTTAATGTACGATTGGGACCATATTGTTGGTTCAGATGTTCTTTCATCACTAGATTATTAAGTGTGGATGTTTATGTGCAGTTCAGTCATTCTTTTCTATCATATATTCTAGGTAGAGTATTATAACCCTCTGACCCAGACCTGGAGCTCCGTCAGCCCGCTGCCAACTGCCATCTTCTACCCTGAGGCCAGTGTTTGTGGCAGTGTTATCTATACATTGGGGTCAGAGGTGGAGATCACAGACTCCTTTAACCCCTCACTGGACTGCTTCTTCTGCTATGACGCCCAGCAGGACCAGTGGAGCCGCCTGGTGGCAGAGTTTGGCCAGTTCTTCCACGCTACACTGGTCAAGGCGGTGTCAGTTAACAATACACTGCACCTCTGTGACCTGTCCACTTACAAGGTGAGCCATCAGGGCACTGATGAACGAATGAGTTGCCAGTCATTAAACAGGCTTATGCAGTTTTACAAGCAGGACTGTTTACATAGTGAAAAACAGACTTCAAAGTGTGACTTTTTTCCCTATCCAGGTCTACAGTTTTTGTCCAGAGACCTGTGTGTGGAAGGGTGAAGGGTCATTTGAGTGTGCTGGGTTCAATGCCGGAGCAGTGGGTATGAGAGACAGAATCTACATCCTGGGTGGAGACTATTCACCGGACGAGATCACTGATGAAGTTCAGGTAGGATAACCTTTACATTCAGAGAAGCTGCCCTAATTTGACTTTTATTGATGGTGTTCTAAGTCATGGTTTCATGAGCTAAGGGTGAAGGCCACTTGATATCTAAAAGATATGCCAGTATGTCTCTATGTGTGTACTGCATGTGTACAGTATGTTATGAGTATATTACTACTATAAATGTATCACCATTACACAATGAGGAGGAATGTATGTGAGAGAGGGGATGAATGTAGGAGCCCAGGAGACGGTAGAGATGGGAGATGTATACACAGGATGGAATAAGAGAGGGGATAAAAGGAGGGATGATCAGATAAATAGTGAAAGGAAAGAGGTTAGGGAGAGTGGGTTGAGATAACATACAAACAGGAGAGGATGGGTTAGCCAGAGGTGTGGCCCTGCTCCAAAATCTTCATTTAAAGTTAATGTATTGCTGAAGATGTGATCATTTATACCCTTTGTTTTTTTTGGGGCAGAGGGTATTCCTCCTCTAAGATCTGTTTTCTTGGGACTTGTACAGGTGTACCACAGTGGGAGGAGTCAATGGGAGGAAGTGGCTCCCATGCCCAGAGCGCTCACTGAGTTCCACTGCCAGCTCATCAGTTTCAACAGATACAAAGATCCGTGGGGTGACACAGCATGATACACAGCAGACACACGCTCATCAACACATGTGAGTGGTTATACATGTGTGTGTTAACTTACATATATCATTGATGTATGCAACTACCCACAAGTCCTTAACTTCGTATGTGGGAAGCACCTGCTGTCATTTGTTGTGTCAATCAAAATGCGGTCTCTCCCATGGAGGAACCCTATTGAGAAGAAGACTATTTTAGAAATCCTATTTTAGTAGCTGAATATTTTTTCTGCTTCGTATGTTTTAAAAGGAGAATTTTCCCCAAAGAGAAGAACTCTCAGTATCTGTACATTAATCAGCTCTTCTACAGCTCACATATAGAAAAAGGAGACTTTGTTATGTAACACTTTGAAGCTCCATTGACACAGCCTTCAGGAGGGACTCGCCCGAATTTTGCACCAAGCCCCACGCTGCGTTCCTGCTGCGCCGCGGTTTTGTTCCGTCCTCCGCCACGTGCCATACCACACTGCGTCTGAGAAGCAGAGCGTCTTGCCTGCCCGACTCGCGGATTGTATTGTATGTATTGTCTCTAGTATTCAAAAGAACAATCACGTGTTTATTAAGCTAGTATCTGCCTTCCACTCCAGGCACTCCTCTAATCAAACTCCATGCCTTCTCTTTTCTGCCGTTGGATCTGTGATGTCCATTGTTGTAGTCAAGACCACCTAAACCGAGATCAAGTCAATACCAAGACCAGAGTGTATCGAGACCGAGACAAGACCAAGACTTTGGGGGGTTGAGACCGAGACTAGACCAAGACCAATGCAGGGCAAGACCGAGTCAAGACCAAGACCAGACAACTGAAACATACAGTATAGTACACAACTAGTTAAAATGTATAGATAGCTATGCTTCCTTAGTGCAGATACAAATTTTAGGTGGTCCCAGCTGTGTCGGTTAGCATTACATTGCAGAATTTACACACTGCTGTGTTTTTCTTTTAGATGTTGTCTTGTGAAAAAAAAATCTTATAAATAAAATGTTATTCCCGACGAATTGGCTGACATCTCCCAGACAGCCAAAGCTTCTTCTCCTGTCACCTACAGTACATTTACTTTGCAAGTTCGTGTTAAAGTTCCCTTGGCCTTTGGAATTAAAATAGCCCCACATCATCACATGCCCTTCACCATACCTAGAGATTGGCATGGGGTACTTTCCATAAAATCATCTCTCAATGCAAATCAAACCAGCTATTAGGCTAACCGACATAAAACCATGCCTAATAGCTGGTTTGATTTGCATTGAGAGATGATTTTATGGAAAGTACCCCATGCCAATCTCTAGGTATGGTGAAGGGTATGTGATGATGTGGGGCTATTTTAATTCCAAAGGCCAAGGGAACTTTATCAGGATGCATAGTATCCTGGATCCATGAAATAACTGGCCTTTAAAAATAAAAATCTGCCTGCCTCTATGGGAATTTAACATAGGGTGTACTCACTTTTGTTGCCAGTGGTTTAGACATTAATGGTTAGTGAGTTATTTTGAGGGGACAGCACATTTACACTGTTATACAAGCTGTACACTTAATACTTTACATTGTATCAAAGTGTAATTTCTTCAGTGTTGTCCCATTAAAAGATATAATGAAATATTTGCTAAAATGTGAGGGCTGTACTCACTTTTGTGATATACTGTATGTTTTTACACCTCCAAGATGAATCTCTCGTTGTCCGTGGTGTTGTAGAGGAGACGTATATAATATTGGGGGGGGGGACTTTTGGTAAATTGACTGGATGCTCTTGCTGTTTAACTTCCTGCTCGGCTGTCCAAACTCCCCTGCGGCTCGCCTGAAAATTGACCTGCCGTGTATCTTTAGGCCGGCTGCACACTGGATGCGTGGCGTGAGCGTGCCAGCTGCGTGGCGTGTCCGTTTTTATTTTGGCTCCCATGTTAACAGGTTAGAGCTTGCACATTGTCTGCGTGACACGCAAGCGTGTTGGAATCGTTTCCATGCAAAATAGAATACGAAAAGATGTTTATATGTCATTTTGACATGAATACATTTAATAAATGCAAAATAGAATACGAAAAGATGTTTATATGTCATTTTGACATGAATACATTTAATAAATGACATTTAGAAAGTTTGAAAGTCTCTAGGTTTTGACATAAATGCAGATATAAAAAAAATTCACTCACGCCTCTGGGACATGCCGCTTTACGGGTGGTGGAATGTCAAGCGTTGACTTGAATGGCGGCGATTGCTCGCTTCCAGAACGGAGCGCAGACGTGCCCGGTGGATTATAGGGGTTTTATGTGTCCTCAGTTTTGCATCCTGAACGCATCAAATTATTTTGTTCTGGTAACATTACACAACACACCTGACCTCATAAGACCTTTTCAGCACACATTATTTTGTAATATTTTTAGGTAAGGGTCCTATAAGTGGGTCTGTCATGTGGGACGTGATAGAGACCTGCTCATATATATTACACTATTTATAACTCAATTAAAATAATTTCATGGCAATACTGTCTAAATTATCTGGGTGAATCTTCCTAAACATCTTGCCTTTATTCTGTTTCAGACTGCCATGCATGCCCTGTTTCTCCTCTCATGATATATAATTCTACATGTGATCAATACACAGATCACCTGATAATCTTCAGTAACTGCTTGTTTGATGAGACTTATGTAACCATAGAGAAATACTCTGTTGCTTCAAAGAATACAATAACTTAACAATAAGAAAAACATGGTCTTCATGGTGTAAGTCATGAATGCATACAGTACTTTTGTGTTTTAAAACAGAAAAATAATCCAAAAAATGAAAGACTGTTTAATGTCAAGAAGTAAACATAAACATGTTTCATTATTTGTGTTGATGTCTTATTCTTTGAGTAGATACAGTCTCTACATTTGACACATGCATCACTAAGTAAATGTATCAAATGGTTCAATGTATCAAAGGTACACAGTGACAGGTATAAACTACTGTTAGTGACATTGCAGTGTGTTTTTATTGCTGTCACAAAAACTAGAGCCTAAAACTCCTGTTTATTTATTTTTTTACACCCTCCCATCTTGACTGTGACTTCCCATTTGGCTCTTGCCAAAGATTCAAGGCCACATAAAAAAAAAACATCAGAATACAAATACTGATCCAAGACTAGTTTGTCATTGACAATCTGCCCTGTCTGCAGCAATCACATGGCAATCAAATACAAACTAGAGTTCTGGACCAAACCAGTGCTCATCGAATAAAAGAATGAAAAGATGTAAACACTGTGTCTGAACAAGAATCAATCAGCAGCAAAGTCCTACAGTAACCATGCTGGCTTCCCTCCACACACATATCTCTCCATGTCCTCTGCCTCTCATTCATCTCCTCTCTTGTTGCGCCATGGTTCAGTCCTGGTAAACTTTCACCAGGAGCCACATCAGCAGAACAGTGATTAAGACGATCATGAAGTTGAGGAACAGCTCCTTCGCCGAGCGGTCCATGGTGGTATCACACCAGAGGAGAGGAAGACGAAGGAAAGGAGACAAGGACGAAGGATGCAGATGTGTTGGATGTATTTTAAAGAGGTGTGGCTGGTCCTGGACCTGAGAGCTGTAGAGAGAATATGAGCAATGAAAGAAATAACACAGGTATGACCAAGGCAAATAAGATGGTATTTAGGCGTATGTATGTGTGTGTGTGTGTGTGTGTGTGTGTGTGTGTGTGTGTGTGTGTGTGTGTGTGTGTGTGTGTGTGTGTGTGTGTGCGTGTATGTGTGTGTGTGTTCAGTGGCACGTGCTGTTTGCATGTGTGCATGTTTGTTGCCTGTGTTATACATTAGATGGATGGATCAGCAACTTCTCAGGCGGGTCGTTACATGTGTTCACAGATCAGTCACTCATCAGGGAGAGGTGCTAGAATAACCCCTCATATACATACATGGAACACAACGCAACCCACAAAGCATACTTAATAACACACTAACAACACACACATGACCAGCTTCAAAGTACTGCAGTGAAAAATGTATTCACATGAAAGATCACCTTTCCAAAGTCCCTTTACACTCAGATGTCAATTACAGAATTTTTCAAAAAGGTTTTGGATTATTAGCCGACATTATTCTTCCAACTATGACAACCTTATTCAGAATGATAACCCCAAATCAGATATATTCAGTGAGCTGTTACCTTTCTATGAACAAGAAGAAGAGGAAGCAGATGTTCTTATGTGTTCCAGTAGTACTTGACCTCTGATAACTTCTTACTAGTCTTCTGGAAACTTCTCTATTGTGGCACTTCTTCTCTGCAGCATCTATTAGCAGCTGACCTTCCTGCTGTTGTCCAGCTCTCTGTGGTCGCCAGGGGCAGGGCCCGCTCCTAAAGTAGCCATCCAAAGCGGACCGCCCATGTTTCACATACAGACAGACTGATGTCACACACCAACTAAACAACCAATAGAGTGTGTTATTTTCCACAATCTCATCCACTGGTTTGTCCCCCATCTATACCCATACAGTCTCTCTCTCTCTCTCTCTCTCTCTCTCTCTCTCTCTCTCTCTCTCTCTCTCTCTCTCACACACACACACACACACACACACACAACAGAGGAGGGATTTAGGGTTATTTATAAAACATTATTGCAGATACTAGGTGGATTACAGTTGTTCCAAACACAATACTCACATCTTCTGATGGATATAGGAAACTGTAACAGTATCACTCAGTATCTGGGTATGAGCTATGCACAGGGGGAAAGAAGAATAACAGAGCGACCTCTCCAAAATGCAACATTGGAGACATGTAGGTTTAAATCCAACTGATGCCACAATTCATCATGCTGTCTTCCCTGTCATAGAGAAACTTTCCCAAAAAAGGAAGGTTAATTCCTCCCATAGTTAATCAGTATGATGGTATAAACAGTCCTTTCTGCCACTGCACTTAAGTTACTTTAAATATTCTTTGTGGCTGCTGGAAATACCACGACAGCCAGGAAAGACAATAAGAGGATGTGTAGGCCATGTGGCAGTGTTGCATGTAGAGGCTGGCACCCTTGCTAAATCGGTTTATTTTAACTGATGGATAGACAGACACAGGCAGCCGGGCTAAATCAGATTCTGCTCCCCTGAGTGAAGTGCAGACAGGCTGATAGGCAGTGAGGCACCAATATGTATATTCACCGCTGGGAAAAGTAGGTTATGTTTTTTATAGCTCTATATTATAGAATGTCTCCTGACCAAATTTTATATCAAACTTGGACCAACAAATCCCCATGTGAATACTTGATTGATACCTCTCTATGTATGTATGGTAAAAATGGAGTTACAGCCATCTGGTTAGCTTAGCTTAGCATAAAGACTGGAAACAGGGGTAAGGGATTCCATGCAAAGTTAGCAAAATCCATCTACCAGCACCTTGTTTATTTTTATTTTTAAATCTGTACAAAAAGTGTAAAAATTATGCTGTGGTTTCACGGGGGTTTAATGGACAATTATTTTGGACCGGAGTAGTTACCCTTATATTTTGTGTCTCCACCATGAGTTTGCCAGACTTCCGGAGGTCACTGCTCCCAGCCATATTCCTGCACATATCACACCTGTAAAACCACATCTTTGTTTTTTTACTGTCATGGCCACAGGTGCCATTGATTGGTTGTCATTCTCTAGAGGGTGGGCCTTGAGGGTCAGAGAAGAGTAAAAAGAGAGGAGGGTGGTGTGCTATGGAGAGCCTTCCTGTTGAGACCGTGATGGACAATGACTGAGAACCCTCATCCATTTAGTGTTTTTGTTTAGTTTCTGTCATTCTATCTCTTAACCTAAATTAACTGAAACTGACTCTGTGCTGCCAGTACAACCTGTGTTGGGACAGTACAGATTTAACAACTAAGATATAATGCGTTCATTAGTAAGCTTTAGAGGTACTGGAAGGCAGGTGTTGCTACCTTTTTGGACAGATCTAGGCTAGCTGCTTCCGGTGTTAAGCTAAGCTGTTTACCGTGCAGTTATGCACGGTAAACACCAGAAAGCAAACAAGTGTATTTGCCAAAACGTGACTATAGAGCATTCTTTTCTCTCTCTTGTGGTTGTGTATATGCATTGTACTCTTACATTATTCCTCTGTTATGTTATGCTGGCACTAAGAAAGGGATTTTGACAGTTCACCACAGTGAACCTCTCAGCTCATCTCACACTTGACAGCTGCTTAAAACGGTGTTATCTCTGAACTAATGTTAAACCCCCTTGACACACACCTTCTCACAGACGGGTCATAGCAGGACTGTGTATGAGCTCGGCTCCCTTGAACCTTTCCATCACAGGATTCCAAGGTCATTCCCAGAGGATTTAACAGATCAAAACGGCTGCCATTTTATCTCTCTGCTGCCCTGCCAGCATTGGACCAATAGCTATTTGAACCAGGGATTCCCATTGTCACATAGATCTAGCACTGGGGTGATTGAATAAAGTGGGGCGAGGTGTGCAGGCATCTCTGTGCGGGGTGGACCACAGCCCACTGTGACAGCTGTGTGTGTGTGTGTTTAAGATAGAAAAGCGGGGCAGGGTTACCCTCTAAATCAGTGGAGAGACAGAGGGGTGTCAACAAGGCCTCAGAGACACCATTCCACACATTCTGGGGTGCTATGTTTGTGTGTGTGTGTGTGCGTGTGTGTGTGTGTGTGTGTATGTGTGTGTGTGTGTGCATGTGCGTGCATGCGTGTATGTGTGAGTGTAGGCTATGTGCATACATGTGCATGCAATAGGACTGCAATACTGTTTATAATCTAGTTTGGTGACTATTTCATGCTTGCCAGCTGTGAATGTTATGGCAAAAATAAAAAAAATAAAGTTGACAAATCAAACCATCAATAATATCAATAGTATCTCTCTACAGCAACCAATGTATGCCAGGAGTCAATTAGTTTATTAGCATAAAGATGGAAAGTAAGAGGAAAACAGCTAGCCTTAAGGTCAATAATTGATAATTGATATATTGTTTGTTTAATTCTTACAAAAACCAAACTGTGACAATGACAATTTGAGGTTTTGCTTCCAGTCTTTATGCTAAGCTAATCGCCTGCTGGCTAAAGCTTCATATCTAGTGTACGGACACAAGAGTGATATCAATCCTAAACACAAGATTAATTCAATTTATTAATCTTATTAACAATCTTAATAGGCAGGCAACACTTTGCCTTTACACTCAATATGAAGCTAGAGCCAGGAGGAGATTGGTTTAGCTCAGCATAAAGACTGGAAGAAGGGGGAAACCGCTAGCCTGGCTCTGTCCAAATGTACCAGTGCCTCTAAAACTCTCTAATGAAATATTAATATTTTGTTTAATCCGTATAAAAAACAAACATTGGGTTCTGCCTCCAGTCTTTTTGCTAAACTAAGCTAAACGGCTGCTGGCTATAGCTTCATATTTTGTGTACAGACATTAGTGGCATCAATCTTCTCATCTAACTCTCGGAAAGAGGGCAACTAAACATATTTTCTAAGATGTCGAACTATATAATGTCTAAGCTCGAAAGCTGGCATTTCCATACAGTTGTTAACAAGTCATGAATTACACGAATGCACGCACGCATGCACGCATGCACACACGCACGCACACAACACACACACACACACACACACACACACACATGACTCCCCATTAATATTTTGGCTTGTTGTAATATTATGTTTGAACATCAGATCTGCTGCCAACTAACTTCTGTCCGTCTTATATTCTTTTTAGTTACCAATTAATCAATGAATAGACTGATCTTTTACATTCTTCAGTGCTACAGCATGATGTGTCTTCTCTTTTTTCTTTTACATTTTAAATGTTGTGGTTACACATCATCTTTAAATTGGCCCTCATGAGCAAAAATATTTCAGTCTCGGAAAAAGAGGTCATAAATGAACCAGCTGATATATGTCCTTTTACCTGTTTTCATCACCTTAGTTTTTTATGATTCACATTTTCTCCAAGAACAGACAGATATGTGCTTGCATAATTCCCCAGAGATCAGAATCACTATTTTAGAAGGATCTAGTTTCTTTTTCTGCCCATGCAGTCTCCAGCTAATTAGAATACAAAGATGCCAGCAACAGGAGTTTGGCCTCTGGCTCCTGGCCCTGAATATCAAAGGGTGATGGCATGCCTCAGGGTACACAAGTGGTTCCACTCTAGTTCTCACCATTACACTGTTTTTTTCAGAGCTTGGCTGAGGGATGAGGTGAAACTGCCCTTGAACACAAATATCTTCATAATCTCCATGTTCATAACCTGAAAGTGATTTTTCCACTTTGTAGAACATTGACCCTCATTGTTCACAAGTTCATGAATGGCTGACCAACTCTGAAATATATAGTTAAATTTAGACTTATAAGATAAGATTGAAAGTTTGTCTGGAAACAGTAGTCGAGTAACAAATCTCACTACAAGGTCCAGCTTTTGATCATGACACGATCTTCATTAGCATTAGGATCATTCATCAGCTACTAAGTGGACTTTGTGGTAAGATTGTATTCTCAACTGCTGTTTCCAATGTCAAAAATGAACGTTGAACCTCATCTTTTAAGCCAGATTGCATGAGAAGTCCTTAAAATGCTCAGAAGGAAATGGAAAATGGAAGTTTTCAAGTACAAGTAGGCTAACTGCTCCATGTGCTGGGGAAGATTGTGTGTTTGGAAGCTTCAGATCAGCTACTAAATGGAGCTGGCAGTGAGATTGTTTTTTCAACTATTTACAGACATTACATTTAAGACATTTAGGAAGTCAGATTGACTGGATTGCAACAAAATTGTGCGTCAGACATAGACAGAAAATACCGATTAAAATGGAAGCAGAATAGATTCCTGCCTTTTAAATTAACCCATCTTGCCCTGTTATTGTGTACACTGGATACAAATGTTAAGTGTTGCTAAGAAAATAGGTGGCAAAGTTTTATCCCTGGCAGGTACTGTCCCTGATTAATTCCCTAACAAATGTACCTGACTCATGTCTCTGGCTAACCAACGCTCATTAAAGAGTTTTTATTTATTAGACTTGTTTTGTTGTTATGATGCCGGAGAGGGCAGCCATGGTCTCCTGTCTGACCAGCTGTTGTTTTGTAGCCTAAACTGAGCGTGCTGTTAAGACGACGAAGGGTTCCCACTGGCCAGCAGCTCAGCCTAGGACTGTAATTACTGAGATGGCTGAGGACAGGTGAGGGCTTCATTACACAACACACCCATGTATAATCGCACACAATGACGCACAGATTTTTCATGCTCCCAAACACATACAAAGACCACATCCAGTCCATGCATGCTGGAACACACTCACACCCAAAGGAGCTGTTGTCATGAATCTGGCTGTAGAGGAATACATACACAGGATCTGAGCTAATAGACTCAATTGAGGGAGGAAGCAGACAGAGAGCAGCAACCTGGGCAGAAAAAAACAATAGACAGAATAGATCAATTACAGTTTAGCAAAATGCCTAAATGTGATCAGCATCTGCCCTGATGTGTAGGGTAATGTGTTTTGTTATAAAGGATGCATAAGAAGTATGCCATTTATTAGGCCATTGTGATACTCTTTTATTGTAATAATACAAGAGTATCCTCAGTTGCTAGAATTTGAGTGCAGTCTGATGATGGATAAATAAAACGGATGAAAATGGAATGGCAAACAGTCTCCTCGGGATAGTTATCCTATATAGGCCTACTTAGATTTGTATCCCTTAGTATCAAGTAAGCAGGGCCTATAGAATGATCCCTAGAGCATTTTTGTCTGTCTTTTGTTGGGAGATTAGGAAGGCATGCAGCATGGATTTGCCATCAGGGTTTAGGTCCTATATAATGGAGCTGCTGGGCAAAACAATGAATGTCAGTAAGGCTTGGATACCAAAGATGGGTAGCTGAGAAGAGAAAAGATAAGGAAAACTTAAACAATGTATCATCGACTAGACACTATAGATACATACCGCAACAGAACAATATGTCCCTGCTGGCTAGGGAATAAAGAGCAGTATTACCCGGGAAGTACAAACACCAAACAATATTACAATTAGGGGTGGAAATCACCAGAGGCCTTACGATACGATATCATCACGATACTTATGTCACGATACGATATTATTGCGATTTCAAACATATTGCATATTGCAATATATTGCAATTCATTACCTTTTTTCCAACTTCAAATTTTTCCCAATTTCAAATAATGTCCCCAAAAGGAAACTTTGTCATCATCTGTTTTATCTAAAAAGATACATTTCTCTGTTTGTTCATCTCACTTAAATTGTATTGCTGCATAATTAGACTGTCAAGCAGACAAACTGACCAACACATAGAATAAAATATCGATACTTGGCGTCTGTGTATCGATACAGTATTGCCACAGAAAATATTGCGATACTGTGCTGTATCGATTTTTTCCCCCACCCCTAATTACAATCTTACGAAAGACACACTAATGAATAACAAGGATAGTTACTTATATTTATGGCCTGCAAACACATTACAAAATGGTACACACGACCAGTGGAAAATAGAGAATGAAACTACAATTGAACAGACCTTTTTTATCGAAACAAATCAATGCTGCACAGGTATAATTGCTGCACATTGTACTACTAACTCATGCAAAACAGCCACCGTTAATGTTATTAGTTCCTCTTGTGTTTTTTCTTATTTGTCAAGTCAAAATATGTGCTCTTAAAAGGGTTTCAAGGGAGCCCCAAAAAGGAGAAACTGTGCTGTTGCCGCTCTCCTGAGAAGAGAATCGTCGGGAACATGTGTTTGGTGCTTGTAGCACCCGGACAAAATAAAATGACGTACCATGGATGCTAGTGTGAGAAACAACGTGAAAGCCGTCAGGAGGAGTAAGGAGGACAAGAAAGTTCTTCGTAAACAGTTAAAAGCCAGTCACACTTTGCTGAAACATGAAGGCATTAGTACAGCACCGCAGCCTACCAAGGTAACAGAAAATAAACATTTATAAACAGGAAGTGGCAGCTGGCAGGCAGCGAAGAGAGCTAGCCAATGTAGCTTTTTCTAGCTTACTTCTTCTAAAATGTACTGATTTACGGCTATTAGACGCAATACATACAACTCAAAGTTGATTTTCAGCGCATGGCTCAGGCTTTAGGTGACTTGTTATTTGCTGTCTTACAACTGGGATCGATTTTCTAACCTAAAATGATGACACAATGCGTCTCCCAACACAAGTCTTAATCAGTTCATAAGGCTCAGTTATATTTGCACAATGAATACTTTGGTATATTGTATCCTACGTCTTTGACACTTTAAATATAATAACAGAATATGGACGTCACAAGAAGATAGTAAATGAAGAACTCAGAAGTGAACTGTAAAGTGTGTACGTGTATCTTGGACTGCAGGGCGTTATTATTAGGAAATAACAGTCTGGTTACAACACAGTTTATGTTTAGTTGTCTTTTCAACTGTGAAAAATAAAGTTAACATGAAATAATGTGTCTTTTGGACCAGAGTAGGAAACCAACAAAACATAAAAGCAGACAAAGACAAAAAATATAAGACATTGTGTTGGTTGACTAAGGTGTTTGTTGAGTGTTGACTGTGAGGTGTTCAGTAGACTGACAGCCTGGGGGAAGAAGATATTCATTCATTTAATACAGTTATTTCTTAAACAGTGATCAGCCTGTCTTGGATGCCATTTTTCCAATTGTTTTGTTGTTAAACTGGTCTGTATAAAATCAATCAATAAGAACCTCTGTCTCTTCCTCAGAGTTTGGTGGTGGCTAATGGTGGCCTGGGGAACGGCGTTAGTCGAGAGGAGCTGTCTGCAGCGCTGAATGAGATGGGAGAGCTGGAGACACTAATCATGCATCCTCACAAGCCCTATGCTTTTGTCACATACAGGTACTGTGTGGACAATACTACTATCACACCAGAAAGTTATTTTAAGCCGTTCATTTTGGTTTAAAACTCACTTGCTTATTGACATTCTGTTTGCAGATCTGAAGAGAGCGCTCGGAAAGCCCACATCCACCTCAATGGGAAAAAGCTTCAATGTGGAGAGAACAGTGTAACACTCTACCTAAGTTATGTTGACTCAGGTACCTAAACCTTGGCCTTAAACATTGACACCCTCAGATGCAAGCATAAGTTACTGTAAGATCTGCTATAGTCGTTTGAAGCATTGTTTACCGTACATTTTAACAGTAAGTTGGATAACTAAAGCCATTTGATGTGTGCTTAATGCTCTGAAATCATGTCTGATAAGAAACATCTTTTTTGTAGCCAGTAGTGCGATCCTTACTGTATGTTCTGTTTTGCAGTAACCTGTGAAAATGAGGGATCTGTTCCTTTGCCAGAGGGATTAGTCTTGGTGGAGAATTTTGTGTCTCTGGAGGATGAGGCTCTGCTGCTAGCTGCCATTGACTGGTCGTCTACTAATGAGGATGTCACTGGTGAGGGGCTGCATAATGTGCTTTATCTGTTTGTGTCTGGCTTAAGTTGTTAAGTAGTTACCCAGGAACTTGATCATAAACCTAAGTCTTTAACATTGAGCCTAACATCACTGTTACCATTAGTAAGAATAGAGCAGTCTTGATTGGTAAAAAAAAAGTTTTTTGTTTTCCAGGCAGTGATGCGTCTTTCAAATCACGCATTTACAGTTAAATTTAAGAATTTAAGTAAATACACACATTAGATTATAGTCTTAATGAATCATGAATAATTTATCGTTTTAATGTACAAAACTATTTGTAGAAATACAAGAAATTGAACCTCTTTGCTAACCTGATGTGCTAACTTCATTATTATGCCCTTTAGCTCAAAAAGCTCTGAAGCATCGAAGAGTCAAACATTATGGCTTTGAATTTCGCTACGACAACAACAATGTGGATAAGGACAAGCCATTAGCTGCAGGTAAAAAAAGTTTAATGGGTCATACAGATTTTGCCAATATTTTGCCTATTTATTTATTTTTTTACATAGAAAATACAGTACGATATCTCCATATTACTATATTTCACCCACAACTCATGTATTGATAAGTGTGCCATAAGATAATACATTGTGTGTGTGTGTGTGTGTGTGTGTGTGTGTGTGTGTGTGTGTGTGTTTGTGTTTGTGTTTGTGTTTGTGTCCAGGTATTCCTCAGGAGTGTCTACCAGTTCTGGAGCAGTGTGTAAAGAACAAACACATTGATATCATGCCAGACCAGTTGACTGTCAACCAGTATGAGTCTGGACAGGGTGAGTTATTCCAGTCGTGGCTCTAATGACTCACCTGTATCTTATCACAAACTTGGATAAGTTTCCCAGGTTATCATCAAGGCTTTGTAAACATGACTGACAACATGTGGAGTAAGTGGCCACTAGTAAAAAAAACTGAACATATGCAATGTTATTTAAAAAAAGAAATAGTTTATACCCATGAGTAAATCCCAAAAATATCAATGTTTTTACCTCGGAGCGGTTCAGGAATTTAATATTTGGTGGATTAACTAATTCTCTGCGTGATTAGTCAATACCTAATGAAAAACATTTTATCTGGTAAGCTGCAGGGATTTAAAAGAGACATGTCGTGTCCAGGGGGCCTTGCAGAGAGCTGTGGGAACCACAGACAGATACGAATACAGATATTTTTAATTAATGTGGTGCAGTTTATTTATTGCAGAGGCTGCGGCTACACTGTATGTGGAGATGACGTCCAGTAAAAGATCGAGAAACTGAAAGTAGACTTATTGGGTATCCAGACCCTGTGGTTATTTAAACCACTCAGTTGAATGTTCTAACAAAATATAGGCACGCATTAAGATTGTATCGACTTATACCACAAGGTGCCAGCAAAACCTTTCCAACATGCATCGATAAGGACTGATGAAAGTCTTTGAGTTGTTTGTTAATACATTTACAGTACTGGCAAACCTTTCAGGGCTGAAATATAATAAGAAATAAGATAAGTAATAGTTATTAATTATGCATATTTTTCATGCTCAAGCACATGAAGTCAAATGTATTATTAAAGGTCCTATGACATGCTGATTTTTGGATGCTTTTACATAGACCTTAGTGGTCCCCTAATACTGGATCTGACGTCTCTTTCCTGAAATTCAGCCTTGGTGCAGAATTACAGCCACTAGAGCCAGTCCCACAATGAGCTTTCCTTAGTATGTGCCATTTCTGTGTCTGTAGCTATTGAGGAGGAGAGAGGGGGGGCAAGGTGGAGGGTGGGGGTATGGCCTTGACCAACTGCCACTTTGCTCGTTTGAAAGCCATGATGTCTCTCTCTCATGGGTGGGCCACATTCTCTGGGTGGGCAAAGCAGAGAAAGGGGAGGTAACCTTGCTCCTTAAGATCTCATTAGGAGCAAGATTCCAGATCGGCCCATCTGAGCTTTCATTTTCTCCAAGGCAGAGCAGGATACCCAGGGCTCGGTTTAAACCTATCACCATTTCTAGCCACTGGGGGACCATAGAGAGGCTGGGGGAACGCATATTTAACCTCATAAAGGGAAACTTTCATGCCATGGGACCTTTTTAAATGTCAGAATGATTTCAGTGTCACACATCATTAAAGGTACAATGGTGTCCATCAGAAACCCAACACACAAGTTAAAACTAAACACTTTCATATTTAAAGAACCTTGATGCATTTTGACTGGCCCAAACTATTTTAATTCTACATGTATGTTTTATAATATTTTCAGGCATTCCTCCTCACGTGGACACTCACTCTGCCTTTGAGGACACCATTCTGTCACTAAGCCTGGGGGCAAAGGTAAGTGTTTTCTACAACCTCCTCCATTCTGTCCCGATAAATACTCACCACAGCATCCATCAATAATTCTAACGAAAGTTACACATTTAAAGATGAAAAGTGTTGGTCCGAAGAAAAGCCCTTTCTTTGTCGGGTTTCGATCAATGAAATGAACCTTCACTTCACTGACCTGTGTGATTCATCCGTCTCAGATGAATCACAACTGGTAGAGATGAGTGCGTGCAACAGTATGTTTGTTTGGGGTTTGGTGTCCTTGCAACTTACTGGGAACATTTAATCACCTTGCTAGCTACATCTATTTTCTTTTCTCTCTCCCTGACACACTTATACTGTCATAATCTCATTCTGGCCTTCAGTTGATACAGTATGTAGTCAGTGACTGTTTTAGAGTTGTCGCCCTGGTGGTGAGACATTAATGAACAGTAGAGATACAGATTTTCCTTCTTAAAAAAAGTGGGTTTTGCTTTGTCCTTGACTACTCCAGGTGTGACTAGATGCTGTCACCTGGTACTAGGATGCTGGTTTCGTCTCTGCAGGGTGACTGCTGTGGATGAACACCCATCTGTCACTGCTTGTCTAAAAAGCAGGGGCTGTATTAGCAATCAGCTGTCATCTGTCACACAGACTGACAGACAGCAGTTTTTGTGTAGTGCAAAACATGTGTTCTTTGTCAGAGCTCTTCAGGGACGATTTTGAGCTACAAAAAGTGTACAGGAGCCATATTATATCAGGTGCTTAGAGAAAAAGGCACACGCAATATCAATATGAAGATCTATTGATCACAAGTATGTTTAAACATTATGTCCTCATAATGTAAACCTTTTTTTTACGCAAACTCATTTATTCAAATATAAAGTTAACAAGAATATGCACACAAAAAAAACTCTGGTACACATGCTTAACCCAATGTAGTGGGGAATTTGACTCACAGTATCATTCTCACTGTGGTTCTGTTAGTTTTTTGTTAATCAGTTGATCAGCTGCGATCCGATTCATCCGACTATCAGAACATTTCACTTTTAGCCTGCCACCTGATACGATTAATCTTGAATTATTTATTTTAAAGATAAAGAGTTACTAAACTGACTCAGGCATCACTGATTGACACATGTAGACTCTGCAGTTTCATATATTTGCAGGTTTATTGAGCTTGTTTGTGTTTGCAGAGAGAGAGAGAATAAATAACTGTGTGTGTGTGTGTGTTGTGTGTTGTGTTAATGATGAATAGTCCTGTAGTAAAGCATAGCTGGCAGCATCACCATTGATTTTAGTCACATTCCACCGGTTTCATTGATTAACCAATACTCCACAGTTGGGAACAGCACAGTCCTGCCTGTTGTGTGAGTTGTGGTTTGAGGCGAAGATTAGATAATATGCTGGTGTTGCATGTACATTGCAAACCTATCTCTCTCTCTCTTTCTCTCTCTCACTCAGTCACTCACTCACTCACTCACTCACATAAAATCCAATTTTCCTTCTGTCAGAAGTTGGAGGGATGCAGTTTGAAATTGTGTAGAAGTAATTTCCCAGCAGAGCTCATGCTGCAGCTCATCCCTGTAAGCAGGGGCGGATCTAGAAAAATATTTATGGGGTGGCGAGAGGGGGGCAGGAAGTTTTGAGGAGTGGCAACATATGTCAGACGTATATTTACTGAATTTAATAAGTTATCACAGTTTGATGAGAAATAGTATGTACACACTACAAAAGGGCACAGGATGCCATTTACAAACTCATACAGACAAACTTCATCTCATGCAATCAGTGTCCTGCATTTGAGGTTTCATTTGAAACAGTTCAAATTAGGAATAAGTGACCGTACAATGTGATCTCACTTAATAGGAGATAGCAGTATGCAGGCAGCATTTGTACAAAATTAGGAACTGTCATTGATTAGTTCTAACCATCAGACTGTTAACACACACTAACATTTTAGCCTGGGAGAGTATTTTTTAGGTTCATTTGTTTATTTTTTGTTTTATTTATATGTTTTTTTTTTATTTTTTATATTTAATCTGAGCAATAGATCTAAAATACATTTGATACAAAATATAAAACCTCATCTCCCCATCTCATCACACTTTCACACTGACAACTTTCCCTAATTATTCATATTTAAGGAAAAAAGGGGGAGTTCTCTGCGCTTCTGCAGACCACAACAATCCGGTGCAACCAAGGCAGGACACAACAGAATAAATAGCAAAAAATTGCCGGTGCAACACGGATGTCTTCTACTTGATGTTACATCTTCATCAGAGTCCTGACTCTGATGAAGATGTAACTATGCATTGAAACGTTAGTCACTGTTATGCACCTTAAGAAATAAAATCATCAAGTAGAAGACATCCGTGTTGCACCGGCAATTTTTTGCTATTTATTCATATTTAAGCTTTGTCATTTGTTGTTCTTATTCATATCTAGTATACTATGCATCAACAGTTTCCATACCGTGTGACTGACTTGACTGGAGATGGTTGGTGATGGCCCAGGCACTCTGCTTTCCCTTTCTCTGTCTGAGCCCTGCACGTTCTCTTGTCTCTCGCTTTCTCCCTCCTCATCTTGGTGATGCTCTCTGTGGTCTTCTCCCACTTCCTCCTGGCCCTGGTCGCCTTGGCCTTGTATTCTGTCTCTGTCACGTTTCTGTTGCCATTTTCTCTCTCCTTCCACCTCTTTTCTCTCTCCTTCCACCTCATCTTCTCCCGTCTACCTTGCTAACTTGTTCATTTTCTATTTCTCTCGCCTTTCTCTTTGGAGACAAAAACTGAATATGCTACCTTTCCTTCAAAGCAATAATGTTTTCCTTAACAGACGTTGAATCAATATTAGCTTTTGTAGCCTACTTTACACAGAACAAACGTCAGACCCTAAGTAACATTGTATAGTTGGCGAAATAACGTTCTTCAACCTGATTTTTATTATCTCAAAATCAGCATCACAACTATGCTAGCACTGTGCTTTCATTATAATTTCATTTCTTGATAGATGTTAATCCGTTTTGACCTCTTTCCTCCTGTGTCTCCATTCATCGCGACTCCTGGCTGCCTCGCTTCGCGCCACTCAGTTTTCCAAACAAAACAGGCTCTCTCCGCTCTGGCGTCATCTTATGCTGCATTCACTGTAGTCGGACATTGGAGACGCACGCTCGTAAATTGTCAAATTGGCCATAACTTTTACCGTAATTCGTTGCTGCCAACTGGGGTGGCAGCAGGGGTGGCAAGGCTTTCCTTTAGGGTGGCATTTGCCACCCTATGCCACCCCGGTAGATCCGCCCCTGCCTGTAAGGAAACATCCGGATCAAACACCAACGCTGGGGTGGAGAAGCTTCTGTTCGTTGTTTGTGAGAGAGCAAGCAGTGTGTGTTTTATTTTTTTTCCCTCTGGGTGTCGTCATTCAAAACTCTTGACTAAAAGGAAAAAAGGTGGGTGCCTGGGTAGCTTACCTGGTAGAGCGCACGCCCATATAAAGACGCTTAGTCCTCGACGCAGTGGCCACAGGTTCAACTCCGACCTCTGGCCCTTTGCTGCACGTCATCCCCTCTCTCTCCCCCTTCAAGTCTCTAAGCTGTCCTGTCAGAAATAAAGGCATAAAATGCCCAAAAAATCTTAAGAAAAAAGGTTTCATGTTTGTAAGATGTTTTTTTTTTATTTTTTATTGATTGATGTTACAGTTCTTTGGTAGTGTAATACTAGTTTGTTTTCATAAGAAAACATTTGGCAGCAAAACCAGCATTCGTTCAATAACACTGCATTTACAATATCTATGAACACTCAATATGATACATAACTACTGGATTGTTGATACCATTTGTCATAAAGTTAAACAGCTGTACAACAACATGGCCTGATTGGTCTCTTAAGTGATCAAAACTGAATTAAAACCAATAATTAAATCCGGCAATATCCTTTTGGAGAATAAAAGTAAATAAGACTGAGAATTTGAAGATGCATTTTTTGGTACTCGGAAGATACGGACACAATTGGTAGTATAAAGTATTGAGGTTTGATACTGATTATCAGCAATTACATGGCTGTAGCAGCTACAGAATAATACGGAGGGATGCATGGAACGGTATATGTTTGTGCGTGAAAGAGTGAGTGAGTGATTACCTCAGTGTTCATATCATTTTCCTATTTTAAATGCAGACGGTGATGGAGTTCCGTCATCCCGATGGTCGTATAGTTGCTGTGGTGTTGCCAGGACGCAGCCTCCTGGTGATGAAGGGAGAGAGCAGATACCTCTGGACACATGGGTGAGCTCAACTGTGTCAGATGAATCGGTCTCCCCCCCGCTAGGAGTCCGTTTATCTCGACGTGAACTTTAGGTCTATTAATGGAGGAGTGACAGCCAGGTCTCTTCTTCTATTCCGTTGAAGGGTCGCACAAAAAAACTGATTTTATGATGTCTCTCTGGGTTACAATACAGTCTGTCTGTGGACCTTTTACCACATTTGAATCACTTTTTTTTAAAACCAGTGACAGGCTCAAGTTTGGGTCATATCCACATCTTCTGGTGTTCACATAAAGCACACCAACTTCACAGATTAGCTGCTATCAGTTTGTTTAACATAGTCAACCACTACTACAACTGTCTCTTATCTTCTCTCAGGATAACTCCTCGAAAGTTTGACATGGTGCCAGTCTGCGACCCACAATCCCCTGCTCATACGCCTGACCTCGGGACTCACAGCAATCTCACTTTGAACAAGAGGGGCACCCGCACTTCTTTCACTTTCCGCAAGATTAGACATGAACCCTGCCGATGTGGTGAGAATCTTGCAAGGTCATAATAAAGCACACAGTATGTTTTAAGACTGGGTATCGCCAGTGATTTCTCTAATCGATTCGATTCCGATTCACCAGGTCCAGATTCGATTACATTTCCTACAGCCAGTGAGTAGAGTGACCATGTTGAAGAACATTTTTGTAAAACCGCTCTTCAACCGGCTGGGTAACACTGGCACATTTACAGAAATGTTGATTAATGTGCATTGTCCTAAATCTTAATCTTAACTATAACATGGTAAACGATGAAAAAGCCCTCTCTCTGACAAATGAATAAAAAAAAAAAATGAAGACTTCTGGTCTTTACAGTTAAAGGAACACGCCGACTTATTGGGACTTTAGCTTATTCACCATATCCCCCCAGTTAGATAAGTCCATACATACCCTTCTCATCTCGGTGCGTGTCGTAACTCTGTCGGACGCTCCCACCGCTAGTCTAGCTTAGCACAGATCCTGGAGGTAACCGGCTCCATCTAGCCTACTGCTCCCAATAAGTGACAAAATAACACTAACATTTTCCTGTTTACATGTTGTGATTTGTATAGTCACAGTGTGTACAAATAACAAGGTCACATGAGACACAGCCATCTTCTAACCGTATACAAACTGGGAACTATATTCTCAGAAGGCGAAGCACTGCTACTTCTGCTACTTGGGCGGAGTGATTTGCTCGCAGTAACAACGGTGCTTTTCAGGTGTTGCGCTAATCACACTGCCCAAGTAGCAGTGCTTGAAAGCCCTGTGTGTGTCATGTGATGCCCTTATACATCCATGGCGAAAAGGCAAACATTAAAAGATTGATTTTGGAATTGTACTAATCGATATGAGATCACTCAAACGAAGATTTTAATCAAAGAATCAATTATTTTGACCCAGCCCTAGTGTGTTTGATAACTGAAGCCAAAATTTAGGGAAAAAACTCTTCAAAACCCTCCTGTTTATCACCACCTGTTAATTATATACAGTCTGATGGACACATTTATCTTACTATTCAACCCCTTCTTTCCTCTCTCTCTCTCTCTCTATCTCTCTCTCTCCCTCCCTCCCTCTCCCTTTAGCCTTCCCCTCTGCCTGTGATAGTCAGGTAGCTCCCTCAGCACCCTCTCCGCCGTCTCCTCCCTCACTACCCTGTTGCCATGCCGACGCAGCCCTTCTGGAGGAGGAGTATGTGCACCGGGTGTACGACGCCATCGCCTCCCACTTCAGTGGCACTCGCCACTCCCCCTGGCCTCGTGTTTGCCACTTCCTGTCATCGCTCCCACCTGGCAGCGTGCTGGCCGATGTGGGCTGTGGAAATGGCAAATACCTGGGTGTCAACCTGGACGTGATTGCAGTGAGTGTCATCATGTGTTACAATAATGTCTGTAATTCTGTGATACTTCCGTGATCCCTGTGGAGACATTTCCTTTTCCATTCTGTTTTTATTGCTACTGCTTCTTAGATTATCCCCACTGTAAAATCCCACACAGTCATTTATGTACAGAAACATGTCATAACTGCAGAATGAGGTAGAACTCCTCTGCTGCTACTTCACAGGAGGACAAGGTGGCAGAGGCCTTTTTTTTTCTTTTTTTCTTTTTTTTACTAGTTTGATGGAGATGACATCAAGGCTATAAGGCTAGTCTTTGTTGTAAACCACACTTTAATGCAAAAGTTGAAACATATTTTGGTAAGGCTTTCGAAAAACCCTTATTTGGTTTCTTTCCGAGGGTTAGATGAGAAGACTGATACGACTCCCAAGAGAAAAAAAATACACCCATCAGAACTTTTTAAGATGTCACTAGTATACTGTGTATCTTCTTTATGTAATTCATACACCGACAAAAACATAACACAACAATTTATGGTTTTAAGGAGAGTTTGAGCCTGCTGGAACTATTTAAACATGATAGGAGAGTAAATAAGTCTGCTTTATAGGTGTTGGTAGGTGCATTTTCTCTATTTGGAGAGAGGCAGGCTACCGGTTTTCTCTTTTTTCTTTAATGGCCCTGACACACCAACCCGATAAACTGCCGTCGCACAGTCTGGCGAGGTCAGTGACTTGAGTCTGTTTGGTGTGTTCGTGCCGTCGTCCGTTGGAGGAGCCATCGGCCTTCATTTTGGCTGACCTGACTTGCTGGGTCGGAGGGCAGCAGTCGGACTCACTCCACCAATCGCTAACCCGGAAATAACCAGCGGGATGAGTGACAAACTACTCTCAAAATCTGACGAAAATCTTTTAAACTGACCTTGTCGATCTGAAATGAAGACAACTGCATGGCCTATTTCTCGCTTAAAATGTTTTCAGAAACCCGTTTCAGTGAACTATTTTCGTAAAAAAAAGGGGGTCGTATTTCGAACAAGCCGCCATTACTATCGGCTGGAGAAGCCAGACCCACGTGACGCATTGTCATTTCCGGTTTTCATTTTTTTGTATTACGTCCCGCACATGCGCAGAACGTACGCTCAAGACGGCGTCGCTTCAGTGTGTTCAAAGGCACTTTCTGGACCTCGGGGAGCCGACTGATCAGTCTGACTTCCTTTTCTGCCGACGGTCAGCTGTCGGGTTGGTGTGTCAGGGGCTTAAAGGGATACGCCACCGTTTGTTGAAATAGGGCTTATCACGGTCTCCCCTAGCTGTAGATAGGTGGGCCAATGCATTTTTTGTGCATGCATTGTTTTAGTCCGGTGCAACACCGGCAGCGCCGCTGCTAGTTAGCTTAGCGTAGTGAATGGAATCCCATGTTGCCGGTTAGCATGTTGTGAGTAAAAGTGAGCCAACAAAAGACAAAAAAAACAACCTAATTACTTGCACTGACACAAAAAATGCATTGGCCCACCTATCTACAGCTAGGGGAGAGCGTGATAAGCCGGTGGCGTATTCCTTTAAGTCTTTATGCTAAGCAAGGCTAAACTTTAACTTCAACTCCCACTCTAGTGCTTTACTTAAAATGTAGACATGAAATTTATATTTAAATGTATCCTCTCACACTTAGAAAGAAGGCATATATGTGAACAATTCCTTTAAATAAAGTCTCTATTGCAAGATATGGATCTGAAAAAAAATATTTTCAACGGTTTGCGTCATTACACTTTCCTTGGACAAGAAGCTGCTGTTAACTTATTTACCATATGGTTAATGCTTTGGTTCTACAGCAAGTCATGTTCACATGAAGGGAAATATCTGTAATCACTTTTTAAGTTGTGTAAACATCATGTCTCATCTAAAATGAGCTAAATAATACACAGTCTAGGGATGATATCCTCAGTGCTGAGGCCCGTGTTCTTGCTCTGATGTTTGCTGGTTGTCATTGTTTGTATTAGCTCAGTTTCCATGGCAATATCCTAAATGTTCTGTTTACGTATGCACACTGGGATACTCATGTTTGGGATTTGGAGGTGCGTGTAAGCAGCTTATCCTGACTCCGACTGTAACCGTGATGAATCATTACTGACATGAATCTTGCCATTTTTCTCTCTTAAATTTGTTTCATTCCCTCTGCATTTTCCTTTTGTTCTCTCCCGTTGCAGATTAACACTGCTAACCTTCCCGGTTTCAATTCAAATGAAAAAGGTCGACCTTTGTGTGTTTGCATTTTTAGTAACAGATTGAGTGTGCGTGTAGTATTTCTCACTATCTCTTATCACCTCTGTCTCTTTTGGGACGAGGTCACAAGAAGCTTGCTTGAATTTCTCTGTGAGACAAAATGTGTTAAGAATGATTATTACTGTCATCCAATCCCCTCCCTCCTTTCTCCTCTTCCTTTTACTTTTCTTTCCAACTTCCTTAATTTATACTTTTATCCACTTACTGCATTTCTCTGTTTTTCTTTCATTCTCTGTATGTAATCCATATGTCTTTTGCTCATTTTCCTTGTTTATTCATTTGCCATTCTGTCTCTGGACTTTTTCTCATCTCACAAAAAATAAATGCATCCTTACATTCAACTGAAAATAAGACACACCGCACATGTTCTTGTTTGGACCTTGTACTGTTCTACTGTACCTTGTGCTCCTGTTTGTGAATAATTTTGTATGTCCATGTGTGTGTTTGTTTCTTTTCAGGTTGGTTGTGACCGTAGCGTTGCTCTTGTCCAAATCTGTGCAGAGAGGGGTTTCCAGGCGTTTGTATCCGATGCTCTCAGTGTCCCTCTGCGAACAGCCTCCTGTGATGCCTGCATCTCTATAGCTGTCATACACCACTTCTCCACACAGGTACACACTGGTGTACATTTCTATGAAAAAAACAAAACAATATAGCTACGTTTCTGAAAGATGAACCCACATAAAAAAAAACAAGCACATCATTAAATTGTTCATCACTTGACCTCATAATGTATTTTTTTTTAGACTGCAGGAACCACTGGAATCTTTTTAGGGTCTCAGGAACTTTACTACAGGAAGCTTTTTCAAGTTTTAGCTCCTTGGACATGGATCCAAATTTGGGACAAATCCCTCTGCTCTCAAAGTTGTACTTTATTATGGTTCAGGAACTGTTGGGATGGAGCGTGTGGCACTGAATGTCACTGATTTGTATTTGGTGACACTGAAATTGTCATTGTTGTATTATTCTTAAGATGGGAAATTATTATTATTATTATTATTATTATTATTATTATAAATAAAAATGTATTAGTATTATGCCTTAAATCAAGCAATTGTTTATAATCCTTTATTAGAGTGCTTTGCCTAGCCACCACATGCCTTGTGATGCTGTAGAAAAAGCAAACACAAATTAAAGCTAATTTCTGGTCCCTGTGTTAGTTTATGAGTTAATTGGGTTACTTAGCAGTATGTGATAGAAATGGTCAAATAAATAGTTTGTGTGTTGTAGGAGCGTCGGCTGGCAGCAGTGAAGGAGCTAGTGAGACTTCTGAAGCCCGGAGGTCGAGCGCTCATCTACGTTTGGGCTTTTGAACAAGAGTACAACCAGCAGAGGTCCAAGTACCTCAAAGACCAGAACAAAGAGCATCCTGAGAACCCCAGCGCCACTGAAAACACACCAGAAGACAGCCAGGAACCTCACGAGAATTTGAGTATCCATAGCAGCAGACGTTCAGAAGACAACTACAGGCCTGTAGAAAACATGCAAGATGTGACTGATGGCAAACTTAGTGTGCACACCAACCGCACAGCATTTAACACGCAGGACCTTTTGGTTCCCTGGCATCTGAAAGAGGGGAAAAAACGAGTCGAGGAAAAATCAGGAGAAGGTGGGAAGAAGGATAGAAGGAAAGAGATGTCCAAAAAGACTTCAGGTAACACTTGCTCAGCCTGTAGTTTGAGTTCCATAGCCAAATTAGACAGTAACCCTGATCCCAGTCCAGGCTTTGACTCCAACATGTCTTCTGGATCACATCTTGACACCAGTGATGTCTCTAAACCCAGTCCAAGTTGCGACACCAGTCAGACCTCCAGTTCTACTCTAAAGTTGGAGTCGGAGAGCTGCCCGGCGCCCGTTTATCACCGCTATTACCACGTGTTCCAGCAGGGGGAGCTGGAACAGCTGTGTGGTCAGGAGGCTGGAGTCCATGTGCAGAGCAGCTACCATGACCAGGGAAACTGGTGTGTTATATTAGAGAAGGACTTGGGGAGATGAACTGACACACTCACAATTTATAATAATTTAGCTACAAATACACATTTGAACAAGAGAGTTAATGCAATCTAACCAAATATTAAATTAAAGGGTCCTTTATTTGTTTAAATGCAGAAAAGTGAACAGACAAGTGTCATGAAATAAATGTAATAACTTCACAAATTGCCTGCCTTTGTTGTGCTTTAACTTCTTGCATGGTTCCCAGTGTTGACATTTACATGACCTCAACAGTCCTGTAGTCCACTTTTGCTGAAAATGAATGCAGCTAACTGAAACAAACCTGAAGGTAGTTTGAGGGGGAGGTTGTTTTTTTTTTAAAGATTCTTTTGGGGCATTTCAGCCTTTAATGGAAAGAACAGATGGCTATGAAAGGGGAGAGAGAAGGGGATGACATGCAGGAAATGGTCTCAAGTCAGACTTCAACCCTGGACTTCCTGCATTGAGGTATACACCTCTATATATGTGCGCCTGCTCTACCAACTGAGCTAACCCAGCCACAGTTTAAGTACGGTTGTTGAAAAGCACAGGTTGTAAACATACTCTGGTTCTGTGTAACCCAATGGTACAACCAAGGCTCTTCAACATTCTCCAGAGTGCGTGCACTGTACAGTGGGTTGCCAACTGTAATCTTTGTCTCACCACTTTGACCTCTGTGTCTGCTCTGAATTGACTGAGCTGTAACTAAGCTGTAAACAGCGTGTGCCTGACCTTTTCAAGTTAAAGGGCCAATGTTTAACCCAAGGCACTTCAGGCTGTGGGGGGGATTTGTTCACATTAAAGAAGCAGAACTATATCATTTGTTTTCTTTTTTTAAAAACGTGTCTGACAGTGATAGATTCTTGTCCAATCCATGTAATAATGCAGTACTTCATCATAGGTTTTACATCACAGTCCTTGTAAATGCATTTTGCATAAGAATAGACAGACATAGTATATGTATGTTTCCTGAAAAGAAAAGGGAATACAGATTTAAAGTTTAAACAGTTCTTTTATGGAATTTTATCAGTGCCTTTTGCTTGTCACGGACATTTCTTTTGCCAGCCTTGAATCATACAGTCAGTAAGTACAATTTTTAATTTAAACATTTTTGTTGGCAGAATTTGTTCTTTGATGTTAAATTGGGATTAAATGTAACTGAAATAAGTTGTTGTATTGTTGCTAGTTGATTTAGTGTTGGATCAACTGATGATCAATCAATACTGTATTTCAATTTAGATCTGGTTTAATGGAACACTAAAGTATGACTTCAGTCTATCTTTCTTACACTTGCACACATCCTATTAACAAGACACATTTTACCAGATGGCTGTAAAGACATTGGTAGGTTAATGTAGTGATTGTGGTGAAGTGTGGTGCGGTTATTTGTTGTGGCCCCTCTGTGGCAGGTTGATAAATGTTCAGCAGCTCCCGGTAAATTTCTCTTGTGGCTCCTCAGTCCTCCGGGGCCCACACAAACAAACACATTGTGGGACTGAGATGAGAGATGAAACGGCTTTTATTGACAGTGGTTTATTTATTAAGGTGAAACAGGTTTGCTCACAGTATGGCAAGGATTATGATATTAAATTGAATGTAAAAAATGTCATGGTTGTAAGAAGTAAAGAGGACAGGAGGTTCATTTTCCCAGTTTTCCAATTGTGTGATACTCCTTTCATATCATGTATGGAAATTAAATATCTTGGTCATTTTATAACTGATGATTTAAACGATGACGGAGACATATACAGACAGTGCTGTAAGCTGTATGCTCAGGCCAACATATTGCTTCGCAAGTATGTGTTCTGCAACTGTAAAATGTAATTTAGAGCGTTCTGTACTCCAATGTATACAGCTCATCTCTGGTGGAGCTACAGGAAAAGTAGTCTGGACAGACTCTATTTGGCATATAATGATGCAATGAGGCTGCTGCTTCCAGTCCTCAGATTGCATACTGCCAGCCAATTGTTTGTAAATGCTGGTGTTTCTACATGTGAGGCACTATTGAGGCAATTCATGTAGGCCTATACATTAATATGTTGTTTGGATGAGTGAGAAAATGCATCATTGAGGCTCTAACATTCCTAGAAAGAGCTGCTTTTGATTCTCATCTACAGTAAACTCAGAAAACACTGGCATGACACCTTGCACACAAATTCTTAAAATGACAGATGTATTGTATTTTGCATGTATGTTTATTTTTATATATTTATTTTATATATTTCTTGCTATGGACCTACTTGTGAGTATGAAATAAAGATATGTTATTATTATTGCATATCTGTCTCACTGTGAAGATCTTCCATTACTCTTTCTGAGAGTCTTCTCTGTTAAATGAGTTTTTGTGGAGTTCTAATTGAGAATAAAGGGCGTTTTGTGTTCTACAAATTACAATGTCCTCTGAGGCTAATTTGTGATTTTGGGCTATAATAAAAAAAGACTTGACACAGATAGGTGTCATGTTTCCATATCCTAATAGCCATATAAGTATAGGCCATATTACCAAAAACATTTTACCTGGTAATGTCTCACATCACAAGGGGCCACAATTTATTAATAATAATCTGTATAATTCTATGGTGCTGTCTTTCTCATGAATGTGAAGTTTGCACATAGAGTTTGCACTGCAAGTACCACAAACTAACGGTTGACGTAAACTGCAGCGCTTTACGACACTTAACACAAACATTGACGACAGTGTCATGGCGGCGCACGGACTCAGTTTTGAGAGTTCGAGCAACATCGAAGAAAGAAAGAATAGTAAACGACATGCAAGGCAAGAGGCGATAGAAAAGGTATGAACTATTAGCTTTGTAGCGAACAACCCTATAATTAATCTGAAGGTTAGCTTCATTGGCGTCAGTTTAAATCATAACGTTAGCTGTTTAGTCTGAATGAAAGCTAACAAGCTAAGCAGGCTAGCAGCTGGTTAACGAATGAGCTCAGCGGAATTTGTCCTTAACCGTGATATAAATTGGTATATTTGAGCCTTTTCCATCTCTCGGTAAGCTATCAGTACCTGTGTGTCTTCACATTAACCTGCCTTCTTGTGTCTGGACAGGCGGATACTGGTAAATTGCAGGCAGGAAATTACAGGACAAACACTGCTGGGGCTGATAGGAGACCTGCGGCTGTGTTTTGTAGATGTTTTATGTCCTGTTCGCAGCGTAGAGATTAGGGCCGTCTCGTTGCTGTAATCACATATGTACACAGCTGTTTGTTGTGCGTCATCTTTTTTGCTGTGCAGCTGTGTTTGCATGATACACAGAGCAGTTTATGGCAGGCAAATTATGCATCCTGTAGATGAGAACTATAGGTTTTAATGACATTATCTGCACAGTGAAGCTGGGTCTAATTTATTTAGCTGTATTTGAAGAGGAATTGGCTCATCATGGCATCAGTGTCACTGCCATTGCAGCCAGAAGATATATTTGTGCATCTTAAAAGTCGTTAGATGCTTAAATATTTGCATATCATAACCCTTAACAGCAGTATCATGGCAATGCAAAGGCTGTGCAGTTCCTTTAGTAATGAGGAAAAGGTCTCTGTTTTGGGACTTTATACATCAGTAATATCAATAATTTCAGCCCAAAGAATCTGCTTAGATAGACATGTCTGGAAATACAGATGTTAGTGTACCCTTACTTTGATCTGTTGTACTTATTTTCCTTTTGAATAATCCCTCATATTTCCATTGTGTCATTCAGGCCAAGCAGCAGTATGAGAAGGACGAGAGGAGGAAGGAGCTGAAGAGGCAGAGAGGGGAGGATACTTGGATGCTCCCTGAGATCAACCAGAGACTGCAGGAGATAGAGGACGTAAGATACAAAGTGGTTGCACTGCTTAATCACTGTTTTGCTGTAGATTGTTATTGCATGCCAAGTCACAACTGTGCTGTACCTTAAAACAATAGTGACTATGTTGCCGGTCTGCAACATTATACAGTGGCTCTACATCATGACAACATTGTGTGATTGTATCAAACATTTATGTTCGCTTTCACTGCCATTATGATTTATATTGAAGTAGTTATTCAGAGGAGAAACAGGAAGATATTGATGATATTGATGGTGATGTCAACAGCTATGATGTCTTCTGGTGTAGACAATCATACTTTTGTAAAATAACAATAACGGGACTGATGAAAAAAACAAAAACATAATTCATGGAATCTACAGGAGGGCTCTGTAAAGAGCAAGAAGAAGAAAGAGAAGAAATCCAAAAAGAAAAAGGAGAAAAAGAAGAAGGCCAAGAAGGAGAAAAAGACAGCAGAAGATGGCTCTAATGACAGCTCAGAGGTAAGTTTCAAGACATTGATAAAACAAAATCTTTATTATACAGGGATGGCGGTTTTTTAAAATTCAGCTTTGGGCCTCTTCTTCTATTGTCTATTGAGTATGTCTATTATTTTATTTCTTCATTTTCCATACTTTTAGTTCTGATATGATAATGTCTTGTACCTCTTTGTTTTTAAGGTATGTTGTATGTCATGTCTGTGTCTTTTGAATGGACCTTGAGTCTGGAATAAAAAAGTTGATGATGATGATGATCTTCACCATCGTTTTCTCTCCCTCTCTCTATGTGTCAGGGCTCAGGGGATGAGTGGGTTGAGGCTCACACTCAGACACAAGCTACTAAAGCGTGGCAGGTTCCTGATGCGTCCAAGCCTTCAGAGAGCAACCGCAGCCCAGCACAGAATATCGAGGTAACTTCCTTACCCGGTCTCAAGTATACTGAATGTTTTATTTTCATTAAAGATGTTTCAAGTAAAAATAGTGAAGTCCCTTTTCCACAATGGAGATGAATAAAGAATCTAAATAGAGCATAAAGTGTCTTGAGGTAGTACTGTATCTAGAGTTATGAAGAAGTTTTGGACATAAAGACACACATCATTTGCTTCATCTGCTTTAGTTCCAAACTTACTCACTCATGGCACTATCCACTCAATCTGTTTATCTTTCTTTTTCTTTGTTTAACCACCCACACTGCCTGCGTCTTTCCCATAGAGAGACGAATGGATGACCTTTGACTTTCTGGCAATGAGAACCACGTCCACATCAGAGAAGAGGGCCGAGAAAGAACGACTGAAAGAGGAAGAGAGGGCAAAGGCTGAGGCCATTGAACAGGTGTTGTGTTGTGTGTGTGTGTGTGTGTGTGTGTGTGTGTGTGTGTGTGTGTGTGTGTGTGTGTGTGTGTGTGTGTGTGTGTGTGTGTGTGTGTTTGTGTGTTTGTGTGTGTGTGTGTTTGTGTGTGTGTACGTGTGTACACATATTGTTGTCTGCATGGTGGTTTTGTCTGGATTCTTTTTTTGTGCCCCTGTTGTGCTATTGGCAGTATACATCAATGATTGAAGTGTATGTGTGTTTGTGGATCCTTCAGGCTGGTTTGCACAAATTGGAGCTAAACCCGTACTGGAAAGATGGAGGAACTGGTCTGCCCCCAGAGAAGATGGCTGGCCCTGCAGCAAAGAAAGGTAATAACATAACGGTAGATCAGTTGACTCTATTAAGGCATTAAATAGCAGAACATTTTCCAGCTATGTAAAATATACTATAAACATCTTTTGGTCTCAGCACCTCCAGAATATTTGTTTCTTTCCAGATTTTATTTATTGTTTTTTTTCCAAGCACAGAAATCCATTGAAGAGGAGGAAGAGCTATGATAAAACCTTGCCTCAGTAGATCAGAATTGCCTCACTATTCCCCTCTAGTGAAGGAAAAAATAATATAAAAAAACAGGGTTCATCCCGTCCCCTACAATTACACACTGCTCACACTCCTATGTTTGCTTTTAGCACTATAGCACTATAACATTCTTCAGTTTTTCTCCTCATCCCTGACCACAATCCACAATTCTCTCAAATTCCTGTCCTGTCCCCCTCCAAAGTTCCATTTTGTTGTGAGAAAAGATATATAATAGTAATCTTTTTGTTGGTCTACCCAAAACTGTCCGCTTCAAAAAAGATTTGTGTGATCTTACAGTCACAGTCCTGCTTAAAATGAGATGTAGGTCTGTCACAGGGGAGTTTCTGTAAGTTTGGGATGCACAGCTTTACCCATTTCCCATGGGAAGCAAAGGAATTAGTTGGAGTAGAGATGACTAGAACACATTTACGTGTGCAGAAAAGTCAACATAGAGGTTTGACAGAAGAATAAGAGGACAGATGGAGCAAGATCTTCTTAATCAGGGATTTGGGGAAGGAGAGGGCTAGAGAGACAGACAGACAGTATGCTGTGTTAAGCTGACAAGCAAATGTAGCTATGTGTGCATGGGTCTCTTATCTCTACACAGGAAGTACAGTTCCCTTTAGAATTGGCCTGGCCTCTCTGTGGTTAGCTTTATTTTAACAGCAAGACAAAGGACACACACACACACACACACACTTTGAAAAAGTGATAATGTGCAGCTTGAAGTGGTGCAATCAGAGCAAAGCAATTCAAAAGCCAGCTCTGTGTTGATGACGGTATGACTTTTATCATCACTGGTCACTGCTAACCTGTCGCCCTGGCAGGTGTAAAATGTTCTATTTGTGTATAGTTCATGAATTTTATACAAGCAGTTAACTGCCCAGGACTTTCCTGTATCCTGTAACAAGCTCCAGCACAAAGCACAGTCGCTCATCTATTTCTCTCTTTTTTTCATGAAATGAAGCTGCCTTCAAGTGCAGTCGAGATCATAAAAATGATCTGACGGAAAACAATAATTGTGAAATATAAAGTCTACTTGTGCTACATTGGGGGTTAAAAGAACACAACAGGATGTTACACAAATGGGCCATTTAAGATGACACTTCTGCTGCTGCACAACCCTGCAGTGATTTGCCTGATCACTTGCTTTGGTCTGAACGCGCCCTTACTCGTCTAGTTTCTTTCCTGGATCTGCCTTCCCTCTCTCTTATTCATCAGATCATATGATTCAGCCTTTTTCTTGGGATCTTTTTCAGCTTCTTACACCAAGCAACATTAACTCATGTTCTTTCCCAATTCCTTAAAGGTGCTGTAGGTAGGATTGTGAAGATCCAGGATTTAGCCAAAGAATTTGAACATCGACAACTTCTCAGTCCCTCCCCCCCCTTTCTGCTACAGCCCAAACGGTCTCCTAAGCCCCTCCCCCCACGAGGGAGAATGAACGTGTGTGCATAAGCAGTGATTGACACGCAGTTCCCCCCCCCCAGCCCTGATTGGTGCATCTGAACAGGAAGCTGTGGATTTCTGGCAAATCACACTACAGGCTGTAGGTGGTGCCAGAGGAGCCGGATTTTTTTTTAAATTGCCTGCTTAATGTAGTTCTACTGGAACATAGGGTCAGTTTCAGCAAATATGACAGAAAGTTAGTTTTATAAGTCTTACCTACTGCACCTTTTAATTAACATTTTTTGCAACACACCAGTCTGGTTATTTGATTTAAATTTTCAGATGACGTCAGGAACTGGTGGTGCTGTATTTTATTTCCTTAAACTAAGAAGATTTCAAGTGGCTTAATCTGTGACTTTTTTTTTTTTTTTTTTTTTTTTTTTTCTTCGACTCCTTTTTTTCTTCATTTCTTCATATCCCTCTTTTGATTACTTTTACTCACCATCTCGGTTTTAATACATACCCATACAGTAAAGTCACTAGTGAAGTGACATTGAATTAACATTAGTTGAAATTGCTAAAAAAAAAATATATAGACAAATGACAATATGGAAGATATGACTTAATCCCTGGAGGCTCAGAAGTAGCTAAATTGGCACAAACAAGTTATGTTTTTGTATGTGCGTCTTTGTAAAGGTAACTCTGTAACTATTATTCTCACCTTGTTCCCAGGAGGCCCAGTCGTGAATGATGCAGGTCTGGGCTGGCTGAGGAAGAGCTACCAAAGAATGCAGGAGCAGGCAGAAAGGCAGCAGCGCAGCCTCAATGATGTGGTGGCCGAGAGATACGGAGTGAGAGCTGAAGGCACACTGGCAGCACTCACATACTAGCGTGCACAATTTAGCAGGCACATACAGTTACGCGAAAAAGCCAACGAATAGATAATATTCTGTTTATTGTAAATTGAGTTTTGGACATAAAAATATTGATTGATAGTTACTCTGACTTGTATGTAACTAAATGCACTCAGAAGTAAAGTACACACACACACACAGACACAAGCAAAGCAGAGACATCTTCCTATATATTGTCTTTTTACCTTATCCTTTATAATATATGTTTGTATATGTGCAATTATGTAGTGATGAAAACAGGTAAATGTCCAGAACAAACAGGACGAGAGGCTGACGGCTCAAAATATAAACTGTATATAGTTTATTCACAAAATCTGCATGATCAAAAAACACTAAAAGGAGGAGGACAATAGCGCCAGCCTACAGCTACAAGGCTGTTTAAGTACAAGCTTTCAGTTGACATAATGTTAATTCTGGCAGTTAGCATGGACATTATACAAAAACAGCTGAGTAGATAGTGAAATTTGAGGAACCGCCTTAACAGATTTAAGTAAACAATAACTTCTGTATTTTTTCTGACCCGAGACTTTTTTTTCATCCCATACAGGTGATTGATTTGTGTTTATCTGATGTTAGTATATTGTTTATCAACTTTACAATAGTATCTAGTAGGTAAATAACACTATGTTGTTATTACCACATTTCATTTTTGCAATAGCTAATGCTATGTGCATAGTCATAACATCAATTTGTTTGATGAACTGGCTTTAAGGCTAAAAAAGGAAGCCAGCAAAGCCAAAAAAAGTTTTTTTGGCTTAACTGAGAGGACTCCTTTTAAACTACACTGCAAGCATCTTTAGAGTAGACTACACCAGAGGGCAAGCGACAAAACCCTCTAAACATGTCATAGTAACCTGCTGGAAATTATGAAACAATAATTAAATCTACAGGGTGCTGCTATCAGTTAGATATATCTGTTTTTTTAGTCTCTGAACATTTTCCAAATGACCTTAATGTGTTAAGAGCCGAACTGCAAAACCAAAGAAAGTGTTTCATGTATTTTAATATGTCTTGTATTTGTCCTTTTACAGTCAATGGAAGAATTTCAGCAAAAACTTGCAGATGCTGAGAAAGCTGTGTACGGACAGAGCAGAGGAGGAGAAGGAGACAGAACAGCGAGAGGCGGGTGGAGGAGAGGAGAGGATGAGGCCAGAGAGCGATGGAGGAGAAAAGATGGAGATGGAGCAGAGAGAGATCGATGGAGAAGAAATGAGAGGGAAAGAGATTCATCACCCACAGACAGAGAGAGATACCATGCTGGGAGAGGAGAGGATCGAGAAAGGGGAGGATATCGAGGCAGAGAGGAAGACAGAGGTCGAGACGGAGACAGGTCTAGAGAGAAGGATAGAGAGAGGGACAGAGACGGAGACAGGTTTAGAGAGAGGGACAGAGACGGTGATAGAGACAGAGAGAAAGATAGAGGACGAGACAGAGAGAGAGATCGAGGCGGTGACAGAGAAAGAGATAATGAAAGAGACCGAGATGGGGACAGAGACCGAGAGAGAGATAGGGATAGTGAGAGAATAAGAGAAAGTGCTGCATCATCATCTGGGCAGAACTGGAGTCAACGTTCTCCCTCTCTTGGGTCACTTAAAAGTCGCTTCCTCAAACCCTCAGAGGATGACAGTGGTGAAGGTGGGTTGATGTCAAGGCCTTTTGTAGTAGATGTGTGAGTCAAGTTTTGCGCACGTGGGTTTAACCTTGTGCTCTTTTTCTTTTAACTTTTTTGAAAAGGGAATAACCGACTAATCTGCTCAATTTCTGTAGCAAATCAGGAAACAAAAAATAACTCAACTTAAACTAACATGCCAAGCGCCTATGAAGCCTAAACACGCTTTGCAATTTCTTACCTATGCACCTCCAGAGCGCCGTCCTCCTCCAGCACGGCCATCCAAAGGATTCCTGAAACCAAGCTCTGACGATGAAGACTCTGGTCCAAGTAATACCAGCATGCCATCCTGGAAGAAGAGCAGCAATCCAGCCCGTGAATCTGCCAGCTTTGAAAAACCACAACAGGAGAAAGATCCTGGGAAAACTGTGACTGCTATTCAAGATGTTCTGCGTGGCGATAAAGCCGCTGCGACGACATCAAGGTTTGAAGCTCTTTGTTTGGTTGCCTTGAAAACATATTTTGCTATATGATGTCGAAATGTATTAATTGAATATTCCAGTTGTATGTGTGTTTGGTCGGACTTTATGAATCATCTTAATGGAATGGGAATACATTCTTTACTATTGTGTAAGTACCAATAAAGCAAATTTATTCATCACATTTCCTTTTGGCAGCTTGTGTAGATGTTGGGTTATAAGTTTGATTAGTAATGAGGTCACGAACGCGCACACAGACAAGACAAAACTACAGTTGGAACTTCAAGCCAAAAGTGACATCAGTGCATAAAAGCATCCGTCAGTGTTCGGTCATGTTAATGCATTCACATTCTTACCTCACCAGAGACTTTCTCACAGTAATCCCTTCTATAAAACTGTGTCTTTACATATGTACTTGATAAGTTTCAAAGGGCCTGCAAAAACTGTTAAAGTCCTTATCTGCTTTTGAACATTAGTCTTGACATTCCCAGAAAAACTCCCTATGCCTCTGAACTCTGTAACTCATGTTATCTGTACTATTCTGTCTTAATAGCTATCTTGTCTTCAAAGCACTATGCTTAGTAACAGATATTAAGACACACATAAGCTCCTAACATGATCCTTTGTCTTTAGTCTACACAGTTTCTATTACTTTCTCAAATGACTCCTGCAGAATCATTTTCTCAGTGTTGTTGTCTCTGTTAATTCCTCATGGTCTTTCTTGTAATTGCATTTCTGTCTCTCTTATCTTCCTCTGCATTTCATGTTCTTTAACTTATGCTATATATGCAACATACAGTGTGTGAATATTCTGTCTCACTTAAAGGGACACTGAACTGCGACAACAATTAGTGGCACAGAAGCCCTTGTAAACTGCGTCAAATAATTGCAACATATATGTTTTCCTACTTTCATTGCGGTCCAACATATAGCGCCATTGTAGGCCATATGTCGGAGCTTCACTGCTTTGTAAAGCCACCTTAGTTGTTCTGTGTTGTGCCTCATTAGGCTAAGTTGTTTGGGTAAACCAGCACCCAGAACCCCTGCTGCATGAAATGAGTCTGCAGCGTGGCAGCGGAATGAAATGAGGCTATGAGAAGTGTAATAGCCTAGAATGATGCTTCCCAGGCTGCAGTTCAGATCCTTCTAGGCAAGGCTGTAATGATCTCTGAGGGGGGGGGGGGACGACTCAAATGAATCATAACAGATAAACAGTGTGAGAGCTCACAAGAAAACAACTAAGTGGTTAAATTTAAAACTTCACAGATACGTTTCCCATTAGAGGGGTTTAGACTATTATTAGGGTGGAATAATGAAGTCATTAAATCCTGTTGTGTGGGGGAAATCTGGAGGACAAGAGAACAAGTGCTGAACAAGAGGACACTATATGACAGGGTGTTTGTGTATCGCTAGTATTATGATGTGGTTGTGAAACGTCATGAACCAAATGGACAGATACGTGAAATTGAAAAGGTTTTCTTGTTAAGATTGTACTTTCGTTCTGCCATAAATTGGTTGCATAATGTGGTTGGAATGAGGAAATGTTTGGTATTCTTCGCTACTTAAATTTCCCTTTTCTATCTTTTGGTTTTGGTCTGCCCTTCAAACTCTCCTCTTCATGTTTTACCTAGGAGTGAGAGTGACAGTGAGGAAGAAGAGGAGGAGGAGCTTCCACTGCTGTCAGAGGAGGAGATGAACAAACTTGGAGCCAAACTGGTGAAAGCAGAGATTATGGGTAACACGGTGAGTTGGTTATCATTATGTTACCGTTTGTCACTGTATCGGGCTGAGTATGAGACAACTCTGATTATAAAACGACCCGGCCTTTTCCAACACCTGCTTTAGGAAAAATAATTTTTTTAAGATGACAAACAATTTATTAGCCTCATCCTGTTGGGAAGAGGTCCCTGAGATACTATTAGTCCAAGGATAAAATAGTCTGAAGCCTTTCTCTCATAAAAATTAAACCTAAATTACTTACATAGGCATAACATAACATAAATCCCACATTTGTGCAGCTTGTTTATCAGTCATATACTCACACACACTCCTGTCATATTTTTGCTGTGTTCGGAGTAATATTCACCAGCTTGTTTTCACTCATCAAGAATTTATTTCCATCTTACACAAGTCGTCAGAATCTCCTGTAGGTTAAAGGTGCTCGAACTGATGTCACGCGTTTTTTAGGCTGCAACATTTTTTTTGTCACATACAGCAAAGATCTCCTCACTATCCGCGAGCTGCCGGTCTCCTGAACACACTGTTAAAAATAAAAAAAATAAAATGCGGTCTCTGTAGACAGCCCAGGCTCCACAAACGCCAACAAAAAGAAACTTCGCCAACCTACACCACCAAACATAACCAACAGTGTTCCAGCCAATAACCGACAAGAAGGATTTGGGGGTGTGGGTTGGGGGGGTTAGTGCGCATGCACATGAAGGGGGATGTGGGGAGTGGAGGAGAGAGAAGTGTGTAGAGTGAAGTTAGCTAGCCTCCGTTTTGTTTGACAATACTTCAAACGTCAACAAGAAGTGACGTCACCCAACTTCGCTTACAGCACCTTTAAACTGGACTAAATACTTTTAGGAATAGGGTTGGGTACCGAAACTCGGTGCCAATAGGGAACCGGTGCCGACGTAAACGGTAGTAACGAGACCGAATAAGAACGAAAGTTTCGGTGCCTCATTTCGGTGCTTGACTTTACACTACACCTGACAGCATGTAACGTTAGCCTACCTTTAGCTAGCAGCTGGATTAAACACCGGTAAAATGCTGACAGCTAACGTTAAACAGTGTAAAGTGTGACTGTATTTCACTGTGGAGGACTTCAACAGCGGGATGTAACAGTCTCGCTCTGGACGGCAGCAGCCGCTGCTGTTGTCGCAATTCATAGATATACAGTAGTAGTACTAGTAGTACTATGTTTATATGGTCGGAATTAAACAACTCCAGACGGTGCGTTCACTTCGCAGCTGCCGTTGTCGGAATTAAACAACACAGACGGTGCGTTCACTTGCAGCGCCTTGCCGGAATTAAACAACACAGACGGTGCGTTCACTCGCAGCTGCCGTTGTCGGAATTAAACAACACAGACGGTGCGTTCACTTAAAACAGGTTGCCTCGTGGTGCATTCACAGTAATTGTAAAATACCCTTTCCCATCTGGGGTTCAACAGCAATTTACTGGTGAAATAATATATAGTTATTACATTATTATTAAATCTTTAATTTTGACCATGGCCTTAGCAATAAACAAGTCACTGACTGTTGTTTACTACCCTTATTTTTTTTCTTCTTTTTTTTTTTTTTAAACTTTATTGAAAAGTACCGGTTTAGGCACCGGCACCGTTTTAAAAGTATCGATTTAGCACCGGAATCGAAAAAAAACCAAACGATACCCAACCCTATTTAGGAATGACTAACTCCGCAACATTAAGGCAACCCATAATCCAACACTGTCTTGATTAAATGTTATGTACTGTATGGACCGGTACTTTCTATTCCTCAAATATAACACGACCACAAGTTTTTCATGCACATTATCCCAAAAGCAATATTGTCCTTTTTTTTTTACATTCTTACACTTTATGTACTCATCACGTTTTGGCATTTAAAGATACTAATCACATAGAGTTTACACTGCATTTATATAACTCCAACATAAAAACAAAAATGAATATACTTATTTGTCAATTGAAAAACTGTTGATTGAGCTTTTACTCATTGTGATGTCTATATATGATTTACTTTTTCTCAGCACACTTGCTTTGACTCTTTGTGTAGATTTACAGCACATCAGGGATCCTTTCATTTATAGCGCTCATTGATCTGTGCACTCAACTCCCCCTTTGCCTGTCTTCATGTGTCAATTCTAAGTATGCTATTGGGATCTCTAATGGAGAGCTGTCTGTTACCACGCACGCACGCACGCACGCCACGCACGCACGCACGCACGCACACACACACACCCCCTTTTAAACCCTGTTACTAAGTGTTATCAACCAACCTGACATCCAGAATCTCCCTACATGATAAAGCAATCAAACGGATATTCCCAAACGTGTGTGTGTGTGTGTGTGTGTGTGTGTGTGTGTGTGTGTGTGTGTGTGTTGTGTGTGTGTGTGTGTGTGTGTGTGTGTGTGTGTGTGTTAAATTCCTTTAACAGTTGTGCACTTGCCTTTTATGTCTTGTACATAAAGGTATATATCTCTCATGGCAGTATGGCTTAAGAGGTTCTGCTTGCTTAGGACAAATGTTTTTTTTTCTCTCAGTCCTCTGTAGTTTCAGAGTTCAGCCTCAAAACGCTGTTTATCTGGCGATTGTCACACACACTTGAATTCAGAAAAGCGGCAGCTATATATTGAAATGTGGCCTTTAAAACATTTACAGATGACAATTTGTATTTACATATCTGCCAACATACATGCCCATATGATATGTATATGATAATTCAATGACCGCTGCTAATATAAGCCTTCCAATGTATTTGTCAGGCTCTACTTTTATAGGCTTTATGTACATGTTGAAATTAGAAAAATAAATTACTTCATTCTTATATTTCCTTTCCACATTGCGTGTTACCGAAAAACCTGTATACAGCAATATTGACTTATTTTGTGTGTGTGTGTGTGTTTTTTCTTCAGGCCATGGTCGAGAAGCTGAAATCCCAGCTGGACGCAGCACACAAGGCCAAAGAGAGCCACATCGCACGAAAGAAGCTACTAGAAACAGCCAAGTTAAAGCAGGTCTGTAAATGCGATATTTACATCTTACACATTCAGTTCCTCCCCCCCAAAAAGGAAACTGTGATTGGAGTTTTAAAAAGATGGTATAAACGATTCCTTTTCTCTCTTTTTTTCTTCTCTCCTCTTTTTATCGATCCATTTGCTATCTAAATACTTTGTTTCATGAGAGCAGTTTCCCCTGTGCTGATATCTATACAGCGCTAAATTACCCAACACACACAAACTCTGATACACATGTGTAATCTCATAAATTCCCAGATGCAGACATCTTCTAATTGGAGATATATATATATATATATATATATATACTCTCAAATCATGCACAGATGTAAACATGCACACAGTAATACATAGATACAGAGAGTCACACACAGCCCTTAACCTGACACACACAAACAGACTGACTCTTTCTCTGTCAGATGTATCTGTTTCTTTTTCCTCTTCCATAGTCTAAATGCTAATCCAAACACTCAGGGCTATATCTTTTCTAAACTTCACACACCCACACACACACAGCAGGTTGCGGCAGAATCCATCGCTCTCACTGTGCAGGGAAGAGAAGTGCCCCACACTAACACACACACACACAAACCCACACACATGGTCTTCAGATGAAACTAAACTTTCAGCTGTTACGTCTGACTGCTTTTAAAAGGAATTTGTTTGTTTTGAAATCTCTTCGCTGCTCAGCTCTTACGTCTTGCTGCCTGTATGGAATCGGCTCCTGCTTGGCATTTTAGCAGACCCTAATGGGAAACAAATGTCTTTCAGCATGCACAACACTCTCCTACCAGGGGTCATTCAGAGTGCGCCCCCCCGTGTTTATGTGTGTGAGAGAACGAGAAAAAAGACGGATTGAGAGGGAAACAGTAGAGATTAGATACATTTATTAAATACAGGCAATTAACAGAGAGCAATGGAAGTGCTCTGACACCTCCGCACTGCTTTATCTCCTCTCTTTGGCATACACACTCTTTCTGTAAATGCAGAAATAAATAGAGGCCTATTTCCGACATGAGCAGACTCCAGACAACTTTATAAACACATGGAAAGCAGGCTGTGATTATTTATGTAACCTGTATATTATCATTTGGAAGTTACGCCAGATTTATCCCCACTAAGGCTGTCCTGTCCAAATTAGAAGACTAGCGTAAAATCCTCAGCAACGTTTAAAAAAAAAAAAGAGTCATAATTCTTCCATTTTAGTGCACTCATCAGCTGAGAGAGCACTCACACTCAGATGTGAGTGATAGTGATGTTAATCCTTCCAATCCGTGTTGTTATAGAAGACTTTTGGTTTGTCTTCACTATTTAGTGTTTTGACTTTTGCTGCCTGTCTGGCTCATATTTTCACTGCGCGTGTTCGAGCCTTGAAAGGCCTAACTGTGTCGACCGGAGAGAGGAAATATTCTCCTCCATCATTTTGTTTTTGACAGTCCAGTTTCATTTTCTTGTGACTGCCTCCCATCCTCTCTGCTACTCCCACCTTGTTCTTGTTTTTTGGCTGTCCGTCACTACCTGTCACGTCAAACTTCAGTCCTTGTGCAACTCAGACTTCAGCTTCTCATAACAAGCAAACTTTTTGATCTTTGAAAAACGCTGACCTGTGTTGAGAGCTAAATTGGCACTGAAGCAGCAGGTTTATGAGCTCATTCTACCTCTGAAGGTTTTGAACAGAAGTCAGGTCTTGTAACATTTTGTCAAAGGTTCTCTAAGAAAAATGCACCAAACTGTCATGTACAATTGCTGTCTATAACTCTTCAAACATGTTTGTCTTCACAGAGGAACAACTTTAATCTAATTCAACTAGGTGATCACAGAAAGTTTGAATATATTTAGACAATTGTTGGAATGAATGTTTACATCCTGTGAAATGATTATGACAGATTAAACCCAGCCCATTCAAAACTAACGACATTTCTTTGAAATGAGTTACTTAATCTGTCCTGACAACCCCTCGTTTCTCCTCTTACTCCCTGACACACATCTGCCGCCATGAATCTAACACATATCCATATTGCCAAATGCGTATTGTTAAATTGCATTAAGTTGCATTCTCTAAAATACACAAATGAGACTGGCAAGTCAGTTAAATTGGTAAATGTTACACAACAAATTAAAACGCTTCTTTTTTAGGTATTGCATGTCAATTGGAATCACAATTTTCATTTTGATTCAACTTGTAGCTTTAGGCCTCTCCATGATGGGATTAAAGCTTGTGCTTAATACAGGCATCCATGTTAAATATTATCAGCAAACGTAGCATGTATGACCTGGAATTGGATGCAGACATTACATCATTGATCATTAGTATTGAGGGATTATCCTTTTCTTCACTTGAGTATCTGTTAAATGCCCAAAGGTGCATGCATAAAACATTTCAACTCTTCGGGAATACTGTTAGTCTTTTGCATTGTTATACAAAAGCCCAAATGACCTGGTTGTGTTTTATTTATTTTTTAGGTCACAGGTCACTCTGGTGAGGACCAGGAAATCCTGCTGTTCAGAACGGACCAATCAGGTCGCGCCTGGCCAGTCAGTGCCCCCTCTGGACCCCAGGAGCCCCACGGAGGACGACGGAAGAAGAAAGCGGTAAAGAGAGAGGGATGACTGGTGGAAAGAAAGTAGAAAAACAAATGACAGGACAGCAGGGAGGGACTACAAAGGAATTAAAATATATACTGCTGTGAAAAATAAATCTTGAACTGCATGAAAAAGCCACTCCTTAGGGCAAAAACAGAGATGATCCTGCACACTGTTGCACCTAGAAGACAGAGGTATTGAGAAAAGGCGACGCAAATGAGAGGTTTGTGTCCTGCTATTTGTTCCGTGTCGTTTGGTATTCATCAGAGTGTGTAATGAAAGCAGGAACTCCACCTGCCTCTGAGTAGAGACGTGAAATGTAAACAAAGCTTTCCAGTTGACTCTCTGTTTATGGTTATTATGAATTTTTAAAGTGGCCCAATCTCCTTTACTGTCTGTCTCCCTCATGATCAGTCTCTCGCTCTGTCCAGTTCTGTCTGTCAGAGTTCGTCTTTCCAGGTTGTCATCTTCTTCTACCTCTCTTCTCTCCACTGTCCTTTTGTCTCTCACGTTCTCATTCCCCCTTTCAAGGATGTGATTTGAATAGATTTTAGGATTGTGTCTTTTTTTTCTTCTTGTTTTACCACTTTCTCTCCTTGTCTCTTTTTTTCACATTATTCTCCCTTTCCCTCTGTCTTCAGATTGAGACCCATGTTGACGGGGAGCGTGTGCGCTACTTCCAGGATGATGACAATGTGGGTCTGAAGGAGATGGTGAGGAGGGAGAAGATGAGCTCTGCACAGGATCAGAACGCCCTCTACTCTCGCATGGCTGCCAAGGTAAGAAAACGTTCTTCATTCAGTCGTATAAAAAACGATTCATAGAGCCGCTGGAGGTCAAAAACACCAGGTTACCTTTTAAAGGTCCCATATAATGCTCATTTTCAGGTTCATACTTGTATGTTGGGTTTCTACTAGGGCTGGGCGATATGGACCAAAAGTCATATCCCGATATATTTTGGCTGAATATCGATATACGATATATATCCCGATATTTTTTTCCGCGAATTGAGAGCAAATGTTCAGTCAAAGCCCAAATCAAATATGACATGTCACAAGTAGTTTCATAGAAACAGTTGCAAAATCAAATAAATAATAAACCGGTTTCTTCACCTGGTTCATGATTAAATGCTCAGCTGTTCAAATAACAATAAAATGTAAACCTAAATACTGTATAACAGGAGTAACTTTTTTGAAATCAAAGCTCCATAGGCTATTTGTGATTCGTTCCAAAGGTCAATTAAGCTTTTGATATTAATATAATCTACTTTGTTAAAAATGTAATGCCTCATGCCTGTAAGCCTAGGTTATAGTCCCATTCTTCCACTTGATACTGCTTCCACTTAAGTAAACTAAAAGATGAACTATCGACTACAAAACAAAGAAACTAATTAATGTGTTAATACAAAGAATATTTATTATGATCGGTTCACAGATCTGAGTCCAAACGGAAACTTCACCCTTCTGAACTAAGAGTTTCTGCTTCAAGGTGAAGTTTAAACAGACTGAAATGTCCAGGCTCATTCCTCCACTATTTATTTCTGTATGTATTTATGCGTTACATGTAATTTTAACGGGGCTGAGCTCCAGATCCTGCAGCCGCAGCCGTTCGCTGCCCCGCTGTAGCTTCTTTCAGTCGCGCCGCCGGCAAACTTAGTGGAACTTTCCGCCCGATATCGACATACAGTTTGTCCTGGACTACGTGTAAGATCCTACCGATCACCACTCTGTCTTTGGCTGGTCCGATCTGGATCAGCGGGGACCGGCAGCGGGGTAAGGGCTGTGTTTTTGCCCGCGGGAAGAAACGCTGCGGCCCGACGGGGCTCTCCGCCTCCCCTGCCGCGGAGCTCAGATTGCTGGTCGGCGGCATATATAATCATAAAACACATTGTCACCTGTTAAATGTTATCCATTGCGGTTTGTTCTTTTCATTTCCTCTATCGAACATAATTAAGCAGTACAAAAGTCCGGCATCTTTAGCGTTGATCTGAATGCTTTGGCCCCTGTTCCAAGATGGCGGCGGGTTTTGACGTATGTTTAGAACCTCACGGCGACATATCTATGGGAGCAAGGATCACATTTGAACTATATCGATATATGCGATATGGTCTAATTCCATATCTCATTTAAAAATATATCGATATATTTGTTTATATCGATATATCGCCCAGCCCTAGTTTCTACTACTTTACATGCTTCAATGTTCAAAAAACAATTTATTTTTCTAATACTGTCTGTCTGAATATATATCTTTACTCACCCTCTGTCTGAAACTTTCTGTTTTAGCGCCTGTCTCTTTAAGCCCCCCTCCTGAAAAAGCCCAGTCTGCTCTGATTGTTCAGCGTTTACAGGTCTTCTGCATCTGCGCTCTCCGAGTCTCTGCACCACCATTGCAGCCGGGGAATGACTATAACGCCACTGTAGCTGCACTTTCTACCTATATATGTTATAGTTGTGACATAACAACCGTACGGAAGTCTTAACGGCTCGTTTAAAGGCAGTTTCTGAATACTGGCTGTGTGCATTTCTCTGTGGATTGAGTAACAGTATTTATATAGCACTTCAACCTGCTTTATAATAAAAAATGACATGAAAATCTCACTTTTTATAATATGGGACAAGTTATTCCCCAGCTTGGCAACATACATTTTTAACCTAAGAGCTGGTGTTATCACAATATTGCTACTTTAAACTGCAATTATGGAGTCAGAGACTGTGTGCTCATAACACATAACTGAAATCAAACATAATCAAAGCAGCCGAATGCATTTGTTTGATCATTTAAAATGCAGGTTTGCTATCATTTGAACCTCAAAGCACACCTGGATTTGCTCTATAGCACAGTGGAGAACCATTGCCCTGGCCCTGGTGGGTTTGCATATTGTCACTGAGTCAAGGCTGCTGTTTTTACCCTTTCGTTTCTGCTATTGGTCCCTTTTCTTCTCTGTTGTGCTTTCTCTGACCTTTCAGATTGGACTCTACATCAGAGTTAATCAGAGAATCGCGTGCACTCGACATAGTGGCAGCTTTCTGAACTCATGAAGCGAAAAGAAACATTTTATTTGCTTTATTTGGGCTGGAAATAATAAATCAATGCGGGACAGAACTGTTTGTACCCGAAGTTTGCAAAAGTTCGGCGGATCAAGTTGGCTTGCACTCTGGCTTTTGTCAGTTGTTGCAGTCACTCCTGCCTAATATGGACACAAGTGTATCCACATCACAATTTATATAAGAAATCATCCTTACTCACTTGGTTTTAGAGGTATTTTGTAGTAATTTTATGAAGCCTATTTTATAAACTGTTAACTTATACATTTTTAATAAAGCACTACTTAGATCAAGTGGCAGATGCAATAGAGGGAGATTGATCTGGGACTTGTTGGTGTAGTAGAAAAAAAAAAAGTTTTGATACAGAATTTGTCAGAACAAAACAGAACTCTTATTCACTGCAGTGGGTAGCTATTTATTTAGAATAATTTGTGGAGTGATTGTACTCTGTCTGCAACATATTGCATGTTTTGAATTCAACCCGCTGTTTCAGAGCCACTGCTTTCTGAGGTGTGCATGATTATTTTTGACTCTCATAAGAGCCCCTGATAATTCCTACCTATAGTTAGGGATGGATTCTGTTCCATTTTCGTTCCGGCTACAGGTCAGCAGAATACTCGTTAAGCTCAGGTGATAATGAATCTCTTATCAAGCCCTTCATCTCTCCTCCTTCCTGTTTTATTAGCAAAGAGCAATGGAGAACATGCAGGTTCTCATTTTGAGCGGACTCGCGGCAGCAGATTAGATCAGCTGCGCCTGAAAACTTGATAAAAACAACCTAATGTTGCTCCCCTAATATATACTAAAGGTTTCCTGGTTTGATTAAATTTTATAAATCAATCACCCATCCCCACCGTAGTGATATAAGCTAGATGAAGGCAGACATAGAAATATGACATGGTAAAAGTACAGATCTACTAATGTGCTGTATGTTTGTGTGTTTATGTGAGGGATCATCTAGATTCATTTGGTCATGCTCTTAGGAAGAGGGAAAGGACATACGCTTAGGATTTGTTCTGTCAGATTGCTATGCATTTGGTTCTGTGTCGTTATGCATTTTTTTTTTTCATCCACTACTACTCTTAGATCTACTTGTCTCTCTTTCTGCGACACTCTCTCTCCTCCACTGCGTGCTTGAAATAGCATAGACGAACAAGACGTACAGCCGCAGATGGGCACTGGCAGGTTGTGGTGCATGTGTCAGTCTATCAGCCGTTTTACAGACTGTACTTTTCTGTGAGCCGAGACACATTTTCCTTCTTTCCTCTTCTTGTTTACTTCTTCTCGAGTTGCTATGGCAATAAAAAAACACACACACACACACACACACACACACACACACACACAATCACTTAGCCTTACTCATATATTCATTACACATGCATGTGTACAGTATATACACACATGCTCTGCACATACAAAGAGTGACACTAAAAATACATCTACTGTTACCATGGCAGAGCTTCTATAAATTCCAGTTGTATCCATTGGTCAGAGACAAAGTCTGTTAGCAGACTAGCATTGTCTGGAGATTTAATGTAGTGTGTTTTTTAATAAAACATGAGCAGTGTGCCAGACATATGTCCATCCCTTCCACACTCCTGCTACATGCTGAATTCACAATCTATAATTTAAATTGCATCATGAATGTGTTTATCATTAGCGGAGACAAAATCACCAGCAGTGAACCTGAAGGCCGATTTATTTCTACCAACTGTGTATTTAATCTACGTGTGTGATAGTATGTGTGTGTTTTAAGAAAATAAACCCGTCTCTTGGACAAATGCAGCATATGCTGCTGCGCACTTAGCTGCAGTCTTTGCGCACACACACACCACACACACACACACACACACACACACACACACACACACGCATTCCCTCCCACACTGTCAGTAACTAATCCAATTTTCACTCACACACTCACTCCTACACAACGAGTCATGCACACACACTTCAGCCATGCTTGCCTCTCGCTCTCTCACATGCACACAGATTCCAACCTGTTGCCCGGTCGCCATGGTGACAAGACTCCGACATAGAAACACCAGAGTCAATACTCGCAATCCTGCATCACACTGTTAACACACACCAGAGACCAACTTACATACAGGGCAGTTCAGACACACACACACACACACACACACACACACACACACACACACACACAATATGGCATGGAAACGGCACAGACGGTAATATTGCGTCAGCACCTACATACACCAATTAGTAGCTACCAGCCAGTTTCTAAGAACAGTCGATATCTCTACAGTAGGGTTTCCATGACTTTCTTTCCTGTTTTAATACGTGTCAGTGCAGAAAAGTTAGTGTTAAGCCTGAAATAAAAAGTGAAAGCTACATTTATTCTTCTTATCAATAAAAAATATCCCGACTGTATTTAAATACAACACATATATACTTTAGCGTGCCCCCTCATCATTTTCTTTGAAGAAAATACACCAGATTTCGCCAAGAATGATCACACTCCTGTTAAACTCTTCTCACCATTTATCTCTTCTCCCCTGCGTCTCCACCTGTTCTCCCTCTTCTCCTCTCCCTGTCCTCCATTGTGCCCGTCGTCTCCATCACCACCATTTCTGCTCCACTCGACTTTCCAGATGATGGGGAAGACAGACGGTGACAACTACACACTGGATGACATGTTTGTGTCCGGTGCAGCGCAGCGGGAGGGCGAGGGGAGGGAGGAGGAGCGGATGAGGAGCAGAGCCATTGGGGAGAATAGGAGGCTGGCTGCCTCCATGGAGAAATGCCAGCGGTGCTTCAGCAGCCAAGAGCTCCAGAAGCACCTCATAGTGGCAATAGGGAGCAAGGTAAGGGATCCTGAATGCATGAGGTTTTGGGACATGGGAATTTGTGCTGAAATCATTAGTCGCCTGATGGATGAGTCAGTCAACAATTTTGACAATCAAAGTAATTTATCATACAAAAATGCAAATCATTCACTGGTTGTTTGCCAATTAATGTTCTATCAGTCAACAAATAGATTAATAGACTTGCAGCTCTCAATTGAAAAACTTTAGGTTTCAGACTGTTGGTCAGAAAAAAACCTATAGATCAATTGATGCATTTCTAAATTTTGTGTACTGCATGTGTTTGCCATCTTGTGTCCAGGTGTACCTGAGCCTGCCTGCGGGAGTGTCGATGACAGAGGGCCACTGTCACATCTGTCCTCTCCAGCATCACTGCTCTGCCACCGGATTGGATGAGGATGTCTGGTCAGAAATGCAGGTGCTCAAAGGCTAAAGTGACAAATTCCAACTTGTATGACTGTCGTTTTACAGCAGTGGTAGATATACTCCGAACCATTCATTTTCAATTCTTACTTCAAACAAGAATGATTAAAATTCAATCAAGTCCATTTCTGTGCTGCTTTGCTGTCCTCAGCTGTTCCGGCGTACTTTGGTGCGAATGTTTGAGTCCCAAGAGCTGGACTGTGTGTTCATGGAAACACACATGAACCCACGCAAAAGACATCACCTGGTCCTGGAGTGTATCCCACTACCGCAAGAACTGGGTGATATGGCACCCATATACTTTAAGGTGTGTGCGTGTGCGTCTGCGTGCTCATCATTCTGATTAAGTTCATTTTGCCAAGTTTTACACAGGGAAAGCAGTATTGTAGGGACTTGTTGCAGTAGTGTGGTAATACACCAGTTTCTGTGTGTCTTCAGAAAGCTATCATGGAGTGTGATGAGGAATGGGCCATGAACAAGAAGGTCGTCGACCTCTCTTCGAAAGACATCCGCCATGCTGTATGCCCACCCCTTTGTCCGTCTTTTACTCCTGTCTGTCATTTTTACAATATTTCTGGTTTGTCTGGTTCTTCTACCCTCCCATCCTCGTTAATTGTTGTTTGTTTATTGCATCGTAGGTTCCTAGAGGTCTGCCCTACTTTGCTGTAGACTTTGGACTCCAGGGAGGTTTTGCTCATGTCATTGAAAATGAACAGAAGTTCCCCCATTACTTCGGCAAGGTAGTGTGTGCATTAAGGCTGTTATACTGTGTACTTGGTACATCAATATGTGTTCCTCTCTTTTTAGCCAGTTGGAAGTCACACTGTCATTTAGTTCCAGGATTTTCATAAAACTTTACTGTGGGTCACAGTTAGAAATGGGTTGATACAGATGCATTAATGACAAATGTGTCAAATGCAGTCATACATTTTGCCTACAGCTATGTCATGCAAATATTGCTTCAAATGAACATTGTAATGATTTGTAATCCTTATTTGATTATTCTGCCATAACAAATTAATTCCAGTTAATTTTACAGCAATATTTCGATGTAACCAAATCCCTCTTCACCATCACAGGAAGTGGTAGGAGGCATGATGGACTTGGAGCCGCGACGTTGGAGAAAGTCAATTAGAGAGAATTTTGATGACCAGAGGAAAAAGGTCCTACAGTTTGCCCAGTGGTGGAAACCATACGACTGCACAAAGACTGAGGGCTAGCTGGACACACTCACAGAAAGGTGTACACTTTGCCGACGAGTGAAGATCTACACACACACACACACACACACACACACACACACACACACACACACACACACACACACACACACACACACTCACTGTATATGCAGAAATATATAGAGGCCTATTTCCGACATGAGGAGACTCCAGACAACTTTATAAACACACGGAAAGCAGGCTGTGATTATTTATGTAACCTGTATATTATCATTTGGAAGTTACGCCAGATTCATCCCCACTAAGGCTGTCCTGTCCAAATTAGAAGACTGGGGTAAAATCCTCTGCAATGTTTAAAAAAAAAAAGAAGTCATAATTCTTCCATTTTGGTGCACTCATCAGCTGAGAGAGCACTCACACTCAGATGTGAGCGAGAGTGATGTTAATCCTTCCAATCCGTGTTGTTATAGAAGACTTTTGGTTTGTCTGGAAAACCATACGACTGCACCAAGACTGAGGGCTAGCTGGACACACTCACAGAAAGGTGTACACTTTGCCGACGAGCGAAGATCACACACACACACACACACACACACACACACACACACACACACACACACACACACACACACTTTTGTACCTACCAATTCTGAATTTGATGTAAAATTCCTATTAGAAGTTATGTGAGAACATTTTTACTCAAAATAAAAAAATACGAAAAAATGACCTTGAGTCATGTATTTGTTATTTTTATGTTACATAACCATGCCAGAAATAGTGTCTTATCACCATTTCTTTTATGTTTAAAAGGCCCTCGAGACCTGACCGCTAGTTTTTGAAGGTATTTTAGTATCCAATAAGACTCGGGGATGTTTTTGTGTTTTGTTTTTTTATTTTTTTAACAAACATGGACAGTATATTGTGGCTTTATTGCTAGATTCTCCCACTTCCTGCCACATATACAGCTAGGTTGGTGGATTGTGGAACATCTATGAAGCAGGTCTTGCGGCCATGACCTAAATTGGAGCCGTGTCTGTGTGTCCTATCCTTTTTTTTCACATTCGCTGAATTTGTATAAATCACAAAAGATGAAGCTTTTTGCTTTTTATTGCAGTACTTGTATATGTGGTCACGGGCAAAAAAGGCTTCAGGATTTTCTCACTCTTGCAAGCTCTCCAGTCTGACAGTTAATGAAGCGAGCATTCTGCTTAATGCATGAATCCCTCTTATCCGAAACCTAAAGGAGACACTATGTGGGAGAGTCAGAATAGATACGCGAGATCAGGGATGATTCTGTAGTCAGTCATTTCTTAATATGCTATATGTAGGATATTTGTCTATAATAATTTGTGGTACATTTCAAACCCCTATGCTCATCTCTCTCTCTACAATACAATTTCATATGTTTCTGCCCCCTGTGATTCAAATATATATGGGGAAGTATTTCTCACTTCCATAGAAGGAAAAAGGGCCCTGTTTTTCAATCCAATGGAGTGAAATGTTGTAGTCGTAGTCTCGGAACAATTTTAACACCAGGGCCCTTCAAATTTATGATAGGATTGTTCACATACTCCTCAATTTGAACTAATTTCACTAATGGTACGTGTTGAGAGCAGGGAGATTGTCCTTTTCTTGCAGGAACCAGACTCCAGTCCCTGTCAGCAACGACATTGAGGCATGGAGGAAAGTTAATTTTCCTAGGAAGAGTTGTGTATTATTAGTATTATTAGTGTTATTATTATGACATCAACTTGGTAGGGCCTGTTTCTTTGTATAGATCAGCACGCCATGGCGACCATTGTGTCTCTGCTGCTAGGCAGTCAATGGACTGTGGATTATTTGTTTATATGTGCATCAGAGGGCCAGTTCCATCGTAAGTCAACAGTAATTGTTTGTCAGATACCTCTGTTGCCCACCACTTGAATATGATGTAACTGATGAAAATAAATCCCACCATCAAAATGTGTATTCAAAGGTCCGATCATAAAGTGATAATTTTCAGCAATTTATTCCTGAAATTCATTCTACAACATGCAATTTACTACTCTTTAACCCGATTTGTACCTTTTGAAACCATCCCTTGGGACGGTACAGCAGGTTATTTATATTAGGCAAGTGACAGAGAGGCCCAGGTTCATGGTTAATAGCAACAGAGTGGCGTGGAGTGATATATGGTTATGGCCAATTAGATTGGCTGGGGGCAGATTTATGACCTGAGACAGACATTTTCTCTCCCTGTCTCTGCTGCACACATACAAACACATGTCCTTCCTAGAGTTATTTTGCAACCCCACACCATGCTGTTTCATCCTCTGTAGCTTTTCATTCACTCATTTGCTTCTTCCTTTTCTTTACAATTCTTTCACATTCTCTTTTATATTTCAGTGTCATTCCACGTCACAAGTAGGCAGGAGACATATATTTGAAATAAAGATGAGGCAATAACACTATGTCTTCTGTGTGCCACAGTTGAAATTGACCTGCTTGCTAATGCTAACACACACACACACACACCACTTAGAATAACTAATATATCTAAAAGTTCTAGTGTGTGGTACACAGCATTCAAATATTCAAGTTGTGTGAGTCTGTGTGTCATTGCGGGCAATGCATGGATGTCCGATTGTGTTTTATGTTTGAGTGTGTCTGTATCTCTGGGGAAAACCTGGTTTTGACTTACTGGTGTGTGTCACCGGGCTCAACCTCTTATCTTCCTACATTCCACAACTACACATTTTTTCAGATTTTGCAGACTCTGCTCATCATTGTGTTGGCTCCTGGATGGTTTTGCCTATATGTGTTTTTTTCTCCTGTGTTGTCCAGGGCAATCCATGCTTTTGGACTGCTTGCAAATATGCAGGGTTGTACCTGAGATGACACTGTAATTCTGTCTGCAAAACATTTAGTTATTTCTTCCTCTTCTCATGTAGTCTTATTCACTGCAATACTGTCAATGTATTGCTTAATATTTTCAAACTTACAGCTTAGTGTTGCTTTGCATTGAAATGACTCTGATTTAATAATTCAACCATCCAGGGCAAAATAAAATTCCTCAACCTTTACATTGCTTATTTGCATTTAAATTTTTGTATCATGTCATACCATATAATATCATAAAATAAAGGTTGGAAATGTACAAAAAAAAAGTGTATTTCTGCAGAAAGGGTATATGGACAATTCTTAATTACTGACTACCATCATTTGGAAATATTACTCATCGTATCTATTATAACATAAACACAATCATATGGAAGAGCGCATGACGGTAACCGTAATACATCCAATGATTTCATCAATCCAGTTCATTTATATGGAGCAATGCCACTGAGACTCAGGGTTGGAGTGCTCCATACTTAATTTCCATAGTAATGTTATTAAAATGTGATGTCATCCATGTTAGATGTACCAATTGAATGAGATTACCATGATACCCCACGAGTTGCCCTTTCTATTTATTCTAATTCCACGACTGCACAGTTACTGAGCTGTTGCCCTGTCTGCACTCAGCTATAGATGACTGCCTGCTCGTGGGCCTATGTTCTCTGGAACAGTATTTTATTTCATTTCGGTGTTGGCTTTATTAAATGCCCACATTATTACTGATGGATGGCAGACTGATTGCTAAGAGCAAGCGACCAGATAAGGAAAGAGAAAGAGAGGTGGAGACTGTGTGTGTGTGTGTGTGTGTAGTGTGCGTGTAGTGTGTTCGAGAGAGAAGGAGCAAAATTATATGCAATGTATTGGGGTCATGCTGCTCCAGAAAGTCAAATGAATTAGTAGGCACCTCCAGGAAATTACACTGTGGTGTGTGTGAGTGCATCATGTCTGTTTCAGTCTCTCTCTCTGTCTCTGTCTTCTCTCTCTCTCTCTCTCTCTCTCTCTCTCTCTCTCTCTGCGTGTCCCTTGGGGGCCCTCAAATGAACAGACATGCTCTGCCAATCAAGGCCAAGGTCATGGCTGTGATTAGACAGACACGAGCTTCATTCTGTTTCTCTGATGGGAGGCAACAAGCGTGTGCCACTGCTGCCAGCTCCATTATCTGCCTGTAGAGCCATATTTGTCCTTGCATACCCATGTTGAACACATTTGGCACATTGCCATGAACTTGGTTTACTGGCCATGACTGTTTGATTACAATCAGATGTTGCTGAATTGTCATTTTCAGTTAGTTAATTGAGAAACAATCATCTGTTTGTTGGCTGCCAAGATGTCAACATGATAGGAAACTGTAAATGACACTATTTAGAAATAAATAGGAATAATGACCCAACTTTTTTTTTAAAGTTTTTTGGGGGCATTTCAGCCTTTAATGGAAAGAACAGATAGATATGAAAGGGGGAAGACATGCAGGAAATGGTATCAGGTCAGACTCAAACCCTGGAACCTTCTGCGTCGAGGCATACACCTCCATATATGTGCGGCTGCTCTACCAACTGAGCTAACCCGGCTGCATAATCCAACATTTTACCAAAAAAAACTATAGCCTATAATCTAGTTTGTTTTATTTTAATTACACCTGATATATCCCCCATATACATGGCTGGATTCATGTTTTAGTTGGCCCTAGAGCAAATATTTGCTGTTGGGCCCCTATTGACTCCCCTTCACCCTCACCTGCTACCTGTATGCATTATAAATTACCATTAAGTGCAGTGCACACAGCAGACTACACATCGCAGCTAGTTTATGTGCAGATACTAAGAGACCAAGTGCTCATGTGCTGGAATCATGTTTTTGACAAAAAAATCCCTACTGAAGGCCAACTTGGCTTTTTCTTTGAGCTCTTAACCCCTGGGATGAGGACTACCATAAGGACATTTCTTCAGTATTGTGTCTGGGCAAAAATATTACAATTAATAAAAAATATCCTATATAAAAGGGATTCAGTATAAAATAGCCTGTATAAAAGGGATTCAGTATTTCTCCACCTGACAGTGTAGACACTTTTAAATTTCAGCCATCCATCAAAGGAAGATTGACAAAAAAATATAATTGTTTGGCTAAAAAATGAAATACAATTATAGATGTATGCTCAGCTATCCATCTATCCATCCATCCATCCATCCATCCATCCATCCATCCATCCATCCATCCATCCATCCATCCATCCATCCATCCATCCATCCATCCATCCATCCATCCATCCATCCATCCATCCATCTTCTGATTGGCTGTGGTTTATGTCCAACTAAAACGCAGAACAGCCGGCTGATGCGTTGGTACTTCACAGCTCGAGCTTGGCAGATCGCTCTGATCTACTCAGAACATCGCCGTGCTGCTGTCGGCTGCCCGCGCGCGCTCACTCTCTCCGTTTTTTCCCTTCTCGCGCAGACGCGCACCTCCACTCCAGCCACCACTTTGCCCGCACTCCGATCTACGACAAAAGAGACAAGACAAAACAAAAGCCAAGAGGAGTGGTGAAGGAATACATGTGAAAGATGGAGTAATGACGAGAGGACGATTAGTTGGCAGACAGACAAGGAGAACCGCTGTCGCAGAGGACAAGGAGGAGGAGAAGGGACGGAGGAGAGAGGGAAGCAGTCACATCTGCCGTGACTTTGGGGGTTTCTCTCCGGCAAAGTGGGGGAGAAAAGGGGAGACGCCACATTCTTCAGAAGCCAAAGAATGTGTCAGAAGAAAGATTAACATGTCTCGGAATTACTGTGGTGGACCACATGTCGATTTCGGCGACCTTTTGTCGTTTTGCAATTTCGTCAGTTATGGTAACGTCTGCTTTAACATAGTTGCCTCGCGAGCCAACGCTCCATTGTATATAACTGCTTAAAAAAAAAATCTATTTTTATATTTTTTATTTGAAGCATTCTTTGGAGCGTTTGGCCTCCAAGTGAAATTTGTTTTGGAGGTAACATTAAAGAAAAACGTTTTTTTTAGGGACAAGACCCCCACCTCCTCCACCCCCTTACATAAATGTTTGCGTGCCTTTAGTGCTCTCGTTCTCGGTCGACCCCCCCCCCCCTCTCCCTCTCCCTCTCCCTCTGAATAGGTTGCTGAGTCCCACACGCAGACAGACGCATCTCATATGCTCACATAGACACAGACAGACCTGGGCATTATCTCACGCGCATGCAAACCCACTTTTCATATGCATACATATTTATACAGACAGACCTTACCCCCCTTACCCCCACTATCTGATGACTCCCCGGCGTAGAGGTGGACGTGGTACGGAACCGACTGTAGCATCATCATCACCCTCAGCACTACCACTGTCATCACCATTCTTCTCCTCCTCTTCCTCACTACCACCATGTCCTCGTCGTCGCGCAAGATCTCCTCCGAGTCGTTCAGCAGCTCGGTGGGCTCGGACTGCGGGCTCGAAAGCCCTGGGGGAGACGGAGGGGACGGCGGTTTGGAGCCGGCGGAGGAGAGCCGAGGCTGCCCCTTCTCCTCCTTCCACTCCTCCCACAGATCGGTGCTCTGGAACGGCCGCAGCCCCGCCGAGAGGTCGGCGTGCCCGGCGGGCGAGGAGCAGCAAGGACCCAGTGGACCCCACAAGAGGGTCACCAGGAGGAGACGGGTGAACCTGGACTCACTGGGGGAGAGCCTGAGGCGACTGACCTCACCCACGGTAGGCCTCCAGCTCAGTCTGAAGAGCTTTACTGTGCCATGTAACATCATTAACCTATTCCCAAGTTGTAGTGCCATATATTTATAAAGGCATCGTGTCGCCTATAACTACCGTACTTTAATATTCAGGGTCCTATGAATACTATCCTAACATACCAATATAGGTTTTCCATTTATTCTAAAATGTATTAAATTGTATTTAGTTTGTTTATCATTTTGTGTACAATTAGAGCTGGGCATTATTGACCAAATCAATGATTGCTGATCTTCAGAAGAAACTCAGACACACATTTTTTTTTGGAGAAAAAGTCATTATTTTGACCACACAGCCTGAGGCATTTATTCCATCACACACAGCTGTCTCCAAAGTCGAAGAGAAACACAGCCATTAAGACCAGGAAAAGACAACCTTTAAGCTATTCCACCATGTATGATTGTGCCAAATCCCAGAGGATGTCTTTTCTCATATCATGATGTGACGTGTGCTGTCTATGAAAAAAGCCTCTTTTCATCTTTCACTTCTGATAGCCTGAATCATCTGGCAGATTATATAATAAATATGTTGTTGTGAGAGAGTGAGAGAGAGAGAGAGAGAGAGAGAGAGAGATGCCCATGCTCTGTCTGTGTAGCCTATACGTAATGATGTGACAAGTGTTTATGTGTGTCTCAGTTGTATTACAGGCTGTAATGTAATAAAGCAGCTTTTAAAACTAAGCGCAATTGTGATGGATGTCGCATGATTTGGGCATTTGCTGTAGCATAGTCCTTGTGACGGTACATCAGTTTGGGATGGGATTGCGTATAGTACAAACTGAAAAATGTGAATCTGCCTCAGGAAATGTTGCACTTTGGTGGCTTCAAATTAGAAAATCCAAGTAAAAAGGTGATGTAATGTAATTTGACTGACAGAGCAAACAAATGTTTTCGAACTCTGACATTGTTTGACTGCTTTATAGTACATAGATGCCAAAGGTGTGACAGAGACTAAATACTTAATTTTACCTAGTTTTGTCCAAACTTCTTTCTGGCCAGTGCAGAGATTTCCTGCCAATATTCGCAGACACCATATTATTATTATTATTATTATTATTATTATTATTATTATTATTATTATTATTATTATTATTATTATTATTATTATTATTATTATTATGTCTTTATCTTTTACAAAAGAAACTCAGAAAAATCAGCAATATCAAGAAAAAAAGGGAAGTAGCCTACAAACAGTGACATTCATAGGCCGACACTTGCAATGTTACAGGAGTTTTGGCTGTATTTAAAACTGACAAATTCTCTGGTAAATACAAAATTAAATCTTTCTACATCTGTTATCAAGTTGTTATGGTTAACATTTTAACTAACTGCTTACTTACTCAGCTAACAAAAACAGTGCAACATGATAATCTCAATGTAATCTTCTCTCTGACCACCTGTAGAATGTATAAGCAATTTTACAGATGTTTTACTTCATGTTTGGTGTGTCTACTCCTGAGAAAAAAATATCTCTCATAGGCTTGCCTAACGTTCAACATTCTTCACCGGTCACTTGTAAACGCGCGGTGTCATGTTGGGCATGTAGAATATCCTACACCAGAGTCAGCTGTGACAGGCTGGTCCTGGTTTAATATGAGGTGGCACTGTTTTATTGAGATAGTGCTGCAAAGTATGATGTTGATTCTCAGTGGTACCAGCAGTACTAGCAAACAGTTCTTCATTAGTGTAAGCCATTTAATTCAATGTTGATATAAAATATATTGCCTAATGCACTTCTAATGTGTATCTTAGTTTTGATTTCACAGTAGTTTTTAAGAGGTAAAGAGTATTTTGGGGCATTGCTTGCTTGACTGACTGTGTCTCAACCATGGTTTTTGCCCCTTGCGATCTAACTTAAACCCCACCAAGGGTGACTTCCCTTTGACTAGATTCGTTTTTTCTGGCTCCAGTAATAGCAAAAATGGCACTAATTGGTAAAACACAAGTGAAGGCTTGATCAACACTATGTCCATGTATTTCAGTAGTCTTGTTCAAAGAAAAGCAACAGCTACATATATGGTCTATGAGATTAAATGAAAAAAAGCCATACAACTGAAGTGATCCACAGTCAACAATGCTCCTTCACAACAACAGTCACATGTTGTTTGAGTCTAAATAGTCCACATTGTATCATGGCCAGAGTTAGAGGATGGATAGGTAAATTGTTTAATAAAATATAGAAAGATAAACAGTTTTGTGCTTGTCTCATTGCTTCTAACCAAGGAGTTTTGAGCTCACATGGCTCCCAGGTTTATTTATGTTGGTTCCCCACATAATAAGAGCACTGCTGTGTTTTCATCTGACTAGAGATTGTGGGAATAGGTTTCTCCAAAATGCAAACAGCTCAGACCCTATGGTCCCATTCCTGGGAGAAATACTGTAGATGTTGCAGAGAAGTCGTTATAGGAGAGCAGTGATTGTGAGCCTTTTTTGTTGCCCAGACACAAACTCGCACAATAATGAAATTCAACAGCGAAGCAAAAAATCGGAAGTTGGTGTATATTGGAGAGGACCACTGAGAGCCAACTTCAGCTTTGAGCTGTAGCTGTTACTGACCCTTATCTTTAATAGATCTGTGAAAAAATTGGGGACAGGGAACACTTAAAGATAGGTTTGTATAACACTAAATATTGATATGTATGTGTCTGTCTGTTTGTCTAGTGATGATGCCATAAAAGGAAAATATTGCTTAGTAAGTAGGAACATACACTAGCAAATTAGCTAATAGACACACATACATACACTCACTCACTCACTCACTCACTCACTCACTCACTCACTCACTCACTCACTCACTCACATATAACACAGTTTATTATCTTTTGTGTTCTTACACACACACACACACACACACACACACACACACACACACACACACACACACACACACAGTGGCTGTGTGCAGTGACAGTGGCTGTTGTTGACTGCAATGGACCGTGACAGAGAGAACAGAGCAAGCTCTCTGTGGTTGTCTTCACACTGACCCAGAAGCAACAGCACACACGCATATATATATGTGTGCAAACATTCATTTTCTGTCTCCCTCCCTCTCTCAGTTTTGTGTATACACATGGAAGGTAGCTATTAGCTTAGTGACCCATGACTCGCTGATCAAAAGGCCGGAGTGTTGGCCACAAATATGAAAAGTGTGAGACAAGTGTGTGAGTGTGCTAATGTGTGTCTTCTGGTAAATCCAAATCCTGAATCTGTGGTCACAGTTTGATCATTATGCTGTATATGTACACATACTGGCTATTTTCATGTACATTTCTCTCCTACACGATATTCCTATTGAAATTGGCTTTTTACTGGGATCGGCCTGTCTCTATTGTTTGTATACTTTCCATGAATGGGGCTAGTTTCTTAAAATTGAGAAAGAAAGTGTTGATCTATAACCATCCAGTGATTTCATCCCTACCAGAGAAGACTATTCATTCATAACTCCATTGGACATTTTCTATTCTCAAAAAAATCTTGAAAACAACATACCAGTATAGATTTTGGAAAGTGTCATGAACAAAACACTATAACTAAATCAATCAATATAACCCCGTAGGCGATTTGAGGGGGGATGCAATCCCCCTTCTGTTAGAAAAATTACCAAAATGCATGCCCCTTGTTAAGCTGCCATACTCCCTTCCCATCCCCTATAGCAGAGATAGTACAGGGGCAGAGGGGTTGTTTAGTTGAATATGTTAGTCTAGTCTGCCTGAGTTATTGATCCTTTATCTGACTGAGGTTCGTGCAAGTTAGAATCTATGGCCCCGACCACGGCTCTGAAATATCAGTAGCCTAAAATGTACGGTATACTAGCCGCATCCAAGGTGGCGCGCACCATCCTGACGCCAAAATTGAGGTTGCGCACGGTTCAATTGGCCGCACCGCTGTTCAGGAAAAGACTGCAACTAGTGTTGCGAGCACCAGCGCGGGTATAAATAGTCACGCCGATCCCATGACGCCACATTTGTGCACGCCAGCTGGGCTGCGTCTAGTATATAAGAGCCTTAACGGTGCTGTGTTTTGATAAATCCATGGTGCTGTCCATGGTGCTGAAATAGCAGACAGATTTGTAATTGCAACTTTTTCTCTTTTTTGTCTTGGATCTATAATATTCTTTAAACTATACAGCTAGGGAACCTCCTATTAAGAAGTCACCTAATGAATATAACAAAAATGTATGTAAAACATTTTGTTTGTCTGCACAAAGTAGTGCATAATATATATGTCCCCCTCACCACAATGTGATCTGTATTACACCATCAGTGCTGATAGAGAAAAAACATTTTGTGATTAACAAGTTTTGTAATAACTCTAAATGCTTGTTTGTTTATAAATCAAATTGATCTGCTATGAAACTTTAAAGATCTGTATTTGGTTAGCATTTTCGAATTTATAGATGTACGTGACCATTGGGCTTGTGAGTAACCAAGGCTCAAGGTTGTCATCAATGTACCAAAAGGCTTATAATTGCATGTTAAAAAAATACATAATTGTCTCCCCAAGTGGCCAGAAATAACTTAAGTATTTAAACTGGAATTATGCTCCGAAGTCACACACAAATGTCTGTGTGAACCAACGCAGAGAGAGGTGTTATGTATAGTAACACAATACAAATCTCAACAATGCTTTGTGCGGACCTGTTCGTCAAGCAAACCCCTGCAAAGCATAATTCCAGCTTTATAGTGACAAATAGCACACCGAAATGTTTGCATCTTTGTTGAAGTACATCAAATTATTTTGTCTACACATTTGTTCAAAGCAATTTAAAGTAAGTGCATTCATCCTTTGTAGGAAATAATAGCTAGATATACTGTAAAATAGTTTGGATAGTCACATTCATTGCTGACCTATGCTCAGAGACAGCGTCAAAAATCCTGCTACAAAGCAGATTGCAACAGAATTGTTTTTTTTGTACCTGCTTTATTACTTGCCTCCTCCCTGAGGCCTGATGCGTCTCATGCTGGGATTCATCTGACTGGGTCTCATCTGGTGTATTAGTTTCTATTTTCTTAAGTTGTAGTGGCAGCTTTCCAACTGTGCTGAAGCACCAGTGCTCACTGCTCTGTAACCATAGACCACACCAGTTCATGCTAATGGAAATTTGAAGGAAAAAGATGCAATACAATGAAGGGAAGGAATCAATCACACAGACATACTTGAAAAGGCAGGTTCACATACAGTAGAGAAGAGTATGACTGAACCTCACTGGGAAAGAAAGCAATGCAGAGCAACAGAGCAAGAGGAATGGAGGGAGTATTGGTGAGTTACTGCTCCCCTCCCAAGGTAAAGAAACAGAGCAAACAAAAGAGACAGAGTGGTTTGGATAATGACCACAGGGAACTAAAGAAAGAGAAGGAGGAGAGGAGAGTGTGTCTTAAAGGAGACAGAGTTTGAGACCTTCAACCTGAAATTTAGTTAGACATTTTCATTTTAATGGAACATTTAGTTTTTGTAATCTTCTCTTACATGCCATTTATTCAGTCTAGAAACAATCATCATTGCCATGAGTACATCATGATATTTTAAAATATTTATTCAGTTACATGAACACATTTATTTGTATTACCATCATTCTTTTTTACCCCAGTTTTACTCCCAGTTTATGTTGTTGAACCAGGCGATCTACTAGCTGTTAGATTGTGTGTGTGACTGAGTGAGATTAATGTGTGATGGGGTATTGATTTGTGTGTACAATAAACATGCCAGCGATTGCAACAATGCAGACTAATGATGATGTGTGTGTACAGTATGTTTGCACATGTGTGCATGTGTGGCTGATAACAGTTAGGGCCTTGTTTGTTTGGTCATGTTGTAGGAATATTGTGTGCACACCCTGTAATGTGCATGTTCTGTGGTAAATAAGTAGCTGAATCAAGGACTCAGTAAGAGGAGATTGCCATGAGAAAACACAATTTCTGTTCTACACGTGCACACAAATATGTAAATGGGGATTAGAGAGGTGACAGGAAGTTTTTCCTCACAAATAGACTGAAAATATGGCCCACTGCATGTATTTCTTTTAGCTACCAGTGCCTATCTTACTAAGTTGACATATGGCTCACAGCACTGAGAAGAGATGCTCCAAACATTTGTAATACCAATTGGTTAGCTACAATATATGCACACACACACAAAATCACTCCTGTATCTGTCCGGAGTGGGAAGAATGACCTCTCCAGCTGGCACACTGTGTTCTAGTATTGTCACAGCCTTGCATTTAAAGCCTTATCCCAGATAATCACATTGGACCCGCCTCCTCAAGCTTAGGCTGTCAGTAACGCAAAATACGCCAGTCATACAGACAATCAAGGAGTGCATTATGGTGTTCTGGAAATATATTATTGTTGCCTATTTTTGTTGTTGTTGCCAGAACAGAAGGAAGCAAAGATTAAATACAAAATACAAAAGATTTGTTGATGGGGTAAATTATTTTTTTTTCACAAACATTGGTCTTATCCATTAGTAGAACTTCTCTATATGACCTCACAAATATAAAATGTAATTGATGACAATAAAAGCAATATCATCTAGTTAGTGTTCCACTTTATTTTTCATAAGAAGTCTGTAGGCTTACATACTTGTCAGAGTAGGAAAAGCACAGGTGTTACTAATAACTTAAAATAAAAATAAATTAAAGCTGCTGTAGGTAAGATTGTGAAGATCCAGGACTTTGCCAACAAATTTGAACATCGACAACTTCTCAGTCCCTCCCCCCTTTCTGCTGAAGTCCAAACCGTCTCCTAAGCCCCTCCCACACAATGGAGTTTGCCAGAACTGCATGTCAGACAACATTTTCAATAACTAAAACACTAACACAATGTTAACTTTACTCACCAACAGTAAAACGATGCTAACTAGCAGGCTACCGTTAGCCATTTCAGCATCATATCAGACCGACCACTGTGCAAACGTTACTATTATCCTCACCAAGGTAGCTTTGTGGACTTTTGACTACTAATAACCAAGCGAAAGATAAATCATTCATGGTAATTATGTTACCTGTCGAGAAGAAATGTGGCTACATCTGCATCGTTCTTCAGATCTTTAAAATCCCGGAGCTCACGCCACCTCTGAAAAGCCACTTCACCACTGGAGTTTTGGGAAACTTTTCTGCAGCTCGTGCGCGAGGGAAGGGGGAGGGGAGAACGCTCTTATATGCGTGTGCGTGCCTGAGCAGTGATTGAGAGGCAGATAGACCCCCCCCCCCCTGTGGCCCTAATTGGAGAAAATCAACCGGGAGCGGTGGAATTTTGCCAATTGCACTACAGGCTGTAGGTGGTGCCAGAGGAGCTGGATTTTTTTTATATTAAATAATTCATGTAGTACTACTGGATCATAGGGTCAGTTTAAGCAAATATGACAGAAAGTTACTTTTATAAGACTCACCTACTGCATCTTTAACAGTGGTTCTTGTGTCACAGTGAGCCAGCATGCACAATTCCAGGATCCTGAATTAATAATGTATTAATTTAATTAATTAATTAATTTTTATAATTAATTTGATTATTTACACCTGTGCCTTTTCTGCTTTTGATATGTCAAAAATTTCTTACGTGAAAAAGGCCTATACAATATGAATGTGTCTTGGCTGCAAATAACACTTCAGATGATACATTGGTAGGGTTTATGGTCTGCTCAGAAGGTCCAGATGTGCTTGAAGTCTGGGCACAACTGTGTGTCATGCTCTCCCAGGCCATTACAGCAATAACCATGCATCCATAACCATGATTTACTTAAAAAGTGTCCTTATCTATGCTTTAAACACTGATATAATGTGAGCTATTTACAAAACCAAGAAAGGAAGCCATCAATTTATGTGTAATATATTTCAATCATTTTATTTGGAATTACTGAGTGGTATTGTCACTTGAATTCATGCAAAAATGCAAATAAATTACACACACACACACACACACACACACACACACACACACACACACACACACACACACACACACACACACACACACACACACACACACACACACACACATACACACACACAGAATGTCTAATATTTTCAATTCTTCTTGCAGACTCAAACTGTTCAGGAGGCTCTACAGCGAACTCTACAATTCTACAGACAACAAGAGATCAGGTAAGACTGTCTTTATCGCTTGCTGTCGGTCTGTCTTGCTGGTCCTCTTTAATCAATCTCTGCCACTCACTTGCTGTCTACCTGCTGTCTTGTCTTAGTGTCCCTATTACAAATTTTCTCCCATTTACCTCTATTTTTCACACTTGTTTGTCTGTCTGTCTGTTTAGTCTGTCTGTTTAGTCTCTGTGAGCCTCTCACTGTCTCTGCTACCTCTCATTCTCCCTGCCTCTCTGTCTTTTTTGGTCACACAGACCCAAAGAGAGACAGACAGACACACATATATAGACACAGTCCTTCACCTCGTGTCTCTTCCTGTCTCTCATTGTCCCTCCCTGTCAAAACAGTCAAACTCGGTAGAGAGGATTCAGCCAGGCACAACATGTACTAACATTGTCCATGAAGCACACACTGAATACAAATATAGACACCGGATTGGGACCTCTCTGGATTTTTCTTTTTTTCTCGTGTCCACTCCCCTTCACACACCTTGGCCTTACTTTTTGTTACTCATTTTTTCTCTGCTTGATTAATGGAACTGATTCTTGATCATTTTTATACCACTGGTTTAATGTGTGATTTAGTGACTTTGGACTAAATGATTATAAGCATTCCCAGAAGTTATACTTTATACAGAGTCTGTGTGTTTAAGGCATGTGTGAACATGAACATTTTATCATGTGAATATCTTGGCCAATAATTTTGAATCCAAAAGAGCAACCTGAAAGCAAATAATATTCCATCTATTTGACAGTACATGTAGTAGTGGCACAAAGGTTAGAAATTGAGCTTGTGACCAGAGGGTCTCTAGTGGAATTCCCAAACTGAAGTTGAAAGAGCATCACTTTTTACAACCACTGTGGAAGTGATATTCGGGACAATTCCTGCCTTTCTGTTGTCCAGCTGCTTCAGTAAATCTGCTGAGTGACCAACATATATTAATCTACACATTCTAATTAATGTGTGAGGTCAACCATATCACAAACATGTATACAGCAGTGTTGGGAAAGTTCACTTTCTACATGAACTAGTTCTAAGTTCAGTTCACAAATTTTAAAATGAACTAGTTCAATTCATATTTCATACTTCAAAATTTTGAACTAAGTTCACAGTTCCAAAAATGAACTAGTTCATAGTTCTTTTTTTTGACTGAAGTGCAGATTTTCTTTTTGAAAGCCGGCGGGCAAAGATTGCACAGAAATGTAAGATTTTTCCCATCCTCACCGACCTTGTCATAAAACTTGTTTAAATGATCATACGACGCCTCCTTGCTGCTGTCGCCACCATGCTGCTTTTTGTTTCGATGACGCATGCGGCGGTGCGACATTGGTGACTGGTGTTGCCAGATTGGGTGTTTTTTACGTTACATATTAAGGCCTGTTTACGGTGTGATTTAGCCAGGTTTTTGCCTGGAAGGCTCTATAGAAATCTGGCACCCTATCGAACAAAAGTTAAACTGAGAGAAATGTGCCGTTCTCAGACACCAGAATTAATGAGTCCACAGTAACGTTCATCAGGCAGTAATACAGTACGTTCAGTTCACGTTCGCCCAAAATATGAACGAGTTCATTAATTATCGTTCAATGAACGCGTTCAGGCACAACACTGGTATACAGTATACTCTCACCTGACCTTAATGGTATCTATCCATGCATACAGTGTCTCTAAGATTGTTGCCACCACTTCAACAAAATGCAATTTAATGGAATTTTGTTACAAGAGCCTACTGCACTGGAAATAGCTTTAGAAAATGTCAGCAGCAATTCCAGGAAAAAAAAACATTCAGAAAATACTTTTTTTTAAGGATCTACTTTCTCATGAATAAATTATCCTAAAGAACTAGTGACCAGTTTGTAGTGAAGTATTTTACAGTCTGATGGCTTTTGCCACAATAACACACAAAAAGTTGTCCATTGTACATCTTAAGAGGATGAGATGGAGGTTAATTAGCTTATTTGCACCAAATTGGCTTATTAGCTCTTCTTATTTTCTGATCTCATGGCTAATCGTGGCTTACCCTGAGTGTGTTTGGTTTGTCTCTTTGACAGGTGTCAGGAAGTTGGCAGTGAGGAGAGGCGAAGAGAGAAGAGAGAGGAGAAGTGCCCATTTCTAGAAAATTCTGGTTCAGAAGAAGATGTCCTACAAATCCTACAGTACATGGCCACCATACTGGGTAAGTATGTGAAGTAAAGTAAGATGTGTTTGTATTATTGTGTGCTTGACCGCAAAACTTTATCAACACATTCTCACTCACATCGCGTAAAATAGGGACGCTTGGTCAGATGCCTTTGGAGTTATTGACGCTAAAAGTCTCCTTTAGCAGCATATATAAACGTGCTTTATATAAACGTGCTTTATCTAAACGCGCTTGGTCGGTACGTATTTTGATAAAATGGCTGCCATGTGTCTTTGAGCTGGTGAAGTGAATTTTCTGAGACACAGTGAGGTTTTTACTAGGTGTGGCATTTTAGTTACTACGGTAACTGCGGCCACTGTGCCTACGCACTTGCATTGCACTCCTAGCCACGAAAGTAACCAAATATCCTCTGCTGTGTCAATATTTCAAGTGTGGCTCAATTTCAGTTGGAATAGGCTATATTATCTGTCTATTATTGCTAATTTGAAGGTGTTTTTAACAACATTTTTGAATTGTGTCTTAAGAATCTGTGTCACTTCTTGCATTGCATTCTTAGCAGTTTTCTTTCCACAAGTTTGTATAGTTGTGCCTTTTTAAGTCATTATTAATGCTTTCCAAATTTTGTTTATTTACTTTTTCAGGTTTTGTTGTATTTTGTGGTGTCAGGTTTTAATTATATTAAATGTCAGTTTTCATTTTGCTATAATCCCTTAATCCTATTTTATTTAGATTATTCAGTTAGTAGGCATGTAACATGATTATTTTATCTTATTAATATTCATTATTTTAGCAAGGCTTTAATGTTTGATTACATTGAACCACTTCTGTGGTTGATATGCTTAAAATTATTTTTGCTGAATTTAAATCTTGGTCAAAACATATCATGGAGCAGAGTTAACATGTTATAACAAGTTCACAGGTTTTGTGTAAAAGACAGCTGTAACAGAAAAATATTATACATTGTACAATTATGCAGTGTTCAGGTGCATATTTCTGCATTTTGAAATAATACTGAACTACAGTGTACCAAGATGCAAGTCTAATTCATCCTTAATGACATGTCTTCTCAATCATATTGCTAATATTTATATGTAGGTTTTTTTGTGTGGTATTTGATTGAGTCCATGATGTTGATAATTTGTGTGTATCCTCAATAGAGTGCTATTCTGCATCGCTGACATTGGTGTTTTGTATCCTCTCTCTCTCAGGAGTACCTTTCTGTGAGTTGCGAGAGCATTTCGGAGAGGAGTTCTTTGGCCTCTGCTTTGAAGAAAATGAACGAGTGCTTCGAGCTGTAGGCGGCAACCTCCAGGACTTCTTCAATGGCTTTGATGCCATTTTAGAACACATTCGCACTTCCACGGGACGCCGTGCCTCATCTGAGAGCCCCTCTTTCCAGTGCAAGGATCTCTATGAGGAGGAGAAAGGGAGAAGAAAATTGGACAAAGTTGGAGAGCAAGAAGATGGAAGAGGGAAGGTGTTGCTTCTTCACTGTTTCAACCCTGCCCCTGTTGTTGGATTGGTCATGCCAGGGTTGATCAGAGCTGTTGCCAGGCGGATCTTTCATTTAGAAGTTGAGGTGGAAGAAGTACCACCGCTAACTCCCTTATTGCCCAATAAAGACACCAAACACACAGACGGTGACTCCACAACCCCCATCCCGACTGCGTCCCCCACCGTCTTACCCTCCTCATCCCCGTCTCCTCCCTCTCCTTTCCCAACCTCTGTTCCCACAGTTTGCTTGTCCTTCCAAATCCAGGAGATATGCCCTTCTTCCCTCTCCTCCCTCCCAAATGCTGCCTCTGTGAGCACTAAACGTCCCCTCCTCTCACTCTCCACCAACCCCAGTGATCTGTGCATTGGCCTGGCCACGTTTTGCCGTGCCTTTCCATTTCACCTTGTCCTGGGGCCTCGCATGGAGCTACTGCAGCTTGGAGAAGGATTGAGGAGACAGGCTCGCATTGAGCTTCATCGGAGCCTCTCATTCAAGGACTGTTTTGAAATTGTCTCACCCAAGATGGAGCCCTCGTTCCAGGGCATACTGCTGAGGCTTGCATCCCCATTTACCATCCGTACCAGGCCTGATATCTCACAATCTGGCACCAAGGAGAAGGTAAAGATATCATACATAACAGAGTACACTGCTCAAACCCTACTTTTCACCACATATTATAGAGAATTGTTTCAGTTTTAGTAACTGCTTGGTAAACTGAAATCTAGTTTCAAATTTTAAATGATCAGGCTCCTGGTATGCTATCTTTTATCAACAAATCCCCTGAAGAGACCAAAACCAGCAATACATTTATTCTAGAAACAAGTATCGTCTGTGTAGCCACAGACAGACATAGCTTAATTGTTTAATTGCATGGAGCTCCATAAATTCCATTTTTGATTACTGGAGAATAGCGCCATGTCAGGCAGATGGTTCAATGTTTAACTACACTGGCTATGTTCATTGTAATTAAGTATATCACCAAATTATGTGATGTGATGGTCATTTATGTGTTTATTTATTTTAAATTTTTGGACAATAAAAGTCTACAGGCATAGATACTTACCACTGGTATCAGACTTTGGTAGGACCGTTGGGTGTCTTTTCAGGGAATTGTTGGTAGTAATAAAAAGATAATGTATCACCATCCATACCCTCTGAGTCATAAACATGTAATTTACAGTGCTACAGTAAGCTTCATGATAAAATCCACTCATTTTATGGTTTATAACTGCACTCTTGTTTATATGTGATGTACTCACTCTATGTCCTGTAGTGTTGACGAACTGACCGAAGAGCTGGTTGATTAACCCGACTCGTGTCACTGAACCGGGAGAATCGAGTGCCATACGTCAATGAACCGACTCACTCCTGTTTTTTTCTTTTACTTCATTCATGCCGTTGGCCGTTGTGTGTAGCTGGTATTCTTCTGTTACTGTGTGTGTAGTAATCTAGCTCATTAGCGCCTCCACTGGACTGGAGTGGTGGTGGTAGAATCAATCAGGAAAATAGCTACCTAGACCGCGCACCAGGCTACTGAACGAGACCAATGTAACCGTGCAACCAGCCGGCCCGCTCAAGTCTAATGTAACCGTGCAACCGGCCGGCCGCTCGAGTCTAATGTAATTAAGCGGTGTCTTGGTTCTCGGTAAGTTTGAGTTATTAACCAAGCCTTGTTTCTGGTGCATCTTAGATGATTGTGTTCATGGCAATTCACACATTATCGATGGGGAAGTACAGTACATCACATGCAAATACACGTCATGTTATTTTGGTAGTTATGTTAAGTTAAATGTTAGAGAAGTGAATGTTGCTACGTGGTAGGTAGGCTAGGCTGTCACGAGGAGACCGTGCACCAGGCTACTGAACGAGACCGTAAAGACCGTAACCGAGGGTACTGCATGAGTCTATATTCAAACGGGTGTCTAGGTTCTCGGCAAGTTTGAGTTATCAACCGATCCCAGAAGCCTTTATTTCTAGTGCATCTTAGATGATTGTGTTCATACAAATTCATAGACATGCATTATCGATGGATATCACATACAAATGCACGTCATGTTATCTTAGTAGTTATGTTAAGTTAAATGTTTGTTACGTGATAGGTAGGCTGTCACCAGAAGACCGTGCACCAGGCTACTGAATAAGACCGTAACTGTGCCTAATGCATGATTCTATGTAATCAAACGGGTGTCTAGGTTCTCAGCAAGTTTGAGTTATCAACCGATAGCAGAAGCTATGAAAATTCTCGCTCATTTTAGAATGGAAATTCATATGCTACATTACCAAGGGGAAAGTATTATATCACATAGCCTACAAATACACGTAATGTTATATTGATAGTTATGTTAAGTTAAATGTTAGAAGTGAATGTTGCTACATGGTAGTTAGACTGTCATGAGAAGACCGCCCACCAGGCTACCGAATGTAACGGTGGCCAGTGTGTGAGTCTAGTGTCGGTTAGTATGAGTGTGTAAATAGTATGTCGAGACCGAATGTAACCGCAACCGCTCGAGTCTACCGCGGTGTCTTGGTTCCTGGCGGGGGAACGCGATCACCATGATTTGCTCTAGTTCTTAGTCGTATAGGGACGGTAGCACTGTTGTTGCCTTATATTTTAGTTTGGCTCTACCATCTTAAAGGAGAAGAAGTAAAGAGAAATCAGACGGTTGATGGCACTCTGTCTATACAGAATGCCATCCCACCTCATGTTGCACCACACCCGCAAGCCTGCAATGTTTCTGCATGGCACGGATGAGGTTTGAATTGGTTCCAATTTGCCAGAAACAATTAATCAATCTCAGTTGTATGCTAGATGCAGTTCTTTATTGATTGGATGGTCTCTGCAGGCTGCCAGTGTCATCACCAAACAACCTGATGCTAAATAGAACTGACAGAGGAGATGGATTAGTCCAGCCACAGTGTTGTGGTGTATGTGTCTGTATGTTTGTGTATGGGTGGATAAGAGTAGCACGCTCAAAAATAGGAGTATATTTGTTTTGAAAAGTACTGGGGCATAGTGGGCCCCAATGAAAGCCAATGTGTACCCTTTGACCCATCACAAAGGAAATGTATAAACTATTTTCTAAAAGTTTTTGGTTATAAATTTGTACCAATTAATCACATACTGTTTGGGCATTTCTAAGCATACCTGCTCTTTTTTCTCATGTAGGCAAAGCAACACTTTGAGCAAAAAGGTGTCTGAATATAAATGGTATAAGAATTACATGGTATGGAGATAAATCATTATCCCTTTACTGAGTTACTTTAATTGTCCTAACTTTAAACATCTGTGCCAGTTCATAAAGTGGTGCAAAAATGGCTTACCGAATAGAGAGATGGAAAATGATATTGTTTTATTTATCATACAGAGTGACAAGATGTGAATAAACAGCACCACAGATCTGCAGCCAAAGACAAATGGTGCAGTTAAAAGTCCTGTCATGTCATCTTTTCCTGTCATAGCGCTATTTGTACTGAGCTTTGCCCTGGAACATAAATAGAGCCCACAAACAGCTAGCACACTCACCCGGCACACAAACCTCTTAAAATACATTTCTAAACAACCCTGATACAGTTTTGCAAATTATGCTACAAGATGCAAGATGGTTGGGGTGTTCTGCAGCTTCATTTGAATTTATGCCATGTCACGTCAATGCCGTAAAGAATGTCTTATGTTCAGGATTACAGAGGGCAATACAGTACATCTTGTCAAAAATCTTGTATTTAAACGTGTTGTAAGGCCTGGGTGTAAGGACTACTGCTTAACTTTTATTTTGGGTTGATTAATCTGCTGATTATTTTCTTGATTATTCGACTAATCATTTTGTCTATGAAAAGTCCGAAAATAGTGAAAAATTCTAATTTCCAATTTCCCACAGCCCAAGATGATGTCTTCACATGTGTTGTTTTATACGATTAACAGTCCAAAACCCAAAGATATTAAGTTTATTATTATGCATGACAAAGAAAAGCACAATATTCTCACATTTGAGAAACTGGAACCAGCAAATGTTTGGCATTTTTGCTTGAAAAATTACCGAAACGTTTATTGGATTTGATCAAAATAGTTGCTAATTCATGTTCTGTCAAACAACTAATGAATCAATCGACTAATTGTTGAAGCTCTCCTTTTATCATATTTTTTTAAAATTACATTATCCACGTTTGATAATATAATTAGAAGTAGTAGTCAGTATGTCACAACTTCAACATTTTGGTTTGAGTGAACACAGCAAAAGTGAATCATTCAGATGGGCTCTCATCAAGGCTGTTTTCACTGCAGTGTGAAGGCTCAGATATCGTTTCAGCTTTGTGTACACAGAGCTCTAATTGGGGGCAAAATAAACCAATCCCGAAGTTTAGTGCATTAATCTCAACAGATGACAACCAAACACAACTACGTAGGTTCACAGATCCTTTATACATGGAATTCACATAATAACGCACTACAATGCTTACAGTGCCTCAAGAGTAGCTGTAGGTTTCCCCTCTTCACAGACAGGCCTTAAGGACCAGTACAATACATCTCCTCTCTAGCTGTCATCTACTCTCTGTCATTGTCTCTCATGAATTCATTATCATTATCTTCCCTTCTCTGCTGCTTACCAACTTCTATTTTTTTCTCACAATGCTTTCTTGTTTTGCCTCTCACATATTCCCATTTTCATTTTCTCCGTCTTATGCATTCAGACAGTAAATTAATTTAAAAAGGGTTTATAGCTGTCAAAAATGGAAAAGCGACAACAGTTGCACAAGAATACTTTCTCTTTCCTGAGTCTTCCCCTTTCTCCTATCTCCACAATTAGAGCTCTCTTAAGACCTTATTCTGCTTTTTCTGGTGAGTTACTGGTCGTACAGATCGGGTCACTTACAAATATGTATTCTACTGTAACTGCTAGTAAGCTTTTACAGATGATGATGGGACAGTATCTCAGTTTCTGTAGGTTGTTCGGGGATCAGAGGAAATGCAGTTAAAATTTTAGAGTCTGTGAATCCATAGTGAAGCTGAAGCATGTAGCTGCCTTTTCTATTCCCTTTTGTGTGTGTGTCACCGGTAATCACTGCCGAAGTTAAGTTAGACACTGAACTCCAAGCTCCAAATACCATCAACTATTTGAAAGATTTGTGTTGCAGTATGTGTTTGTGGAGCAGGGTGGGCGGACATTGTTTTCTTGATTTTTGCCAAATGAATCTTGTGTCACCTGGGCAGAGAAGCAGAACAAAGGGAGAGAGAAAGAGAAGGATGGGCTGACATTTTCAATAGAAAGGGCAGCGAGAGAGGGCCACAGGCCAAGGTAAAGAGGCCACAAAAGAGCACTCCCTTGTGCTGCACTCTGTGTGTGTGTGTGTGTGTGTATTTGCGTGGCCTGTAGTGGATTTTCAGTTAGAGTTCTTTCCTCTCATCGCCCAGGGACGTGGACTGTGCAAGAGACATCCAAAGACGTACTGAAAAGGTCAAATCGCATCTCCCTCTGTCTCTCCGCTTGGTGAGCTGTGGTCAGCACACAGGGGAGTGGACACAGGTTGAACAGTCAGAAGCTCTCCTCTAACCAGTGCATCATCTGTTTCGTAATGTTTCCTTACACCACAGTCTCCTCCTTCATATGAATCCTCCTTTCCTAGTCTTGCTATCTCCGTCAAACAGAAGAGGAGCAGGTTTTGACACACACATTAGCCTGTTGTTACACTGACTAGACTAGATTTGATGTTGTTTTTCAACGCACAGCATGTTTTAGCATAATGCTTCAGAGTTTAGTTTAGAGTAAATGCATGCAAAAGTAGTTTCATCATGGCATGCTTAAGTGCTGAGTTGTTTGAACAAACTGTTACGAAGGCTAAGCTAACCCGCGCTCGTTGAATAACTAAACACAGTTAACCTAGCCAGTACCATTAATCCCCCTGTCTCACTTTCCCTAAGTGTTGCATTTAATGTGAGAATGAGACTAAACTGGTCTGGATGAGTGTATATCTTTACTACTTCTAGACGTCTTTGTGCTGTGTTACTGACTCACCTCAGACTCTGCATGGCTTGTGGTTGCAAGATGGTTGCCTCGGGGACCACTCCGGTGCGTCGGCTGCGCTCCATCGGCGCCCTTGCCTGGCCAGCCCCACTCTTCCTTGTTGTTGGAGTTCAGGCTTTTAAAAGGTGTATTTACAAAAGTTTGGGTTGTGGGATACAAGAATGTTTTTCAGTGTCTTTGCCTTCAGTAGGGTTCTTTGTGGTCTACAGCCATTCGCTCGAGGCTCCTTTTCGACTACCTCCAGCCGGCTGCAGTCTTCTCCAAATGGCATTCCCAGACACACCAGTGAATCTGGGTTATATCAGCACACTAACATGCCCCCATCATGTCACGTGTCAGTATTTTCCCTATCAGCTCTCTACTCAAAAGATACTAAACTGATCTGATAACACAACAAAACCCAGAATCACTTTCAATGTATTGTAGGATGTAGATTTACTTTGATGCCGATATTTTCTTTTTACTTAAAAATAACAGGAAGAATAAGACAGAGAATCCATGAATCACAACACCTGCCTACACAGTAGTGATGCCAATGCTGTAAACATCCAAAACCTCCCAGACTCTTTGGGTCATGTCAACATTCTTGTTAGGATGAGTCAGTGCTTTTTCTATGGTCCTGTAAGTCTAAGTAAACAATATGTGTAGAGCTGGACCCTAAACCAGCAGTTGTATAAGCAACAGCTGATTTTTAGCAGTTGTTGACAAAATGGCATGTTTTAAATATTCATACACAAACCCTGCTCTTTGCTATGACATTTGTACCCAATGTAATAGGCTAGTTAAAAAGGGGAGATTGAGGACCAGAAACATTTGGGAAGGCATAGGAGTATTTGCTTGAGGAACCATCAATATGTTTGCCATGTCATACTTGTTATTTAAAAAAAGCTTCTATGGCAAGCCATTTTAACATTTCATAGCTAGACTGGATATTTTTTGCAGATATCCGTAATTCAACTCTTCCTAGTCAAAAAGAACAATTCAGATAAGCACAATGACATTCTTCCTATCTACAATTGTCATTTCAGATATCCACTCATTCTTACTAGTACAAATTGCGTCACGTTTCCCATTTATGTGTATGGGGCTTTCAATTTCAGATATCCACAACGTCATTCTTCCTATCCAGAATGAACATTCCAGATATCTGCAATAGAATTATTACTAGGAAGAACTCCCATTACATATATCTACAATACAATTGTAGTTAAAACTCTAATGTCAGATATCCAAAATGAAACAAACATTCCAGATATCTATATTGTAATTTTGACCATCCAAAATACTGACTAGTAAAAATGTCATTACAGATATCAACAATTCATATTATGGCTAGTAAAACTGCTATTTCAGATATTTACAAAAACTGCTTGCCATATGCTTCTTTATTGCTATTGTAGGGGTTGCTGAATGAGGTTTGTTTGTTTGTGCATATCTGCACCTGCGTGTCTGAGTACAAAGACAGTCTTGACCTTAGCACCACCTTTGATCTGTTTCTAGATAAATCACTGCCACGATGGTTTGTTTGTTCAGGGGAGAGTGCTTTGAAAATCACTGCCCTCTTTGTCTCGGTCTACTCTTAATAAATTTACAAAACAGGCTGAATGAAAATAAAAAGGAGGAAAAAGAGCCATAGAGACAACGAGAAAACACAAGTAATAAACATGACAAAGATATTTTTAGTTTGATTGTGGAAACAAATATAAAGAATAGAATGTCTGTAGAATGCACTTTTCCTTTTTTAATCTACTCTCTCAGATTTACCACTTCAGTTGGATTTAAAGGGATCATGCGGAGAAAAAAAACAACGAAATTCCTTTCTACCATGTCACAAAAGTCCTCTTGAGTTATGCCTACTTCAACAACATTGCATTTACAAAGATGATCAGTGTGCACTGTCCCTGTGAGATGTCCACTACTAATGGACATAGCTCTCCATGGTCTGTTAGATGTTAGGGAGTTTGATTACAGTAATCACAAAACAGGAATGTATAGTCCGTGCGCCATCCATTATCAGTAGCCTAATAACTCTGTCATTTCTCCATTTTGGCATTTCCCAAATTATTCCAACAATTGGCTCAAGAGTTAGGCTACAATATATGTTTAGGCTAGTTAAGATGCTACTCGTCTAACTTTCATTTTTGGGGACTGGAGACTTATTTCTGGAGGATCTTTACTAACAGTACATGTGAACATGAAGCAGGATGAATAGTATTGACTCATGTAGATGAGTCTCTTAGCTTTGCTTAGCATCAAGCTTTTTTCTTTGAAAACACAAGCACAGTGCTGAGCATTTCCAGCGACCTTTAAATTCCCTTGAGTTTTCCAACTGCCCACTGGACAGCGTAGAGCCAAGAAAGTGTGTGTTTGGTGGTTACAAGCCCATGCTGCTGCAGTCCCACTTGGCTAGAGCGCCTCAGTACCGTGCCTGCTAGAGCACAGTCAGCTTTGCAGCGACACTCTGCCGCTGAATGTGCATCCTGTAGCACCTGTGGCTAGCATTGTTCCCATTACTGTTGACATACTGAAATATATGCATCAAAGCTGTATGATGCTATTTCCGCTTCACATAAAGTGGACTGGATTTTCTTACATTAACTGGATTTTTAAAAGGGTCTGTTTTTCATGTAGATCCAATTTTCTATTTGGTGCAGATAGATTATGTCACTGTATTCTAACTAAAGGGTTTCATTTAAATGTGCCCAGTTGCATTTAAACATTGTCAGTTTTTATTTTATTTCCATTACTTGCATAGATACTGCAATAGGATACCTGCAATAGTATGTATAAAGTACATTTGTTTTTAATATATATATTATAAAGCATCGACTGACGTTCATCTAAAACAACAAGGTACAAGCACATCCCGTGCAAATGTGTGTTTTGTTTTTGTAATGTAGTGTTTTTCTAGCTGTGTGTTAGTGTGTGCGTTTGTTTGACTGTCAGAGTGGGACGTAAGAGTACAGCACAATATAGCCAGGGTCTGACAAGATAAGAGCATTGTGTGTGTGTGTGTGTGTGTCTGTGCGTGTGCATGCATGTGCGTGTGCATATGTGTGTGTGTGTGTGAGAGAGAGAGAGAGAGAGAGAGAGATAGAGATAGAGAGAGTGGGATGAGAGAGGCTGACTCATTGACTCTTTGCTGTTCACTGCTTGTTCATGCAAATAAGAGTGTGTTGACATGCCAGAGTCTGCTCACAAAGGACAATCCATTAGCTATCCGTTCCACCTCCTGCTATATCCTTCTGTCCATCTTTCTCACTCGTACCTCAAGTCCAGTCTGGTCATTCTCCTTGTGTCTCTCTCCTGTCTCCCTCTCCCATTCTCTTTTGGCCTCTATTTCCACCTCTTGCCCTTTCAGCTGTTTTTTCTCCTTTCCCCTTCCTTCTCTACTTTTCAACTACCTTCAGCTCTTTGTTGCCTATGGCGATAGCAATCTGAATCCGTACATTTAGATGACATTTAGAATGTAGAATGTGAACATCACAGTGTGTGCTGCTCAGGCCTTTGCGATTATAAGGCATAACAACATTTACATAAACTTGTGCAGTATAATACAAACCTCCATCACGCATGAACACAAAATACACAAATATGCACACAGAGTGACTAGGAGTCAGGTGGCAGAAAGGAAATTCTCAATGGCAAGTTACAAAGCTTTGGGACAGCAATCAATACTAGTTTGGTTTGATCTGAATAATATTTTTATTGGTTCTCAATTTTAGGTGAAAAAATACTTGCCATATTAAAAAGCATGTCAGAACAAGCTGTTCTTCAAAGAACAATCTGTATAAAAAAAGTTTGGCATTTGATTCTGATGAATTTGATGATTTTAACCAGGCTACCCAAAACATTAACATTATAAGGTTTTTTCATGGTTTCAGCTCTGTAAAATCCGAGTTACCGGTGCAGAACTACCTTGAAAAAATGTTATCTCCGTGTGGCGACAATGCAGTGACCTTGGACAAGGGCTCAGTGTAAATGTGGAACAACCTGCTACAAAGAAGAATCGCTACTACATACTGAATAGGACACAACGTACTGGTCTTTTCTTACAGTTTGCTGGCTTTTATCTGCTTTAATAATAATACATTTTACATGCCTTCTCTGCTTTCTGCCTCCCTAAAGTTCAATTGTGCCTTCTTGTTGTACTCTTGCTTCTTTGTGACTGTTTTTATTGCGTTAGTCATTGTGCTTTCATTTGTTTTTCTTTCCTTCTATCCTTCTATCTAGAAATAGCTGCTATTATTCCTCATAGTTTTTTCTTTTTTGTTTAGCCTTCCCACCTTATTTCCTCTGTCTCCCATCTCTCCTCACCTTCCCCCTCTTTCTGTGTTGCTTTTTTTCCTAACCACCAGAGCCAAACACGGCATCTACAGATGTTTTGTTTGGTTTACAGTTTTCAGCGGTGATCCAGAAAGAAACTGAATTTAGGGGACTGTTTTTCTGCTTGGGGTGGAGATGTGTTAACATTATGAGTTTTATTTATATAATCTGCAGAAAAATCTATGGAATTTTGCATCTGCACATTCTGTCTGGTCCTGCTAACCACTATGTTCATTTTGCCCTTCCTTTCTCCTTCGTTCACTCACCTCCTCTATCTCTGTTCTGTGATGACAAAGATGCAGGCAGAAGGAGAGGAGAGTGCTGAGTTAAACAGAGACGCACAACTAGGCCAACACAAGTGCCTCCAGGGATGTGTGTATGTGTGTGTGTTCATGTATGTTTGGATCTGTGCATCAGTGTGTGTGAGAGTTTACAGCAGAGTAAGACAGAAAACAAGAGTGACAGAGAAACATAGACAGACACTGAGAGTAAGGTGGTGAGACCCTGGTATAATTATACCTACTGGACATGATTAAAAAAGCAACAACAGTTGTTAGATGGAAATTCCAACCTTCATTGTGTAACAGGAAAACAAAATAGCACAACAGTAAAACAACTGTGAAAATGAATGGCAATCTTGAGGCCCTGGACGATGGCATGATGAAGTTGCTGGTCCTGATGCTGACTTAGTCTAGACTTCATGTGACTTAGCTTGAACTTGGGGGCTTTTTAAGGTTACCTAAATAGGCATTGTTCCAGCTGGTGCTTGTGAAGTAAAAGTGCACCTTGCCATTTTTCATATGAATGGCAAGTTGCAAGGCCCAGTTGCATAATCTGCATTGCTAGTCATATTGCTTGTAGCAAATTGGCTTGTAACAAATTATTAACCTGTAACTAGCAGTCTCATTCCACAAAATGTCGCATTTATTTTTCCATCAGATAAACACACTAAAGGAACAAAATTTATTTTAAAACCAATCTTTTTTTCGCGTAATTTTCTCCTTTGTAATTCACATTGACTTACAGGACAACAGGAATGTTATTTTTGCAGTTTTTGCCATCATGATTATCATTAGTAATAACATTATACTCATCAAAATAATTGCTGAGATCTCTGGAAGTGGTGAAAAGGTGAAATGATTGCCCTGTTTTACTACTGTAGCAATGTTGCTGTATTCCTAATGCTCAGGAATTACCTTGGGTTAATTGCTTTCAGAAATTATGACCAAAACTATTCAAACTATATCAAATTATGCTTTAATGTGGGAAATCTATTTGTAATTTGAGCTTTTGAGTTGGTGTACTCATATGAGTGTTTCTTTAACTCACACCATGAATGCAGCTGTACTGGTGTGGCAGCGTGTGCAGATGTTATGCATATGGTAGGCAAACGTGTGTTTGTGTGTGTGTGTGTATGTGTGTGTGTGTGTGTGTGTGTGTGTGTGTGTGTGTGTGTGTGTGTGTGTGTGTGTGTGTTCGTGTTCTGAGTCAGTCAATCAGTAGTTCATACTAACTAGATCACAATTTTCCAAGTTTGGATGGGTGTTTGACTTTATATATATGTATGTATGCCAGTATTTTTGAGAAACAGACAATCAGAAGCACTATGTCTCTCTCTCTCCCTCTCTCTCTCTCTCTGTGTATGTGTGGATGTAGACTGCATGTATTATGCAGACCTAGGAGAGCCTTGTGCTATAAATAAAACAGGGCTGCAGTGTGCTCACTGGCGGAATAATCTATCTGACACTATGGAGAAAGAGAGAGAGAAAAGTAATTGAAGAGACAGAGTAGAGCAAAGAGAGAGAGAGAGAGAGAGGTAAGAATAAAAGACAGGTGAAGATGGAGAGAAAGAGAAACTAAAGAAAAGGAAGGAAGGAGCAGGGGCAAGGACTAGCAGGAATATATAACAGGAGAAAGAGAAATCGTGCCCAGGAAAGAAAGAGAAGCGTGGCTTATCCACAGGGCTTCTAGATGCAGTTAACACTGTGTAAGAGTCATATTTAAAAGGGCAGCATGTCTTTCCCGGAGGTGTCAAAAGTATTCACATTCATTACTCAAGTAGAAGTATAGATACTAGGGTTTAAAAAGACTTCTGTAGAAGTTGAAGTATCAACTCAAACTTTTTACTCAAGTAAAAGTGGTTTCAAAACTACTTAAAGTATAAAAGCAAAAGTAATGTTAGGGAAAAAATGCCATTAACGACAAAATCTCCACAGGGGCTTATAGTGCATTACCCCACCTCCACAAAAAAACTAAACTAAACTTTCTAAAGGCCATAATGACTATAATGTTATATTAAAACCTGTTTCAGCTGCATTTATGCCCATTGAAAATGAACACATTTTAGTATAACGCAAATACATTAAAGAACCATATTTGTGTACTACTGAGCATTAACATGTTTCATGGAGAGGAAGATATGATGACTAGTTGCCTATAAGTATTTTAATTAGCTTGTGGTACTTCGGTGCGCAGAGCTTGCAGCGCATTCAAAAGGAGTTGTTTTATCATCCAACCATTTCGAAAAATTCTTCCAGGTACGGCCAGAGATGTAGAAGGATTGGCTGGTCTTTCTGGCTACCAACCTCCTTGCTGGTGCTTGGTTGGGACATTTCGCTTGAGTTCTCTTGAGTCTCTGCCACGGACATCTTTGTACTAGGCTACATGCGTCTGCTATTTCCTTGCTGGAGTGTGACGATTTGTGTCATGTGCAGGTGCGATGGATCGCGCACAAACCAATAGGGTGTCGGGATGGTATACTGTATGTTTATAATTCTCATCCAACCACAATCAAATTCACTCTATCCGGATGGCGAGATGTATCTGGATAGGTTTTTTTTTTTTTTTAACGATGACAAGCCGGAATGAAAACAAGCCAAACTGAAATAGGAGTAACGAGGCTATTTTTTTAAATGTAAGGAGTAGAAAGTACAGATATTTGTGTGAAAATGTAAGGAGTAGAAGTAAAAAGTCTGCTGTAAAATAATTACTCCAGTATAGATACCCAAAATTTCTACTTAAGTAAGGTAGCAAAGTATTTGTACTTCGTTACTTGACACCTCTGGTCTTTCCTCGACATCTCCTTGGGAAATCATGCCGTTTCGATCTCTCTCTTTTACATTATATCTGCAAGAAATAAGAGGAAGTCTGTTTTGTATGTATTCCTCACACCTGTGTTAAGGACATTCAGCAGAATCTGCACATAGTTGTCATCATGTTTAATTGCTTGTGAGCAAAATGTCAAGTAGCTAGTGAAACCAATTCTTATTCATATTTTGCAAACACTGTTGTGTTTGTATGTTTGGGGTTGCTGTCCTGCTGCAGAATAAATTTGGGGCCAATCATACGCCTCCCTGATGGTATTGCATGATGGATAAGTATCTGCCTGTATTTCTCAGCATTGAGGACACCATTAATCCTGACCAAATCTCCAACTCCATTTGCAGAAATGCAGCCCCAAACTTGCAAAGAACCTCCACCATGCTTCACTGTTGCCTGGAGACACTCATTATTGTACAGCACTACAGCCCTTCAGCGAACAACCTGCCTTCTGCTACAGCCAAATATTTCAAATTTTGACTCATCAGTCCAGAGCACCTGCTGCCATTTTTCTGCACCCCAGTTCCTATGTTGTCATGCATAGTTGAGTCGCTTGGCCTTGTTTCAATGTCGGAGGTATGGCTTTTTGGCTGCAACTCTTCCATGAAGACCAATTCTGGCCAGACTTCTCCGGACAGTAGATGGGTGTACCTGGGTCCCACTGGTTTCTGCCAGTTCTGAGCTGATTGCACTGCTGGACATCTTCCGATTTCGAAGGGAAATAAGCTTGATGTGTTTTTCATCTGCTGCACTAAGTTTCCTTGGCCGACCACTGCGTCTACAATCCTCAGCGTTCTCTGCAAATGTACTTATAAGAATTGATGCTGGTTTGAAGGCAAAGGGTAGTAACAGCAAATATTGAAGTGATTTTGATGTTTTTTTGGTCGCTCACTTTGCATTTTGTAAATTGATAAAAATAAACAATCATTATTTATATTTTTGAAAGCATTCTTAGTTTACAGCATTTTCTTCACACCTGCCTAAGACTTTTACCCTTATATATCGACATTTATGTAGAGAGACATTATAGAAGAGGCAGTTGTGAATCACACAGTGAATCATTATTTGTCTGTTAATGTTCTTTGTTGGAGCACATTGGTTTGAGAAAAGCAAGTATCAGGTGGACATGACATCCATACAAGAAGCTAATAACAAACATACTGTCTAAATCTTACAATCTATCTTCCATCCCCCCTCAACTTTGTGAATACCTATGAAAAACTTAAACTTGACAAAAGGCCTTACTTTCTTAATTCACATTTTCTTTTCCATTTGATTGCTCTGCCTGCCAGGTCATGGAGTTAAAGGGTCAGATGATCCATGTGCCCGAGTCCTGCTCCCTAATGTTTCTGGGCTCGCCACGTGTTGATAAATTGGAGGAGCTGATGGGCAGGGGCCTTTACCTGTCAGATATCCCCATTCATGATGCCACACGGGATGTTATCCTGGTGGGGGAGCAGGCCAAAGCCCAGGATGGCCTGAAGAAGAGAATGGACAAACTTAAGGTAAAATGGTTTATTGGATGTGGGTATATTCCTATTTACAGTGAATGAAAACTGAGGAAAGTTTATCAGACCAGTTTGCCATGGAGAAAAATCACGCTCATCAGTAGCCAGTCAGATGTTTTGCTTCTTTGTGGCTTCTTGTTGGAAGACAATTACATGAACTTAACATATTCCACCTGCTGGAATATGTTTAAGCTGTTTAAATTTACAGTACGCTGATCATAGGCACTAGCTTGTGTTATAGCATAAAGTTTAAGGGGCTTTAATTACCACTAAGCCTTACCATCTACTAAGAGGCCACACCATACACTAAATGCGGTTTCCAACAACAGGAAAGGATGCAGGCCTTACTTGAACCCCAGTTCACCTGTACCTGCTTTTGCCATGTGGTTGGGGGCCAGCCCCGCATCTCATTCTTGTTATGCCAACCGTGCACTGAGCTAGGCATTGGTTAAGTTACTTAAGGTTAACAATAGAGCAAAACGAAACTAAACCAAAATACTTTAAGGATGAGGCTTATCATTTATCATTAATTTTCCATTTCGTTCTCAACAAAAAAGGTTATGCTATTAGCAACACGCCGTTCTTCTTTCTTCCTTATCTACTCTCTCTATGGAGCCTGCCCTCTGATGGGCTCTTATTAGGTAGGCCATCTTGACCATTGGCAATCAATCAAAATGACAACCTGTGACCATGATTACAAGTTAAAATACACACGCATTTACAGTATGTTTCCTCTGTCTCCTCCATCATGTTAGTTGCCAGACAACTCACTGAAGGGAAAATGTTAAATCCAATGTATTGGCTTCACTGACTGATTCATGGCTGGAAGAACGTGGCTCCTGGGACTTGCTCTTATAATTTTCTCTTTCAAAGTACCCTTGAGCAAGTCACTGGGTCTTGACCCAATCCTATGCATCTGCTCACTGCAACACTCTCTCACTGCAACTGCTCCCCCAGGCCACTGTTATAAATAGCTATATCTTAGTTGACTTGCTTGCTTGAACAATGGTATAGCACTACATCAGACAGATTTGGCATTAAGAAGCTCGCCCACAGACACACAATTATGCATATGCAGATTCAAACAATCCAAAAAAAAATTTAATTAATACACAAATTAATTTACGTGCACCAGCGGTTTTAATTTGATGCAGTACTCCCACATCTAGTCATCGTTGTCATCAGTGCCTTCATCAAAGCAAAGCACACAGAACAAAACCTCCTAATCTCCTTCCCTTCTCTCCTCTCCCAGGCCACATTAGAGCGGACTCACCAGGCTCTGGAGGAAGAAAAGAGGAGAACAGTTGATCTCCTTTATTCCATATTTCCAGGTGATGTGGCACAGAAACTGTGGCAGGGTCAGCCAGTGCCCGCTCGCAAATTTGATGATGTGACCATGCTGTTCTCAGACATTGTGGGTTTTACTGCTGTGTGTGCCCAGTGTACACCTATGCAAGTCATCTCTATGCTGAATGAGCTTTACACACGCTTCGACTACCAGTGTGGCATTCTGGATGTTTATAAGGTCAGTAGACAGAAAGATAAACACATCCTATTTATGTGATGTAATAATACCTGTTGGGGGACTGAATATATTTGTGTGTGTGTGTGTGTGTGTGTGTGTGTGTGTGTGTGTGTGTGTGTGTGTGTGTGTGTGTGTGTGTGTGTGTGTGTGTGTACTCGACATGTGTATGCGCTATCATGAATAGGTGTGCTTGTGTTGTGGAAAAAGTAACTGATTAATGGCCAGTCTGTGGGAGCTTAACAAAGATGTGTCAATATTGCCCATCTGACAGGGTGATTTGGGCCTAGTTACAGTCTCAACTGCCATCTTTCCCTCTTTTTATCCTTACTTCTATCATCAGATCAGTATCTCTTTATGTTTTTAACTCTTTCCACCATTGCTTCTCTCCATCATAATCATTGTCATAATCTTTCCTCATAAAACATGCTTTTCCTCTGTGTTATCTCTCAGAAAAGTCATGTATCAGATGCCTGGAGAAAGGGAAGATACAGAGAGGAAGGCAGACAGACTGAGTTTATGTAAGAGGGTCTATGTGTATAGCAGTTGAAGAGTGAGTGTGTATATGTAAAAGAGAAAGCAGGAACAGGAGGAGATTGAGGTACGCATATGTTGCCATTGTCATGGTTACTGTCGAAATGATTTAGCTGGTGACAGGCCTAAATGAGAGCAATTTGTCTGCTAGTTTTTTCCCCTTCCTCTTTCTCCTCTTGTGCCATCAATTCTTTTTCTTTATAAAGACTGTGTCAACTGTCATGACACCTAACTCACTCCTTCAACTGGAAATATGGCAATACATCGCTGAAAGTTGCACTACTTGTTTGCTTTATTAAATCAATCAATCAATCAAAATTTATTTATATAGTACTTTACAAAAACCAGCAAGTATCCAAAGTGCTTAACATCAGAAACACATGTCATACAATAGAAAGAATGAACATAGAAAACAGTAAAATCAGAAAAGGTTACACAGAAACAAAAGAATGAAATTGTCATACCACTGCTACGTATTAAAGGCCAGACGGAACAGATACGTTTTGAGTTTGGACCTAAAATGCCTAAATGCCTAATTTGACTCTAGGAAGACTTGCTATTACTGCAAATGTCTGGCATAGTAAGCCCAAACATGGACTAGGAATGACTTGACTTCATGGCTTAAATCTTATCTTATCTGTGTATACAGCAGTTGTTAAGCTCATTCACCTTTTACTATCATACATTAAGAGATAACCTTTTCAGAATTAAACTTCCCTTAGTGTATACAAACAAGGATTTGCAAAGCTGTATCAAAATTCAGGCAGAATTTTCAATATTTTTGCCCTGTCAACTGTATTTCAACAAAGATGTTTGAAAGGAAAAAATAATAAATACAAGAAAATCTCTTTCGGTGGCAACAGATATAGTTGGGTAAGTTGCCAAAATGAATTGCTTACTGTATGTAGGAAACACTGCCTAAAAGATCAAGTGGGATGGTATCTCTATGGCAATACAAACAAGCCACAGATAATTTGTCATGAATTTCGGCTGTTAACAATAGCACCGGATTGATCCAAGCATCTTTACACACCAACCCATTAACATTTCACACCCATCGAAGCAGGTCTCTGGTGGCTGATGTTGGACAGTGATGTCATGTGGCTGTTAGCCCGGCGGTTAGCTGGGTGGCTGCACATATACAGTACATGAGCATATACTCACAGCCACACTTATTCATTTCAGTTTCTGCCCCTCCTCCATTTCTCATACAGATTGAGACAATAGGCGATGCCTACTGTGTGGCAGGAGGACTTCACAAGAAGGTTGATAGTCATGCAAAGCCAATTGCACACATGGCTCTGAAGATGATGGAACTTTCCGAGGAAGTGCTGACACCTGATGGGAAACCTATCAAGGTGAGTTTTTTTGGAACACCGCTCAGCTGCTCATTATATTTACTATTCTGGCTTTTTCACATGTTCATGGTTTGCTTCCCTTTTAGTTTTTTTCCCCCAGTCCTTCCTTTCCCCATAATGACACTGCTGTAACACATATGAGAATATGTGACTTCATTAATTGTTAGCAGCGATCTGTATTTTTGTTTGATTTGTCTGTCCATGCAGTTCCTCTTTTGCTACATTCATAACTTTATTGCTTTGTGCCATTTTATATTTAGTTTGTTTTATTTTACATATTTAAATGTATCATCATCCCTTTGGAGGCTGGGTGCATTAAACCCGAGTCGACAATGTTCAAAGTTTCCATTGCTGAAGCTGCGGCGAGGAGCTGTGGTCTTAGGGTCTTAGGTGCCTCAAGGGGCGGTAACCCACGAACACCGTGGTGGACACCGGTGGTCAGGGAAGCCGTCCAACTGAAGAAGGAGTCTTTCCGGGATATGTTATCCCAGAGGACTCCGGAGGCAGTTGCAGGGTACCGAAGGGCTGCAGCCTCTGCCGTGAAAGAGAAAAGACATGGAGAAGGACTTTCGGTCGGCACCAAGGTGCTTCTGGAAAACTGTTCGCCACCTCAGGAGGGGGAAGTGGGGAACCATCCAAGCTGTGTATAGTAAGGATGGCACTCTGTTGACCTCAACTGAAGAGGTAATAGGGCGGTGGAAGGAGCACTTTGAGGAACTCCTGAATCCGACTAATACACTTAGAGGCAGAGCTGGAGGATGATGGGGGATCGTTGTCGATTTCCCGGGCAGAAGTCACTGATGTAGTCTAGCAACTCCACAGTGGCAAAGCCCCTGGGATTGATGAGATCCGTCCAGAAATGCTCAAGGCTCTGGGTGTGGAGGGGCTGTCCTGGTTGACACGCCTCTTCAACATTGTGTGGAAGTCTGGGACAGTGCCAAAGGAGTGGAAGACCGGGGTGGTGGTTCCCCTTTTTAAAAAGGGGGACCTGAGGGTGTGTGCCAATTACAGGTGTATCACACTTCTCAGCCTCCCTGGTAAAGTCTACTCCAAGGTGCTGGAAAGGAGGGTTCGGCCGATAGTCGAACCTCAGATTGAAGAGGAACAATGCGGATTCCGTCCTGGTCGTGGAACAACGGACCAGCTCTTCACTCTCGCAAGGATCCTGGAGGGAGCCTGGGAGTATGCCCAACCGGTCTACATGTGTTTTGTGGATCTGGAAAAGGCGTATGACTGGGTCCCCCGGGAGATACTGTGAGGGGTGCTGCGGGAGTATGGGGTGAGGGGGTCTCTTCTCAGGCCCATCCAATCTCTGTACGACCAAAGTGAGAGCTGTGTCCTGGTTCTCGGCAGTAAGTCGGACTCATTTCAGGTGAGGGTTGGCCTCCGCCATGGCTGCGCTTTGTCATATGTCATTTGTAATATTTATGGACAGGATATCAAGGCGTAGTCAGGGTGGGGAGCGGTTGCAGTTCGGTGGGCTGGGGATCTCATCGCTGCTCTTTGCAGATGATGTGGTCCTGATGGCATCATCGGCCTGTGACCTTCAGCACTCACTAGATTGGTTCGCAGCCGAGTGTGAAGCAGTTGGGATGAGGATCAGCACCTCTAAATCTGAGGCCATGGTTCTCAGTAGGAAACCGATGGAGTGCCTACTCCAGGTAGGGAATGAGTCCTTACCCCAAGTGAAGGAGTACTCGGGGTTTTGTTCGCGAGTGAGGGGATAATGGAGCGGGAGATTGGTCGGAGAATCGGCTCAGCGGGTGCGGGCACATTCAATTTATCGCACCGTTGTGACGAAAAGAGAGCTGAGCCAGAAGGCAAAGCTCTCGATCTACCGGTCAGTTTTCGTTCCTACCCTCACCTATGGTCATGAAGGCTGGGTCATGACCGAAAGAACGAGATCCAGGGTACAAGCGGCCGAAATGGGTTTCCTCAGGAGGGTGGCTGGCGTCTTCCTTAGAGATAGGGTGAGAAGCTCAGTCATCAGTGAGGAGCTCGGAGTAGATCCACTGCTCCTTCGTGTTGAAAGGAGCCAGTTGAGGTGGTTCGGGCATCTGGTAAGGATGCCCCCTGGGTGCCTCCCTAGGGAGGTGTTCCAGGCACGTCCAGCTGGGAGGAGGCCTCGGGGAAGACCCAGGACTAGGTGGAGGGATTATATCTCCAACCAGGCCTGGGAACGCCTTGGGATCCCCCAGTCGGAGCTGGTTAATGTGGCTCGGGAAAGGGAAGTTTGGGGTCCCCTGCTGGAGCTGCTCCCCCCACGACCCGACACCAGATAAGCGGATGAAGATGGATGGATGGATGGATAAATGTATCATCAGCCATACATATGTTTATCAGCCATACATTCTCTTTTTGGTGCAGAACTCTGTCTCCAAAATGTACTTAAATGAGCTGTATTGCTTGTCTGAGTGATTTCTGTATGTTTTCCATACTGTATGTGAGTCTGGGCCTGAGTGTGTGCATGAACATTTTCTGCGACTAGTTTTTTTTGTCACAAATCAGCACCTGATTGTTAATTGGGCTATTTATCTTTACTTTTCATAACTTTTTTCTCCCTAACATTGTAGCGTCCCTAATAACCATGAAGCATACATACAATCACCTACTAAGCTGAATCACACAGATCCTGACACATTGTATGATGTAGCGCCACTGCTCATTTTCCCTGAAGCTTTAAAAGCCTAATATTATATTTATGTAGAAAAATGTAACAACTTCTTCTGATGCCTCCATGTTAAAACACTTTAGGACCCCTGTAGTTCATGTGCACCATTCACTGAGCTGTCAATGCACTGTGACAATGCATTTTAAGAGATTAACAGTGGCTTGTAACATTTTTATAAGCAATCTTGTACTGAGAGAAATGCATAATTTTAAGCAACATGTCCAACTGATGAATACAATTCTGACCATGTTATTAAGATCTACTATGCATTGCCAAAAGATTTACTTTTTAAAAATTTTTTTAGAAGTAAGTGAATTAGCCAGTATTGCCATTACCACTTCCTGCTGAGGACAGTTTTCTTTAATCTTTGCCTTTAGACAGTAGTGTGATATTGCAGTTGAAAGATTGTGCGTCTGTGTGCCTGTATCTGTTTCTGCCTGTATCTAAATGTATCTAAATCATTTTGCTGGTTCTGAATATATTTGTGTTGGTATTTCCACATTATTGACTATTTCAAAATGAAAGGTATTGTAAGTATAAATAGCAAAGCATTGTGCATCTTTGGATTGCAACCTCTGAGTGCTTGGTTAGTGTTTAAGGAATGTGACTTATTAATACGTTGACAATTCCCAAATAGAGATATTCAAAGCCTTTTGGAACAATAACAATGATATTTCTGTGCAGTGTGTATTTCAGTGAACTGCCACGCACTGTGATACCGCATTAAACGTTAATTGGCAATTGTCATCTCAGTGTCTTGCATGACAAAATCCCCAAAACTCTCAGAACTATAATCAATCCATTAATTTTATTCTTTTTTTATTAGTTATTTGTATTTTTAATACACAAAGATAACATTCCCTGTAGTTTTAAGGGAGTAAGGTAGGACAATAAAGACAGAAAGAGAGAATATGCAACAGAAAATAGTTATTAATCTTTGAAGCTAATGGTTCAGAGGAGTTTGTTTTCATGAAATGAGGCAAGAGACATAGGAGTGTACTACGAAGCAAGTTCGACAAAGCCTGAAGAGATAACAGGTACCACGACGGCGGTTATCAACTTGCTCTGTTAACCCATGCCCTTTTCTTCAGGCTCTGTGCGTGTTCCCATAAAAGGGATGTAAAGAGCACGATTAGACTCTTCTACTGCACTATATGGCCTGATTGCATGCCTCCTACTTCCACCTATGAAGAATATGACAAATAGTTTACAGCAAAAAGGCTAAAGATAATAAGAACTTTCTAAATGTTTTGTATACTGATAATGAATGAAAGAAAAAAGAACAGAAATAACTGACTTGTTACTATCGGAGCTTAGCAAATTTTTCCAACCCATGTGTCCATCACTAGTGTATTTTTCCACATTCACACTTTAATTTTCATTCTGATTTGCAGTGAAATGCTGCACTATGTGTGCCTCTCTAGTGGCTGTGGATGTTTCTTAATGTAGATGCCTTTGTGTTTACAATTGGAGATGATTAGTGCCTATGTGTGCTGTGTGGGTGTACGCATGTGATGTTTTGTTCTATTTATGTACAATATGCTTCTGAGTGTAGTGTGTGTGTGTGTGTGTGTGTTTAGTTATTCAACTAGTCTGCATCAATGACAGTAAATTTCCAGGATAGTTGCCTCCAGATGTTCCACCAGATGTCCCTCGCCTTCAGTTCTCTGTGTTGCCGTTCTCAAACTCCGTTCCCTTGGGGAAACAACAGCAAACTGCCAGCTACCAAGCTACACGCTGAAAATTTTGAAGAAAATTTGGATCATGCAACAAGGAATAATATTTTAACGGCATTTACTGTCTAACTAGGACATTTTGGGACCTATTGGCGGGAATTGCTATGAACAAAATACACACAGTGATACACTAGTAAGAGCAAATTACTCTTAACTATGTATCCAGCTAATTTAAATAGCTCACGTTACTGTATTGTGTGAAAAATTAACTTCAGTTAATATTATATGTGGCATTTTATTTTGCGGAGTGCAAATGTTTCACCAAAACAAGTTCCTTCATGAGACATTTTGCATAGCCACTGTCGCAGAGCTTAGGCCCGCCCAAGATGATTGTGATTGGTTTAAAGAAATGCAAACAACCCAGAGCATTTTTTTCTTGTATTCTGGAATGTATCTGTGGTAGAGGCAGACGTTACTCCACAATGCTGTGGAGATAGGTCAATGTGAGACTAGTTTTCAACCGTCTAAATTTTGTTACTCTTGTCTGTCTCTCTCTGTCGCTCTCTGGTCTTCTCTCTGCATCACACATTTCTCTATTTAATATTTTTTTCAATATGTGCTATGATTCGTTGACACAACCTAATAAAGGTTGCTTGATTGACATTTCTTTCAAATGGGTTACCATTTTCTTCAGTTTATGCTAGGTCTTTCTCATAAAATTGCTTTATTTTACCCTATCCCTGAACAGTATAATAAGTTCAAGGCTTGCTTTTTACCCTCATGGTTTAATTTAGTTTTGCATGTTGGCTATGGGACATTTAAAACATTATTATTATTATTATTATTATTATTATTATTATTATTATTATTATTATTATATATTATGTTTGAGGAAAAGCATGTGTCAATGTATGCAGGAAAAATAAGTTTTAAAGGTGTATGCTTTTCATCACATAGCTGCAGCTGTTGCTGTTGCTGTGAGTGATCCAGGGTTATATACAATGCTCAGAATTATTGATAAGACAAGATTAACATGACATCCATGCCATGTGTCCATGTGGAACTGTATTCAACATTATTTCATGTACTAATGGAGTTAGAGAAAGGCAAGCTGCTCTTTTGCAGAATAAAAGATGAATATATTAAGTAAGGAGGGAAGGAAAGAGGCTGAGGGAATTGAGTTTAAACCTCTCATGTTAATTCATTGGAATGAAAAGGGAACACAGGCTATGATTTATTTATGTCTATCCTCAGTCCAGTCTCTGTCAAGGTCAACCATTACCCTTAGGCTGCATTTGGTAGCTTTGCGGGCCTGTGTGCTAACTTGCAATGTCATAAATATGAGCTAAAGTCAGTACCTACAGTAAGTTGCATTTTCTTTCTGGTTTGGAACAGGTCATCAGTGAAACAACCCACAAATGAAACATAGCAATGGAGAAAGACATTTAGAACAATGTTATTGTTGTCATGCTCTGTCTTTCATTTTACTGTATTCATCATATTACATGATAATGCTGATGATATTGTATATGTTTCTTTCTTGTGAACAACTCTCCTGACTATTTTCTTCTGTTAGAGTAATATTTGCTTAAAATCATCTCCATCTCCAATATTTACGCATGTTTAACAAGTCTCTGATCATGCAACTGTTTAGAAAAGAATGAACGTTTTTTTTCAGATGTTAGGTCGGGAATGTATAAAATTTCAAAGGAGAGCATACTGGCTTTAGCATTGTTGTCAGAGAAGAAAGTATTTCAACGTAGCATTTTTCCTTAATATGTGATGACATATCATGGTCATTTTATGATTTAATACAGCAAATATATCATGTATTTCTCTTTTTTTTTTTTTAAGTGTGACATCCCTCAATAAGAGGAAGGTTAACTAGTTTGTTGCAACTTTATTTGTCACCTGAACACAGGCTACTGTGGGCCGCAGCCAACGCCAAAAAAACCCAGAATTCCCTGTGAACTCTATACTAACCGCTCGCTAGCCAACTACAGGTGTATTATCTCATGCGGCTCACTCTCATAGGTAGCTGACCCGCAGACAGGCTTCACAGCATCTCAACTGACTTTCACTCAACATTACTAATTTGGCTGGACTAATGTCTCTGAACAGTGACACTCTTAACATTTAAACATTTCATTAACAATTAAACACGCTCCGTTAGGTTTCGGGCTGACTGCCACAGCCATGGTAGGTAATACTGTAAGTGTTGAGACAATGACTAACATAACATCGACAATAAGAAAAGTATAGAATAGCGGTAGCCTTATCCTTGTAACATTGCAACTACAGTTAAAATTATTGAACTTATTTTTATCTGTTTTAGAGAAGACAGCAGAATTATTATTTTTTTTTGCCATTTGGTTTAAAAGTTGTTTAAAAATACACATAGAGAATGACACTGATTGGAACAAAACGTGTAGCTAAAGGAACAGCTAAGACAGATAGCTTCTGAATAACAGACAGGACACTGTTCTATGTACTGCTGTGCTCCTAACATTGTCCATTTGTCTCAAAATAGAAAGCCCTTGCCAAGCATTTTTGGCCCTCTCTCTTGCTCTTCCTCTTTCTCTCTCTGTCTTTCCTCTTCCCCTCTTTGTCATTCCCTCACGCTCTCCTCTGCAGCCTCTTTCTAACTAATTCTTTTCATTTTCCTCTTTAAATTATTACTTTCATTTCCTCTCAGTTTTTATTCTTATTCTGCTTTTCTATATTTTGCGCTCTCTGTTATGTTCTCCTCTTTCTTATCCCTCATCACTTCATGTTGGTGTAAATGAGAATTATAGAGATATTCAACACTTCAGCGTGATAAATGCTGTTCAGTGAGTGCACTCAACTCCAGCCAATGTTGCACTGTTATGCAAACTAGCATGAGAGCTGTGAGGGAGAACTGAGAGAAAATGTTTAGTGAGAGAGAAATGGAGAGAGTGATCCAGGGACACAGAGAACAATATACAGGAGGAGTGAGATGTCAAGAGAGAAACACATATAAAATAAAAAAAACGTTGTAAGTTGTTTTCATCTGTATTACGGTTTGAATTTCAGGCCTATAGCATGAACCGTTTGCATATGGGTGGATCGGTGAGTGCTTGTGGATATTAGGGATGTAGTGATATCTTGTCAATGCTAATACATACCTAACAACAGCAGTATCTGAATATTTCAAATTCAGATTGTTTTAGCACCAGTGTGTGTGTGTGTGTGTGTGTGTGTGTGTGTGTGTGTGTGTGTGTGTGTGTGTGTGTGTGTGTGTGTGTGTGTGTGTGTGTGTGCGTTTGTGTGTGTGTGTGTGTGTTATGGTTTGTTTATAGCAGCTAAAGTACACTGAGTTGCCAGTTTATTAGGTTAACTTATCTTAAACTAATTCAGTCTAATGTTAACAGTCTTGCAATCATGAAGGTTATAATGTTAAATTTTCCACTTCACGCCAACGAGGATAATACGGTGGCCCTGAAGTGCAAATCACGACAGCAAATAGGAAAACACTTCAACAAATCATATAACACAACGGCAAATAGGAAAACAAAATGGCAAATAGGGAAACAAAATGGCAAATAGGAAAACACAACAGCAAATTCTATTCAATTCAATTCAATTCAATTTTATTTATAGTATCAAATCATAACAAGAGTTATCTCGAGAAACTTTACAGATAGAGTAGGTCTAGACCACACTCTATAAATTCCAAAACCCTAACAATTACAGTAATTCCCTCAAGAGCAAGCATTAGCAGTGGCTATTGCGACAGTGACAAGGAAAAACTCCCTTTTAGGAAGAAACCTCGGCAGACCCAGACTCTTGGTAGGCGGTGTCTGACGGGGCCGGTTGGGGGTGTGATGAACAGTAGCAAATAATAGTCACATTAAAGATAATGGAACAGTGACTTTGAAGGTCATCGTGGAAGTTCATGTCATAGCAGGGCACATCGTGTCATACTGAGTAGTGCAGTCTCCTATACCGGATCCTGACTACTGTGCGTATGAACATCACAGCAGGGCGTTGCGGGATGTAACGTGGCGCTGCAGAGCATGGGTGGATGCGGCGGACGCAGCAGGACGCAGCAGGACGCAGCAGGACGCAGCAGGACGCAGCAGGACGCGGCCGGGAATTTGCAGAGAATCGCAGAGCTATGCTCTTTCCCGGCCAGAAGAAACATAAGGACTCCGGGGAGTAAACTCCCCAGAGCTAGGTTAGTAACAAGCATTTCTGGGACAGGATGCATACAAAAGGAAACAAGTGAAAACAGAGATGAGAGCGCAGCTCAGTCTGTCATAGGAAGGAAGGAACTTCCCCAGCAGTCTAGAATTATAATAGCATAACTAAGAGAGGCAGGTTAAAGAGAGGTGCCTGGTCGGGCTAGAACTCTCCCCAACCGGATCGGGCTGTACTGGCCTGCCTCCAGATAGGAAAACATTTCAACAAATCACAAAACACAACGGCATTAACTTCTACCAGAAAAGATTATTAACTATCTAGCAGAGGACGGACCCTCCTGATTGGACAGACACACTGTCTTTTAACAGGAAGGAGAGGTGAAAAAACACGGAAAAGCGCCTTACTGTCTATGCTTTTAACAGACGGACTAGCCGTTTCTCATTTCAAAACACTGGACGAAATGGATGTGGAACTGTGAACAGTTTTTTTGTTAAGATGAAGAAGGTGAATCAGCGTCTGCTTGCAGGAGGAGAATATTCTGTCAGGAACTTTGCCTACAACGTGCGAAGGTAGGTAACGTTACTGACACTGATAGGCTTTAATGTAAGCAACAGTCGTTTTCTCTTATTTATCCTGTCAATAAATTAAAAGCTCGTGGGAGTTAATGTTTGTAGTAGTCATAACACTTACTGATAAGGAGAATTTCATTAATTAATCGTAATTACATTAAGCTTACAGTAGCTAACCATTTACATTAGCTTGTAGTTTACTGCATGATTGTAACATTAGCTCATTGTCCAGTAGCTTCTAGCTTTCAGAAAAATGCGTTGCAAAATATGATCAGCAACTACAAGGTAAACGCTACCAGCTAATGAGCTACCACAGGCAGTATGATATGCAGTAAACTGCAAGTGAGAAAGGGTAAATAGTACTGTAAACACACAAGCTACAAGGCTACAACCAACATATGAAAAGTCAAACAACAATTGTAAACACCCACTAACACAGTAAAGGTAGGTGTAAGTGTGTTAAATGGTCAACAGTTGTCAGTTAAGACCATGATGAAGAAACTACACAGTTACATGAAGTACCTTTATGTTACAGTATGCTTAAATATACTTGTGATACAATTTTAATGTTACCAGGACAGGTTGGATAACTACTGTCCTAACCCAAAGCTTTCTCCTTCTGTCTGCAGATAACTACTGGCCTAACCTAAAGGTTGGATAACTACTGGACTAACCTAAAGCTTTCTCCTTCTGTGTGTAGTCTTGAAGCAACACCATCATTGGCAGCTGAGTCTGATTGCCGCTTCATGTTGAATATACTTGTGTACAGTATATAGTAATGTTTGAATAAATGTTATAATAAAGATACACATTTCGTTAATGTCTATTTAGAGCTTGTATAACGAGTTATTAAAACAGGTAGCATCTGAGCATCATAATTTGATGGAAAAATAAAAATTGAAAAACTTTTAGTTTATATTATATACACACCCAAAAACTTAAAGACACAGACAAACCAGTTAATTTAATGCATTTATTTTTTGAATGGCAATCTCTAATATAGCAAATAATCTATTCAACATCTCTCTTTGGCCTCTGTCTCCCTGCTTTTCTTTTGCTTTCCCTCTCCTCCTCAGCTCTCCCTTCTGGTGGTGCTAGTGCAGCCTCCGTTTGTTCCACTGATTAGCTTACAATGCTTGTATTCAGGGCACAGGGAAAGTAAAAATAAATCGCTATTTTGTACCACTAAAAAGGCTCAAAATACTAACAAACTTCAACTGTAGCATAATGAGGGTCCCTAAATGTTAACCAAAGCATTGAGAACTTTGTAAGTGTACAGACAGTTTATTGAACGAAGAGCTGCGGGAGCTCCGTGAAAGGGCTACGAGAGAGAGAGAGAGAGAGAGAGAGAGAGCTACCGGCAGTAGTAGCTAGTAGCTAAGTACAGCCCTGTTTATCAGAGAGGGGAAATCTTCAGACTGTACAAAACACTGCGTCTCTTGGGTGTTGCAACGCAACAGGTCCCACTTCGTGCAACACAGACATTCCTGTTCGGTGGCCATAGCTTCACAATGTCCGCAGGTACACCACCAGTTTCCGAAAGATACGAGGCTGTGTTGTGGCATTGACTACCGGTAGCTCTGGCTCTGCGTAGCCCTTTCACGCAGGCTCTACAAGCCGCTTTTCGTTCAATAAACTATTCTGTTCACTTAAAAGTTCTCAATCTTAAAAAAAACAATGCTTGGTCAGACCAGTTTGATTTTTTGATATTTTGAGCTTATTAGTGGTACAAAATAGTAACCATTTACTTTCCCTGCCTGCCCAATATAGCACACTGCGCTACAACTGATAAACACAAACATTTCTAAATCTCTGCTAATGTTACGCATATACAGTAACGTCTTATAAAAAGAGATGAAAATGCCACCGGACATTAGCTAAACTTTACGAACACAAATGGCATAAAAGACAGCAACCCAGCTAGCTAACAGCCTAATGTTAAATGATAGGTTCAGTTAGCTCGGGGTGTATCTACCTAATTATAATAGCAATTTGTACCAGCTTTAAAGCGTTAAGCTTTACATTGATGTAACACATTACTGGTGATAACAAATATACGGCAAACACTAAATATACTTACATTTAAATGATAATTGTGCCATCAGTGATGCTGCTCCAACTCCTGCTTAGGTCCGCCATTGTTTTCTTACAACAATGGCATTTTCGCTATGAGCAGCATCCACAGCACAAAGACGCGTGCATAGGATTGTGGGTGATTTGGGAGCGCGCAAGACAGACAGTGCGTCTGTCCAATCAGGAGGGTCCGTCCTTTCCTAGATAGGCCCTACCTTTTCCGGTAGAAGTTAATGCCGTTGTGTTTTATGATTTGTTGAAGTGTTTTCCTATTTGCGGTTTTGTTTTCCTATTTGCCGTTGTGTTTTCCTACTTGCCATTTTGTTTTATGATTTGCTGTTGCATTTTTTTATTTGCTGTTGTGATTTGCACTTCAGGGCCACCGTAGAATAGGCTAAATAACAATAACACCTTTCTGTATAATGCATACACTTGAGCAACACCACAAACTACATCCTCCAAAATGATCATAATGTTGAATCAACACCTCTCTACATATTATAATCTTCATGAATGTTGGATTAATTGCAGGACTGTTGTTTTTGACTGGTTTAGTTTTAGCTAGATGTACCTAATACACAACTGAATGTATATGAAACAACATTGACTCTATAACAACTCCATCTCTATCTCCATCGCTGTATTCTTCTAACAGCTTGGCCAGAAGCTACAATGTGATTGGTCGTCTGCGCCATTTGCTCATTGGCTCACTGGCTCACTCAGGGGCCATGTGCTGTGGATGCTGACTCATAGCGAAAAGGAGGGGAAGAGTGTTTGATTGTTACTGTGTCTGTGTTTTGAGACTAAGAAATAAAGAGGAGAGTGGGCGCAGGATGCAGATTTGTTTGTGTGTCTGTGAGCGGTTGTCTGTTGTAGACAGACAGACAAGTGCATGGCCATCTGTAAGCAGTATAGCTGAAAAATAGGTCACACTAGTCCACCTACCAGCCCTTTCTCTCTCGTTTTCTGTCTCACATTCTTTAATTCTCCTCCTGTTCTGACAAGGTTCTGCCATCTAATCTCTCTCTCTCTCTCTCTCTCTCTCTCTCTCTCTCTCTCTCGCTCTCCATTGTCTTTCTTTCTGTCTTTCTGTCTGCATGTGCTCTTTCTACCTCACTACCCCCATTGCCTGTTGTTGCCATGACTACCTCGAAGTGTGCTGGCATGCACACAGTGGCGTTTGATACCTAGGTGATGAGATGCCCAAGTAGATCATTAGAAATCTACTGGGTTCCACTGGCCTGTGTGTGTGTGTGTGTGTGTGTGTGTGTGTGTGTGTGTGTGTGTGTGTGTGTGTGTGTGTGTGTGTGTGTGTGTGTGTGTGTGTGTGTGTGTGTGTGTGTGTGTTTGATGACTTGTTCCCAAATGGAGGAAATCAATAGTTGATTGAGTGGCCATGAACTGGTATGGTCAAATTGGATTGATGGCCAGATAGCTTTCACTCTGCCTCCAGCCATTTAAAGATTCATACTTCAGCCAGATTATAATAAGAGCACCATGTTGCTCCCCTACATCTGTTACGAAGAGAAGATGGAGGCAGTTATTTATTTGATTAATTTTCTTCTCACACTCTTGATATTTTAAGATTTTCATCAAATCTGCTGCCTGCCACAGGATATCAGATTAGATAATAACAGCTATACTAATATGGAAGTTTTGCTACAGTACATTGCAATTTATTTCCATTCAGCGGATCAATGCGCACACAGCAGTTCTGGTTCAAAACAACATGGCCTTTGTGCTGCTGCAGGATAGGTGGCACATAAATGAATGGGATCAGATCAGCAGGGAGATCTTTAATTTATGAACCAGGTATGTTACAAGTTAGCCATTTTAGATGCCAGGTGCCAATGTGTTTCCTCTTAGTCTTACAGATCTTCAAAGCCAGACATGACATCAGTCACAGTGAGATCAGACTAGGACTGCATATAACAAGCAGAATCAGGGAATGGGACATGAGCTGAAAATACAAGGAATTTTAACTAATGATCCTACTGAAATTTCTTCCACATTTAACAAATACTTTATTGATTCAGTGCAGAGTTTGACACATATTTCATGCCAAGTACATGTGAGTTGTCAAGGAATGTACATGACACACAATTTAAACTGTTTGTCCTTTAAAACCCCTGCTGGTTTTGTTGTTGTTCTAATCCCTCTCCCCTTCTACCTATTTTTTTTTTTCTTCTCTGTGATCTTTTCCCACCACCTACTTTCTCCATTTCTCTCTTAGCTAAGGATCGGTATCCACACAGGTTCGGTGCTGGCAGGTGTTGTTGGGGTCAAAATGCCACGCTATTGCCTGTTTGGGAACAATGTGACACTGGCCAGCAAGTTTGAATCGGGGAGCCATCCTAGGTGTATCAATGTTAGCCCCACAACTTACCAGTAAGTAATACCGCACATACACAAACATAAACATGATCTTGTTTTTAGCCGTGTTGCCACGACAATACTTGTTTTTCAATGGTACTTCAAGAAAGCTCCTCTCTCCTTCTCAACAGGTTGCTGAAAGATGACCGCTCTTTCTCATTTGTCCCTCGCTCACGACTGGAGCTCCCAGAGAATTTTCCTAAAGAGATCACAGGGACGTGTTACTTCCTGGAGGCGGGGACATCTCACAGCCATGCCTCATTGACCAGCTCTCGCTCTGCTCCCCCGGCCTCTATGAGGAAAGTCTCCTACAGCATTGGGACCATGTTTCTAAGAGAAACAAGTTTGTAGGTCCTATACAAAGACTATCCAGATATCCATTATGTGAGGGGCTGGATTTGAACCCGTGGAACAAGAGGGAAACAGATCATACAGATCTTTGGATATGCAAATGCATTCTGTGAAAACTTGGATTCAGACCTGTGGGATGGCCTATATGAATGAAACTTAAAAAAATGCTCTCATTATAGGTGTAAAAGAACAACATGCCCTCAATTACCCTAAGCAAGGAAGACATGGTTCAAAAGACTTGAAAAACTGCAACTGTGCGAGTCTCACATGGACCCTTCCCCAAGGAAGTGTACTGATGGGGTCAATTAGCAGAGAAACCTTAATATAAAACGTAGTGATCTAGCTGGATTCCTCAGCTCTATACCTGGTTTCTAGTTCTCTCCAGTGGTCTTCTCTCCCAAATGTTACCCTGACGTGGGGTTAGAGGCAACAATGCTTGGAGAAAACCTGGAGAAAGACCAGCAATTCAAAGCAATTGAATTGCGCTAACAGAACAAATCCACATTCCGTTGCAAAAGTGGATGCAAAGGAATTACGTTGTATGAACTTTTAGAAGATAGCAACATTGTCGTAAATGTTTGCTGTGCATCATGGCGTCTTGTAGACCACGACTGCAGAAATATACAACTCCCCTTCCAACTGTCCCCTACTCATGTCAGGCTTAACCAAACATACTTCTAACAGCTGATGCTCGTTACATCCATCAGACAACCTAGGACCAGTTGGTCGGTGCGGACACAAGCAAGGAGATACAGTAGGTTTGAAAAGGGGTGAATAAAGGAAAAATGCCAAAAACGCTAGTACTTTAGCCTTTTCTGCTTCTAACCCACAGTAAACTATAACCAAGGACAATCCAGCCATTATATTGCAGGTAATATGTTTAGGACTGAAAATTATTCCCAGCTCAGTGCCTTTTTGCTGCTCAAATCAGGACAAATACAAGATGGGTTCATTTTAAATATTTGAAAAGACGAAAACACAAGGGGCACTTAATTTATCTTGTGTTTCTACTTGTTTTAAAACATTTTTATGACATGTCTGTCATTAGCTACACTAGAGAGTGACATATTTGAATGAGGAAATGAGACGTGCCAAAGTTTATTAGCAGAATTTGGACCCATGGTGTTGCAAGTCATGACAGGCGCCTTATCCCACCGAACCACCAGAAGTCCCGACTAGTCGTGTCTTTCATTTTGAGACGGTCATGAGTGGCAGGCAAGATCAATCAATCGCTTCTCAAATAGTTCAAATATGTTAAATTCTATTCATCTGTTTTTTTGTCCAGATCAATCAATAATACACACAATATAGTACTAATAATATAGTACTTTACTAACTTGTACACATAGTCACAGTATGCATGCTTGACACAGTTCACATTTACATACATAATATTTTGTAATTGCATTGTTTTGTTACCATGTGGATATACAATTATACACTAGCCCCATGCAAAAGTAACTCCCAGGATTCAAATTCAACTTACTCAGTGGAAATCTCAGGCCGTCCAAACACTTCAGCGTAGCTCAGTAACCCAGACATGGGAAAATAAAGAGAATCTTCATAAACTGTCATCATAAAGTGGGAGATGAAGTTGAAATGACTTGGATAGTCTTTGAATATATTTCAAACCTTGACAAATTTGGACAATAACTTAATGTAACTCATGTTACATTGCTGCCATTTCTCTTTTTGGTTGTCAACATCACATAGATCTGTCACCAGTGAAGTACAAATCATACATCAAGTTTATATCAGTTTAAATAGCTGGCTGTTGGCCCAGAGAGAAAAAAACAACTTTTTGTAGGAGGCGAAATATTATTATTTGTTATGTTTATAATTAAATGAAGTACACAGAGATTTGTCAGCATCGCATTCTAATTTGAATTTATTATATTAGTGATGATAAAGAAAAGTTCTGAAATAATCTAGGTTGTTTAGATTTGAATAAGTGGTACTCCCTGCGCGTGCTTACCTTCTAGGTGTAAAGAAGGTTTTTTCCTCAATTGTACAATGTGGCTTGAGTTAATAACTAAACTAAGAATACATTTTAGACAATGGAAAACTCCAGCACAGGTTTTAATTCACTTTTCACTGGAAAGGAAATAGCATGTTGCAATTTTACATCTTGCCAAATGACATAGTGGTTGCTGAATCTCTAAAAGATCAAATAAAATGTGCCAATTAAATCCTGAGACACCACCAAACACAGGCTAATCTTGCTAAAATAAAGGATTCAGTTCCTGCTGTCTGCTGTGTACGTGGAGTTGTGAAAGGGCAGGCCGAGCACATTTTGACAACACTTTGTCAACTCGCTGGCCTTAGGTGGGGAATGAACAGGAACATATGCTGGCTATAATATGTAAAACACAGCATTTAAGAAAACATCAGAAGGGTAATTTACTTGGGACAAAAAAACTAATGCCCATCTGGCCAAAACTTTCACCCACTAAAGGGCATTGTGCCCTCAAAAATGACATTAACTCTATAACAAAGCAATGTGCTATACATTAAAAAAGGATGGGAGGTGGGGGAAATGGATAAGTCAAAAAGATTTCCTTTTGACCTGCCAGTGTTTGGATCAGAGTTTACAAGTGCTTGAAAACGTTGGTAATAGGTCATTATTGTCATAAATAATAAAAAAATAAAAAATAATAACGACTGACATCAGAGGCCTGAAATCAGTATTATCAGAACGCTTGAAACGCCTACCCATTTACAGCATGTTCTGTAAAGGTCCTGATACATTTTGGCAATGAAAATAGAAATATATTAACAAAAAATAACTATTACAAAAAAAATTTTTATTAAAATAGGCTACTAGGCATTATATAATAAATAATGAACAAGACAACAATACCACCTATAGATAAATCTAATCAATCAAAGACTTGAGAACATAGTTTTTAGCATACAAATATCAGGAATTGTAACACGATAAAAACATGTGTATTAACTCAGAATTAGGTGCCATTGTTTAGTGGGTCAAGTGGCAAGTCAAAATGTAAATTATTATTATTTGTTTTTTCTAAACCTGTTAGAAAGCAGCATAATGTTGTTTACATTTTGTTGCTTTGTGGTAACAAAGCCAAAACACTTCCTGAGACCAAAAGGTCTTCTTTACAATTCATGTTTTCTGTGAGAACCAGAGTCTTACAGTACCTGGGACATACATCCTATATATGTACACATCAGTGGTTCAAAGGATTTGCCCTTTTCTCTTTATAGTAATGTTGACATGCCTGCCTAACAAAAGTCCAATAAGTTCAATATAATTGCCAAATAAACAGTAGCAATGTGATGTTACTCTTGGAAGAATATGTATGGCAACACAGCCTCATAGGGTACAATATCCACAGTAAGAATACACTCCAGTCCAGGAACCAAGTAGATATAATTAGATACATATAATTTGATGAGGAAGTGTCAATTAATGATGGTCAATTATGACTACAGTACAATGCTAATGATGATAGACATGGTTGTTAGTTTATAGCTGACTAGCTGCTATTGCAATCCCAGAGTACTGTGTTGGACCCTACATAAAAGTATGCAGGTGCAAGATGTTAAAGCCACAATGGGGAAAGATCTGTGCATGGACACTACTATCACATTATATCCAGTGATAAAAAAAACCAACTGAATTTCCTTAGAGTCCTTGTAAGGTTAGTGTATTTGACAGTTGTGTCATTGAGCCTGGGGTAATTTTTCCCAAGGACAGGCTTTCACATATAGAGACGCATAAGCACTCTCTCTACAATGCCTACATGCATTAATGTTTACTTAATAAATATATTGTAGCACAAATGTAGTGCAGGTGTCATTTACATTTAACTTCAGCAGCGCCTGAATTCTACATCTAGGTTAAATTAAGGACATTACACTAGCGTTACACCCACGCAACTTATGTCTAACGCTCATGTCTCCAAGTCTGTAAATTTCTCAGCATAATATTAAAGGTTTGGTCCGACCTTACATGTCTTGCTGTTGTGATGCCGAGGGGCTGCAGGCACTGGTTCTCCACAGTGTTGTCACTAACGGACCATTATACTGCAGTGCATACTGTAGGTCACTAACTCATACACAGGCATACATCACAGTTACAGTTTTAATTCAACTGAGCTGTACTGCACAAGCTTTGTCTAACAATGAACATGAATAAATGTCATGAGTCTGAGGTAAATGTGGGATGGTCAAGTCAAAGTCAAATACATCCATAACTCCAGCAACTGTTGTGTGTCTGCTTGCCTGTGTATGTCAAACAATATAAGAACATATTGAGTTTGCAAATGTACAAACATAATAATTTGTTAATAAAGGTATTTTGTACCTGTAACAAATCTGTACAATTTAGATCTATTTAATATATAAAACTGAAAAATGGAAATTGTAATAAAATTATATAGCAGATTTGTTGTGGTATAATTTCTAAAATGATTTGACATTATCACAATTTTCACTGCTTTGTTGTCCGTTTTCTATTTCAGATACTTTATGTCAGTATATGTGCCATCTAAAGCTAGGCTGGTTTTCACAACATGCCAGTGTCCCACAAAACCTCCCCACCCTAAAGTAGTGTTTTTTTTTCGATGACACTATTTTATTCATTTCATTCTACATCACATGTTGAATGGTTTTCTTAAATGATGGATTTTTTAAAACATTTTCTTCAACTGACTGAGCATGACACTGTCCTTTTTATTGAAGAATAAAATTGCTTAACATATGTTTTTTGCAGGACATTGTTGTAAACTGTCTTGTTGCCAAGATCAACTTCATCCCCACTGACTTGCAGTACAACAGGTCTAAGCTAATGGGAAACTGGTCCCTATTTGTTGTAACATTAGCAAACATGGTGGATGCTTGTCATTTCATGTCCAGGGTCCATAAAAAAAAACAGCACTCCTAAAGGATGCACATTATTCCACCGAACTCCAATCTATAAACCTTCAACCACATGAGAATAGTAGCTTCCATGACATTTGTTCACCAGCTCAGTTCAAAACTAATAAAACACGTGACGGTTAACAATTCTGGTCAGTGTTTTTTACTGTGATGTCATGTTGTAAACATGCAGTACAGAGTTGACCCTGGACATGAACTCTGTTTAACCCTGTTGTTAGAATCAGGTGTGTATGTGGAAGGCCTGTAAAGCTGTTAGTTTCTGACTGACATTAAGGGCACATATTCTGTCTTATATTATGTAAATAAATAAAAACACCAAGTATCTTTAATAAGGAAGAAAGTCTGTGGCTTCAGTGAGTTGTATGTTATGTGGTGGCCTGCTGCCCACCGGCGTGAAACCATCCTGTTGGCTTTACCAAGTCTTGTCATTCACTTCTGACCTCTCTTATTCTTGATGGATACAACATGTACATATACATTAAACTCTAGACACTGGAACTGGTACTTTATTTTAAATAGAAAAACAATGAGCTGGAAGTCATATAAAGATCTGTAAAGCTGAGAGGAGCTACAGAGTTAGGAGAAAATTCTTTGTAGGTTTCATCATTATGTAGCGTGACCCCTTTCACATTATCATGTTATTGTAAAATCGTGAGTCAAATAAGCTGATTTCCTGAAAGCAAGGCGACATCATGTTATATCGAGCATAGCCCCACCCATCCTCCACCTGACTAGTGGTCTAATCAGGCTGGTCAATTGAAACCACTTGTGTGGCTGTGCATGGCCTTTAAAGGTGCTGTAGGTAGGATTGTGAAGATCCAGGACTTAGCCAAAGAATTTGAACATCGACAATTCTAAGTCCCTCCCCCCCTTTCTTATAAAGCCCTAACGGTCTCCTAAGCCCGTCCCCCCACAAGGGAGAATGAATGCGTGTGCATGAGCAGTGATTGACACACAGTCATAGTACTCACTTGTCAAGGTGTAACGTTTAAACAGAAATGCACTAATGTATGTGTAAAAGAGAAACCAATCTGACTGTTAAAGGAGGCTTTCAAACTGTGTTGATCATTTTCTGACTGCTTGCAAAACATTCAATGACAACTTCAATTATGTAGTTCATTTTCCTCCCATGGATTCTAATACTTCACCCTCTTCTCTGTTCAGTTTTATATTCTCCTCTAACCCTCCAGCATCCCATCTGTCCTTCCTCCCTTTATCTTTTACCCCTCCCACCCTTTTTATGCAAATACATCCCCATTACACTAATTGACTCTGGGAGGTTTGAATATTTCACATGGACCATCTTCACTGCACAGACGAGCGAGTATGGGCTGTGGCATAACATCGCACAAGCTATTGTGCTAATGGAAATCACACACATACACACACACAAACTGAATGAGTGAACAAAGATCATTTTAATTTACACACCGTGTTTGTCATATTAGCCAAATGAAGTAAGTCCGAGTTATAGGGTGCTGACAGTTTTACAGTCTGACAGGGAGTTATGAGGGTGGTGTGGGGGTTAAGGTGTTTGTATTGTATGTGTGTGTTGGACCACTCTGCATCAGAATTAATTATGCAGCCAATATTCATAGACGCATGTAGAGGAGATGCTCCCTGATCTGTGTGTGTGTGTGTGTGTGTGTGTGTGTGTGTGTGTGTGTGTGTGTATGTGTAGAGTCTGTATTGAAGAACGTTGATTGTGGTTTGGAATGTTTTTCTTTCAGCTTGACCTCAGGATAATGTCTCCTGTGAGAGAATTAATACTATTATTTTTAATTGGCCTTTATATCTCAAACCCAACTCTAGGTCTACTTGCTTTTCCACTGCTTTCAACTGCATTACATAGTCAGTGGAAGGAGTTTGTACAGTTGTCATGGAATACCTGCTGATACAATTATGGTTTAATCTATAGCAGGTTTAAGACTTCTCGTCTGTGTTGGCTTGGTTAAAAGATCCAGAAAATCTTGTACTGTAAGCAGACCTTTAAAGTGTAATACTCTTTAAAGACCAAAGAAATTTTTTTTAAATTTAAAAACAGAATGTGACTCAGTCTTTATCAACCTTCATCAGATTAATATGTATCTGTATCTACATGTAAACGTGCATACTGTGAAGAAGGATTGACCTTCATCTTCCTCGTGGGTCTTTTTAGTTAATAAACTGTCAGACACTCTCGCTAACAGGGCGTGTCCACTCACACCCACTGGAACACCCTGCCAGCCTCCCTGTGTGTGTGTGTGTGTGTGTGTGTGTGTGTGTGTGTTTGTGTGTGTCTGTGCATTAGTTCAGTCAAGGGGCGTGATCCTCAATAATGAATTACTGCTGCCTTCTCACTTGTTTTCTTCTTTCATCTGTTCTCTCCCTCTATCTTTCTCTCGTCCATCACTTACTACATTCCTCCCTCTGGCTTTTTCACATCACTCTCTCTTGCTCTTCCTTCCAAGCCAAGTCCCTGTCCAATCAGCTTGCTCGTAAATGTATCTGTTGTTCAACTATCTTTTTTTCACCCTTTCAGCTGAATGCCAGTAAGACATTTTGACATTTTATGAATTCAGAACATGGCTCATGTGTTGATTAATATCTCTTTCTTTGCTTCTGCAAAAATCCGCATTAAAGCACTGCTGTTCTGCAACAGATTTGATGATACAGTTTTCACTATAATTTTGCTGAAGTTTGAAGGGTGACATTATTTAAACCCACATCATTTTATTTTTAATTCTAGTGGAGATCCTAAAGTTTCCAAACATATGAAATATGTCCAGCTGAACTTTGGGGTAAAAAAATAAATCATTGGGTCTTGTGTTTGAATATTGTAAAGTTGTATTGTAAACATAATAAAGCTGCAATTACTAGTTGGAACAAGCTGTGAAAGAAATGACAGACAAACTGAAACCTCACACAACTTTATCCCAAACAAACAATAATCCACATGTCCTGCATTGCTCTGATATTTTCCACCAGGGTCACCAGAGTGGAAAAGAGATGAGCAGGATTGGGGATTAGTGTTGATCCATGCAAATTAAAAGATCATAGTGGCAACCTCACAAGGCTGTGTGAGTAGGAAGCTGTTCATTTTTACTCTGCCGTATGCATTTGTGTGGACATTTGGCTTTGGGTAATCCTCACAGGATGAACAAATTGTGAAATGAATGTATATTTTTCATATAATCCTCTGCGGTCACCCGTATGTTAACTCCTGGTTAAACTCAGAGATCTGTTTATGATATCCTTGGGACAGTGTTTTTTACCTATGGAATAATGACTGCCATATGCTGTACAGAGCATATGACATCTTACAGAACCCATAGATATTAAATTGTCATTTTTACACTTTACAGATTTAACAAAATAGATAACATGTTAAGTAGTGAGCTTTTAAAGTGCATGCTGGTAGGTGGATTTTGTTACCTTTGCATGTAGCCATGCTAGCTGTTTCCCCCTTTTTTGCAGTCTTTGTGTTAAGCTAAGCTAAGCTAACTGGCTGCTTTACATTAGCTTCAGATTTACAGTAATGTACAGACATGAGAGTGGTATGTTTCTTGTCATCTAACTGCAAGAAAGCGAATAAGCATTTTTCCCAAAATGTAGAACTATTCCTTTAATATTACATATAAAATGTACATTTCTAATGTCAGTTTGGATTCCTGATATTTCCAAAACTGCTGTTTTGATACAGCTGGAACAAGAGTAATACACAATGTCCTCATTTAACACTTTTGGAGACCAATTGTGTGTGTGTGTGTGTGTGTGTGTGTGTGTGTGTGTGTGTGTGTGTGTGTGTGTGTGTGAGTGTGAGTGTGTGTGTGTGTGTGTGTGTGTGTGTGTGTGTGTGTGTGTGCATGTGCGTGTGCGTGTGATTAAAGGATACGCTCTCAGTACCCTCCTACTTCCTGGAACATCCTGTAACTTCATTACCATGCTCTCATTAGATACTCATTTAGACCAATTAGATTCCTCTGTAATCTAATCATTCCGTATATGTTATGAGATAAATCCATAATTACTGCAAACATTCAGCTAATTAGAACTAGGACGCACCGTCTGCTGTCTGTTTGTGTCCTTGAACATTGTAAGGGATTTACACTGTTCAAGTGAGGATTTTAGACAGTCCTCACCTCTTCACTGAGCTGGTTTGTGTTATAATTTGGAGACATTAGAGACATATTGGAGATATTAGTAGCATATTGTATTTCATTGTTGTTCTGTTGTCCATCCATGTGGATGTGTATGGCCTCCCAAAGAATAACCAGCTCCTGTAAAGTGGGAGTTATGGACGGAGAGACAACGCGGTCGCCTTGACCTGATACTAACTCAGGTTGTGTGGTGTTCTGGGTTACTTTAACTTGGCTTATGACTCAGGAAGCCAGTATATGTGTTCTCATTTCATTCAAGTCTATGTTTGTGTGTGTGTGTGTGTGTGTGTGTGTGTGTGTGTGTGTGTGTGTGTGTGTGTGTGTGTGTGTGTGTGTGTGTGTGTGTGTGTGTGTGTGGACGAGTGTGTTTCCTGTTAATGTTTGACATTTTTGTCTTCATTTGATAGCAGACAGGAAAGTCTAACCTCCTTAACAAGAGCAGAAGAGGAAGACAGAAGTGATCATGAGGAGCAGTAATAACATTTGGGTTTTTGGCCGATGCCTAAGGAGCGTGAGAGAGCGTAAATTCATTTTGGTGAAGTTTAAGAGATGAGTGGAAATGGACAAAGGTAGGAGGAAAGGCAAATCGTAATGAATAGGTTGACAAAACAAAGGTGGGGAGAGATATGAAGAAAAATGAAGAGAATGAGAGGAACAAAAAACACACACATACATAAATCTAAAAAGCTTGTCAAATTTCAACAATACATTGCCACAGTTGCACTAGTTGTTGTTGTTGGAATGAAATAAAAACACAAAAATGATCTTGGAGAGTATTACTCATCAGTTTAAGACAAATCACAGAGGCAACTATAAATTATACATAGACCACAGTAGGAATTAATCAAGAAATGAATATGTATTTATACGTTTCCCTTTAAATGTAATTGAGAATACAGTTTTGTTGTAAGGGAATGTAATTGTTAGGACACAGGGCTAGATCACACTACTAGTTGTGAAGTTTGGCTGCTTTTCCTGCATCACAACAAGCTTTGGCAGTCATGCACTAAAGATATTTTCCAAAAAGTGCCAAAATTAGATCTCTTTAGAATTCAAATTCTCTTCCAGCAAGCCTAATTTATTTATTACTTAGACAACAGAGTAATGTGATAGTCCTGGATATTAATTTTCTGTCTCCTAGATTTCACAGTTTGATTGCAGCATAAATTTACCACATAAGAAAAATAACACAAGATTCATAAATCATAAGTAGATTAAAGTGAATTGGAATGTTGTCCATATTTTACTCACTTTGCACTCTTTTTCCCTTCCTCTCTTCTGCTTCTTATGAAAATCAAAAGGTGCATGCATATACACTCTGCATTAACACATACATAAACACATGCTATACTGTAGGTAGTGTGATGGTAATGGACATTAATGCTTGTGCTCCCACAAGCATGCACATAGTTTAAATACAGTCTAACAGTCAACATTCCCCCAGCCTGTTGGACATTTGACCTTTTGTCTTCTGTTCCTCAGCTGCAACAACAATCCTCACTGTGTTTGTGTATGAGAATAAATGTGTACGTGTGTGCGAAGAATCCTGGGGATGGGAATTTATTGGTGTTTTGATCATTTTTCAACCTTTAGTGGTCAGAACAAGGAAGAGGAAGATGTGTTTGTGTCTGTGTGTTTGTTGGCTAAAGGCTTCTTATGCAACTGATGTTATTCATGTTTTCAAGACCTTTGACCTGGAAGACAGACAAGCAGTGATGCGGTTTGTGCGGTCTGATGTGGATAAATATCAATATCACACTGAACAGCATAACCAGGAAAAATGCATGGCGAAGGCCTTGCTCAAGGGCAGCATTGTGGTAGCTGCAAAGAGATGAAAGTATTTTTGTCTTTAATTAGCATAAATGACTGATGTAGAGCATTTGTTATTGTCAGAAGTTACTGTCGGTTTTGCTGCAGGCTTGGCTGACCTGCTGAAGGTTACAAGCTCCTATTGTTTAGTAAAAAAAAACATTAAAGATCCATCACTATAAATGAAGTGTGTCTGATATGCTGATTACTCCAGAGATGACTTACAATATTACAAGGGTAATAAGTACACACCCTTGTAATATTGAGATTACTGTAAGATGCTGGTGAATTATATTGTTTTTCTAATGTGGATTGGATGATGGGCTATATGGGTTGTCAGTCTCCAGTTAGAGTGCATGTACTGTATGTGCATGTGTACAGCATGTACGCGGCTACTAGGACATGTTTACATGCTTTAATGTTCAAAAAGAACATTTTTCTTATACTGTCTGTCTGAATAAACCTGTATTCACCCTCTGTCTGAAATGCTCTGTTTTATTGCCTGTCTCTTTCTCCTGAAAAAGCCCAGTCTGCTCTGATTGGTCAGCGCTTCCAGGTCTTCTGCATCTGTGCTCTCAGGGTCTCTGCACCATCATTGCAGCCACGGAATGACTTTAACGGCACTATAGCAGCACTTTATACCTATATATGTTATAGTTGTGACATCAAAACTGTACAGAAGTCCTAAGGGCTCGTTTGAAGGCACAGTTTATGAATATGGGCTGTGTGTATTTCTCTGTGGATTAAGTGTTTTGATAGCTATTCTTGCATGACCAGGATCTCCACATCACCAGTTTGAGAGTCTCTATTTTATCTTACTTTCATCTTTTCTGTATTTTGTTCTCCTTGTCTTACTTTTATTTCCTTTTGTTTCTTAGCCTCCATTTAACCTCATGCTGCTTCCTTCTTTTTATTGTTCCTTCCGTTTCTCTCCAAGGAAACCGGAGTAATTCTCTTGTTGCCCTATCCCACCCCCTCTTCTCCATCATGCCTTTGTGGCTGTTGCTGGAGTTCTGCCTGCAGCACTAGATTACATTTTGTGCAGATGGCTGGGAACACATACACATACACACACACACACACACACACACACACACACTGGTTTGCATTAATACAGTTGGCTGGATGTAGGTGCCCCAGTTACATGTGGAAAATAGGGCACAACGGTGGTTGTGATACAGTTGTGTTAATGTGTTTCTTAAGGCAACTTGTTCTGCACATATAGGATATGGGTGAGCATATGTAATATCCCGGAAACTGGTGTGTGTGTGTGTGTGTGTGTGTGTGTGTGTTGTGTGCGTGCGTGCGTGTGCATACATCCAGAGATAAGAAGTTAAGTAAAAATTAATATTTTGTAAATTCTCACTGCTTGAAGGTTCTGATTTATGGTTAGATATTGGGTTTAGGATTAAGATAAGCATTAGGATTTAGTTTTAGTTTGGCATAATGCACAATTCAACCAGTCAGCAGATTGCCTGAATCTCTCTGCTGTGTTGAGCGGAATGGCAGTCCTTCCAGAAAAATTCGGAGTTTTTTTGTGATTGTTGCGGGCAAAAATCCTTGATTATGCGGCACGTTTTCTTTAAAAATGCAATGGAAAATCCATTTTCGTCTGCTTATCCGGTGTCGGGTCGCAGGAGGAGCAGCTCCAGCAGGGGACCCCAAACTTCCCTTTCCCGAGCCACATTAACCAGCTCCAACTGGGGGATCCCGAGGCGTTCCCAGGCCAGGTTGGAGATATAATCCCTCCACCTAGTCCTGGGTCGTCCCCCAAGGCCTCCTCCCAGCTGGACGTGCCTGGAACACCTCCTTAGGGAGGCGCCCAGGGGGCATCCTTACCAGATGCCCGAACCACCTCAAGTGGCTCCTTTCGATGCCAAGGAGCAGCGGCTCTACACAGATCATCTTATTTAATTATTCTGTGATGTAAACATAATTTGTGTACCTTACATGTTGAATGTACAATTCCATAAAGATGAAGAACATTTTTAGTAGGAATAAAATGTTGAGTTTCCTGTTTGCATGAACTCTAGACCTTACAGATTTGGTGGTTTATGACATTTTTATGACACTTTTATGTAATACTAAACTATAACGTTATAATGACATTTTCAACATCATACTATGACTTTTATTTATGACATTTTGACATACTATACTATCACTTTTAAAAAAAAAATTGTCGACTATGACTTTTTTTTCAACATACTATATTATGATTTTTTATACATACTATACTATGACTTGTTTATCACTTTTTTTACATACTATACCATGACTTTTTTGACATACTATACTATGACTTTTTTCACATACTGTACTATACTATCACTTTTTTTCGACATGCTATACTGACTTTTTTTGACATACTATACTATCACTTTTTTTACATACTATACCATGACTTTTTTGACATACTATACTATTACTTTTTTCACATACTGTACTATACTATCACTTTTTTTCGACATGCTATACTGACTTTTTTTGACATACTATACTATCACTTTTTTATCACTTTTTTCGAAATGCTATACTATCACTTTTTTCGACGTACTACACTCACCTAAAGGATTATTAGGAACACCCTACTAATACCGTGTTTGACCCCCTTTCGCCTTCAGAACTGCCTTAATTCTTTGTGGCATTGATTCAACAAGGTGCTGGAAGCATTCTTTAGAAATGTTGGCCCATATTGATAGGATAGCATCTTGCAGTTGATGTAGATTTGTGGGATGCAAATTACAGGGTACGAGGCTCCCGTTCCACTACATCCCAAAGATGTTCTGTTGGCTGTGGGGGCCATTTTAGTACAGTGAACTCATTAACATGTTCAAGAAACCAATTTGAAATGATTCAAGCTTTGTGACATGGTGCATTATCCTACTGGAAGTAGCTATCAGAGGATGGGTACATGGTGGTCATAAAGGGATGGACATGGACAGAAACAATGCTCAGGTAGGCTGTGGCATTTAAACGATGCCCAATTGGTACTAAGGGGCCTAAAGTGTGCCAAGAAAACATCCCCCACACCATAACACCACCACCACCAGCCTGCACAGTGGTAACAAGGCATGAATTCTGACTCTACCATCTGAATGTCTCAACAGAAATCGAGACTCATCAGACCAGACAACATTTTTACAGTCTTCAACTGTCCAATTTTGGTGTGCTCGTGCAAATTGTAGCCTCATTTTCCTATTTTTAGTGGAGATGAATGGTACCCGTTGGGGTCTTCTGCTGGTGTAGCCCATCTGCCTCAAGGTTGTGCGTTTTGTGGCTTCACAAATGCTTTGCTGCATACCTCGGTTGTAACAGTTATTTGAGTCAAAGTTGATCTTCTATCAGCTGGAGTCGGTCCATTCTCCTCTGACCTCTAGCATCAACAAGGCATTTTGGCCCCCCAGGACTGCAGCATCCTGGATATTTTTACTTTTTCAGACCATTCTTTGTAAACCCTAGAAATGTTTGTGCGTGAAAATCCCAGTAACTGAGCAGATTGTGAAATACTCAAACCAGCCCGTCTGGCACCAACAACCATGCTACGCTCAAAGTTGCTTAGATCACCTTTCTTTCCCATTCTGACATTCAGTTTGGCGTTCAGGAGATTGTCTAGGCCTGGACCACACCCCTAAATGCATTGAAGCAGCTGCCATGTGATTGGTTGATTAGATAATCGCATTAATGAGAAATCTTACATGTGTTCCTAATAATCTTTAAGGTGAGTGTGTATACTAAGACTTGTTTATCACTTTTTTTGACATACTATACTATGACCTTTTTATAAAATTTTTTTACATACTATACCATGACTTTATGAGGTTTAAGGAGGTTGTGGTGATGATGGCACAGTGGCTATAACACATGCCTTTGGTGTGGGAGACTTGGGTTTGAATCGATACGAAATGCTGTATTTTCCGGACTATAAGTCACACTTTTTTTCCTACTTCGGCTGGTCCTGCGACTTATAGTCAGGTGCGACTTATATATCAAAATATATATAATTTAACATGTTTTTAAATGTTAATTCATACTGAAAACATTATCGTCTACAGCCGCCAGAGGGCGCTCTAGGCTTGTGACAACTACAATGCTACTCCTAAAGACAACTGAGAAAGAAAAGAGATAACAAACTGCAGGTAGTAAAATATGCAGCCGAAAACGGTAATCGAGCAGCAGAAAGAAAGTTTGAAATGAGGGAGAAACTTGTGAGGGACTGGCGAAAAGGTTACTCTTACTGCAATGAAGAAATCAAAGAAAGCTAATCGGCTAATCGCGGGCTGAAAGCAAGATGGCCAGAGCTGGAGGAACGAGTCGGGAGGGGCTTGTCAACGGTGCAGTTACGTCTCCATGCCTTTTAATACATCCATGCTCCACGCCCTGGTAGTTGTTCTGTGTGCTATTGTATAATTCAATAACTGTTAATGTGTTACGTTAACAAACCGGACACCTACCGTATTCAGCCTGTTGTTCTGTGTGCTATTGTTTCGTTGACAGATGAAAAAAAAAGAAATTCTAAATAAATGCGACTTATATGTTTTTTTCCTCTTCATGACGCATTTTTTGACGGATGCGACTTATACTCCGGAGCGACTTATAGTCCAGAAAATACAGTACTATATTATGAGATTTTTTCGACATACTATACTATGACTTTTTATGACTTTTTTTTACATTCTATACAATGACTTTTTTCTATACTATGACTTTTTTATAATTTTTTTCTAAATACTATACTATGCTTTTTTCGACATACTATAATATGACTTTTTTCAAACATACTATACTGTGACTTTTTATGACTTTTTTCAAAGTACTATACTATGACTTTTTACTCAATTTTTAAGACATATTATACTAAGACTTTTTTTGACATATTATACTAAGACTTTTCTTCGACATACTATACTGTGACTATTTTATGCATTTTTTCAACTATGACTCGTTCCAACTTTCTTTTACAAAGACATTTTTATGACTTTTTTCAACATACTATACTATGACATTTTTATGCATTTTTTCTACATACTATATACTATGACTTTTTTCTCACTTTTTTCTGAAATATATACCATGAGGTTTTAATTACTTTTTTTCGACATACTATACTATGACTTTTTATCATTTTCTTTACATACTATGACTTTTTATGACTTTTTTTGACATTCTATACTATGACTTTTTTCTATACTATGACTTTTTTATCCTTTTCTAAATACTATACCATGCTTTTTTCGACATACTATACTGTGACTTTTTTCGACATAATATACCATGACTTTTTACTCACTTTTTTCGACATATTATACTTAGACTTTTTTCGACATACTATACTAAGACTTTTTTATTACTTTTTTCGACATACTATACTAAGACTTTTTTATTACTTTTTTCAACATACTATACTATGACTTTTTTATTACTTTTTTCAACATACTATACTATGCCCTTTTAAAAACTTTTTTCAACATACTATACTATGACTTTTTAATGACTTTTTTGACATACTATACTATGACTTTTTAATGACTTTTTTGACATACTTTACTTGACTTTTTTATTACTTTTTTCAACATACTATACTATGACATTCTTATGCATTTTTTCTACATACTATACAAAGACTTTTTTATTACTTTTTTCAACATACTATACAATGACTTTTTTTTCGACATACTATACTATGACTTTTTAATGACTTTTTTGACATACTATACTTGACTTTTTTTCAACATACTATACAATGTCTTTGTTCGAGTTAGGGGGGCTTTAGCTCAGTCTGTAGAAAGGTGGGTTGGGCATCAGCGGGCCACTGGCTCAATTCCACGTATGGACCAAAGTACAGAAAGTAGACTGATAGGCACTGCCAAGGTAGTCTTGAGGAAGGCACAAAACCCCTTTTTTATGCATTTTTTCTACATACTATATACTATGACTTTTTTCTCACTTTTTTCTGAAATATATACCATGAGGTTTTAATTACTTTTTTTCGACATACTATACTATGACTTTTTATAATTTTTTTTTTACATACTATGACTTTCTTTTTTTGACATTCTATACTATGACTTTTTTCTATACTATGACTTTTTTATCCTTTTCTAAATACTATACCATGCTTTTTTCGACATACTATACTGTGACTTTTTTCGACATAATATACTATGACTTTTTACTCACTTTTTTCGACATATTATACTAAGACTTTTTTATTACTTTTTTCAACATACTATACTATGACCTTTTAATAACTTTTTTCGACATACTATACTATGACTTTTTAATTACTTTTTTGACATACTATACTTGACTTTTTTATTACTTTTTTCAACATACTATACTATGACATTCTTATGCATTTTTTCTACATACTATACAAAGACTTTTTTATTACTTTTTTCAACATACTATACAATGACTTTTTTTCGACATACTATACTATGACTTTTTAATGACTTTTTTGACATACTATACTTGACTTTTTTATTACTTTTTTCAACATACTATACTATGACATTCTTATGCATTTTTTCTACATACTATACAAAGACTTTTTTATTACTTTTTTCAACATACTATACTATAACTTTTTTCAATATACTATACTATGACTTTTTTATCACTTTTTTTCAACATACTATACAATGTCTTTGTTCAAGTTAGGGGGGCTTTACCTCAGTCTGTAGGAAGGTGGGTTGGGCATCAGCGGGCCACTGGTTCAACTCCACGTATGGACCAAAGTACAGAAAGTAGACTGATAGGCACTGCCAAGGTAGTCTTGAGGAAGACACAAAACCCCTTTTTTTTGACATACTATGACTTTTCTTAACATGCTATACTATGACTTTTCCGACATACTATACTATGATTTTTTTTATCACTTTTTTCTGACATATTATACAATGACTTTTTTCAACATACTATACTATGACTTTTTTATGACTTTTTTTTCGAAATGCTATACTATGAGGTTTTAATGACTTTTTTCTCGAAATACTATACTAAGAATTTTTTATGACTTTTTTGACATGACTTTTTTCTATACTATGACTTTTCTGACATACTATACTATGACTTTTTTATCACTTTTTTCTTTGATACAATGACTTTTTTCAATATACTATACTATGACTTTTTTATGACTTTTTTTTCGAAATGCTATACTATGAGGTTTTAATGACTTTTTTCTCGACTTTTTTGACATTGTAAACTATGACTTTTTTTCTATACTATGACTTTTTTATCACTTTTTTCTAAATACTAAGGCTACTATGGTTTTTTCGACATACTATACTATGACTTTTTACTAACTTTTTTCGACTTACTATACAATGACTTTATTATGACTTTTTCAACATACTATACTATGACTTTTTTCGACATACTATATGATGCCTTTTTTTTCAACATACTATACTATGACTTTTTTTCAACATATTATACTATGAACTTTTTCGACATACTACACTATGACTTTTTTTCGACATACTATACTATGACTTCTTTAAGACTTTTTCAATATACGATACTATGACTTTTTTTTCGACATACTATACTTTGACTTCTTTATGACTTTTTCGGTATACTATAATATGACTTTTTTATGAAATTTTTTCGCCATGCTATACTATGACTTTCTTATGTATTTTTTCGACTGACTATACTATGACTTTTTTTGTCTTCAGTAATGTGAACAATGATTTCAACGCCGGACAAGACATACATTTTGAGCTTCACAAATAACTCAGTGAGATAAGCTGCAAGAGATAAAATGAAGATTGGAGGTTGAGGGTTCACTCTTCAGCATACCATGACTTTTTATTAATCTTTTTGACATACTACGCTTTGACTTTTTTCAACATACGATACTATGACTTTTAATTGACTTTTTTTGCCATACTATACTATGACTTTTTGGTCGACATACTATACTATGACTTCTTTATGACTTTATTTTCAACCTAAACAATTACTTTTTTTTTTACATACGATACTACGGGTTCATGCAGCTGAATAGTGAAGGATACAGTAATTATATGGTATGTGCACAAACACTCTGGGTTACCAATAATCCATGCTGCACCTACTTAATATTATTAATAGAATTAACTGATTGACTGGTGTCAGCCTGGAAGGTGTATATGATTTGGCAGTGAGCACATACAATTAACACAGTGTTTTGGAGAACAAATCTGTATTAAACACATCCATCCATCCATCCCGAGGCGTTCCCAGGCCAGGCTGGAGATATAATCCCTCCACCTAGTTCTGGGTCTTCCCCCAAGGCCTCCTCCCAGCTGGACGTGCCTGGAACACCTCCCTAGGGAGGCGCCCAGGGGGCATCCTTACCAGATGCCCGAACCACCTCAACTGGCTCCTTTCGACGCCAAGGAGCAGCGGCTCTACACAGATCATCTTATTTAATTATTCTGTGATGTAAACATAATTTGTGTACTTTACATGTTGAATGTACAATTCCATAAAGATGAAGAAAATTTTTAGTAGAAATAAAATGTTGCGTCTCCTGTTTGCATGAACTCAAGACCTTACAGATTTGGTGGTTTTTAACATTTTTATTACACTTTTATGTAATACTAAACTATAACATTTAAAGACATTTTCAACATCATACTATGATATACATATACTACTATCACTTTAAAAAATGACCAAAATGACCAAAAATGTTGTCGACATGCTATACTATGACTTTTTTTCGACATACTATACTACAGGGCCGGATTGGGACTCATTTTCAGCCCTGGATTTGCATGCCTTAGACCGGCCCACTTTACTTCACGAATGACTATATTAAAAAAGAATGTAATCAAAACCTTAGTATGCAATAGCGCCCTGTTCTCTACATCCTTGTAATTCGGTGTATTTTGTAAAATATCACCAAGTGTTGCTTCACAATGTAGATTTATTAGAAAAGTTAACATTTTAACAACAATCCAATGATGTTGAACAATATCAGAATCTGTTTCTGTGCAAATAAGTAATAACAGATTAAAAAAAGAACAAGATACATTGTATTGCACTTTCTAATGACACCATAATCTATTTTTCCTTTGAATATTAAATATAACTTTCATAATGGGCCAAGTAATATTTGGGCATAACAAGTGATTATATTGTAGCTAATCTGACCATGTTTGCTTGTTAACACACTGTGATACAACAGCTTACAGTAGATGTGCCATCCACACTGACAGCAGTTATCCCTAATGCACACTACTGGCTCTGCTTCTGACACTAAATCACATTTTATAAATTGTCAGAATTCTCAGCACAAATCTCTCCTTTTTACAAAGCTTTCTGATCAAGTCAAGTCAGTGTCATTATGGTAGTGATGAATCATCTGGCATCATTAATTATACCAGGACATTTTTCATATAGAGCAGGTCAACACCACACTCTTATTAATTCTTATAATATTCAGTCAATGATCAACCCTACCTGCCCAAACTGGAGTTCTGGGCTCATATAGCTGCTGCTTGGTAACCTTACTGGCTCTTCATTGTCATGGTTAGCAGCAAACTGGACTAGTAGCTGCTGCTGCTGCGGAGCTACAAGAACAAGTTTGATTCATAAACATAAACGCTGGTTTGCAGGCACTTCTCCTAACTAACTCAGCTTACCCATCTCAACGTCTTCATTTGGCGTTTTGCTAAAAATAGAAAAAGTTCATCTGTTCGCGTCACTTTCTAGAGCTCTCCTTTTTAAATTGACGTCTTTTCAGTGCCGTTTTGCGCTTTCTATTACCCGTTTAAAACAGATTATTTTTGCTCGCGGTGGCATCCTCCAACAAGCACCAGTGACTTGTGTATGCTGACGTATTTTTTTAGCAAGGTGCTGCCGTCGGAGGACTCTGAACATAAATAGGTCATCATTAACCAGGCTGCACTCTGCGAGAGGGCTGCATGAATGAAGAGAACGGTGGGCTGCAAGAACAAATAAATACTGTAAATACAAAAAGTGGGCTGTGAGTGCAGGCAGCATAGGGACAGCATCCATTCAACTATGATTTAAACCCAGTGCCATACCTGAACACCGGCCCTCACAACCAAACAACCAGACCGGCCCACCGGGAATTCTCCCGGTGCTCCCGATTAGCCAATCCGGGCCTGCTATACTATGACTTTTTTCACATACTATACTATGACTGTTTTCACATACTATACTATGACTGTTTTATCACTTTTTTTCGACATATTATACTATGACTTTTTTCGACATACTATACTATGACTTGTTTATCACTTTTTTGACATACTATACCATGACTTTTTGGTCGACATACTATACTATGACTTTTTGGTCGACATACTATACTATGACTTTTTTTCACATACTATACTATGACTTTTTTCGACATACTATACTATGACTTGTTTATCACTTTTTTGACATACTATACCATGACTTTTTGGTCGACATACTATACTATGACTTTTTTATCACTTTTTAGCAATACTATACTATGACTTCTTTATGACTTTTTTTTCAACCTAAACTATTACCTTTTTTTTTTACATACGAAACTACGGGTTCATGCAGCTGAATAGTGAAGGATACAGTAATTACATGGTATGTGCACAAACACTCTGGGTTACCAATAATCCATGCTGCACCTACAATAGACTTAATATTATTAATAGAATTAACTGATTGACTGGTGTCAGCCTGGAAGGTGTATATGATTTGGCAGTGAGCACATACAATTAACACAGTGTTTTGGAGAACAAATCTGTATTAAACACATCCATCCATCCATCCCGAGGTGTTCCCAGGCCAGGTTGGAGATATAATCCCTCCACCTAGTCCTGGGTCGTCCCCCGAGGCCTCCTCCCAGCTGGACGTGCCTGGAACACCTCCTTAGGGAGGCGCCCAGGGGGCATCCTTACCAGATGCCCGAACCACCTCAACTGGCTCCTTTCGACGCCAAGGAGCAGCGGCTCTACACAGATCATCTTATTTAATTATTCTGTGATGTAAACATAATTTGCGTACTTTACATGTTGAATGTACAATTCCATAAAGATGAAGAAAATGTTTAGTAGAAATAAAATGTTGTGTTTCCTGTTTGCATGAACTCAAGACATTACAGATTTGGTGGTTTATAACATTTTTATTACACTTTTATGTAATACTAAACTATAACATTTAAAGACATTTTCAACATCATACTATGATATACATATACTACTATCACTTTTTTTTTAAAATGTTGTCGACATGCTATACTATGACTTTTTTCCACATACCATACTATGACTTTTTTCACAAAGTGTACTATACCATCACTTTTTTATCACTTTTTTTCAACATGCTGTACTGACTTTTTTTGACATACTATACTATAACTTTTTTATCACTTTTTTCAAAATGCTATACTATGACTTTTTCTGACATACTATATACTAAGACTTGTTTATAATTTTTTTTGACATACTATACTATGACTTTTTTTATAATTTTTTTTGCATACTATACCATGACTTGATGAGGTTTAAGGAGGTTGTGGTGGTGATGGCACAGTGGCTATAACACATGCCTTTGGTGTGGGAGACCCGGGTTTGATTCAATACGAAATACTATATTATGAGATTTTAATGACTTCTTTTCGACATACTATACTATGACTTTTTTATATTTTTTTTCTAAATACTATACTATGCTTTATTCGACATACTATACTATGACTTTTTTCAAACATACTATACTGTGACTTTTTATGACTTTTTTCGACGTACTATACTATGACTTTTTACTCACTTTTTAAGACATATTATACTAAGACTTTTTTCGACATACTATACTAAGATTTTTTCAGGACTTTTTTTCGACATAGTATACTATGATTTATTTAGGACTTTTTTCAACATACTATACTATGACCTTTTAATGACTTTTTTCGACATACTATGACTTTTTAGACATACCCTACTTTGACTTTTTTGTGACTTTTTTCGACATACTATACTGTGACTTTTTTATGCATTTTTTCAACTATGACTTTTTTCGACTTTCTTTTACGAAGACTTTTTTAAGACTTTTTTCAACATACTATACTATGACATTTTTATGCATTTTTTCGACATACTATACTATGACTTTTTTTTCCGACATTCTATACGATTAGTTTTTTCACTTTTTTCCGAAATACTATACTATGCTTTTTTGGACTTACTATACTATGACTTTTTTCTCACTTTTTTCCGAAATACTATACATACATACTATACATAAATACTATAATACTAGACATACTATACTGTGACTTTTAAATTGACTTTTTTCAACATACTATACTGTGACTTTTTAATGACTTTTTTGACATACTATACTTTGACTTTTTTGTGACTTTTTTCGACATACTATGACTTTTTACTCACTTTTTTCGACATATTATACTAAGACTTTTTTCGACATACTATACCAGTGGTTCCCAACCTGGGGTCCGGGCACCCCCAGCGGGGGCGGCAAAGATCACAGGGGGGCGCAAGTCTTTATCTGGTTTGAGGTTGAGGTAAAAAAAAATATTTGCACATGTTAAACCAATTATGATAATACACTAGAATATATAATGTATACAAAAGTCTATGAAAACTATATTTTTTGTTGTATCCTCGTTTTTCCTGCCGCCACAGCATCACTATTTTATGAATGAAACATGGCGGAGAAATGTAACAGTGCTGATAACTCCTCTGTATCAAAAAAGAAAGTAAGGCTCTATCTTGAGAGTTACCTCAACTTCGGTTTCGAGGGGGGGGCTCAGCTTTTCTTAGACATGAGTGGGGGGGGCGCCAAGGAAAAAAGGTTGGGAACCACTGTATTATACTATGACTTTTTTCAACATACTATACAATGTCTTTGTTCCAGTTAGGGGGGCTTTAGCTCAGTCTGTAGGAAGGTGGGTTGGGCATTGGAGAGCCACTGGTTCAATTCCATCTATGGACCAAAGTACAGAAAGTAGACTGATAGTTGGAGAAATTCCAGTTCTCCTCCTGGGAACTACCAAGGTAATCTTGAGGAAGGCACAGAACCCCATAAAAATTTTTTTTTACATACTATGACTTTTTTTAACATGCTATACTATTACTTTTTTATCACTTTTTTTCTGACATATTAAACAATGACTTTTTCTCGACATACTATACAATGACTTTTAACTCACTTTTTTCGACATATTATACTAAGACTTTTTTCGACATATTATACTATGACCTTTTAATGACTTTTTTCGACATACTATACTATGACTTTTTCGACATACTATACTATGACTTTTTACTCACTTTTTTCGACATACTATACTAAGACTTTTTCATGACTTTTTTCAACATACTATACTATGACTTTTTAATGACTTTTTAAACATACTATACTTGACTTTTTTATGACTTTTTTCCGGTTTCGGGACCCAACCCTAGTTGTAACTCTGTCTGACGGCCCCACCGGTAGCTTAGCCTATCACAGATCCTGAAGGTAATCGGTTCCAACTAGTCTATTGCTCCAAATAAGTGACAAAATAATGCCAACATTATCCTATTTACATGTTGTGATTTGTATAGTCACAGCGTGTACAAATAACAAGGTCACATGAGACATAGCCATCTTCTAACCGTATATAAACTGGGAACTATATTCTCAGAAAGGCGAAGCAGTGCTACTTCTGCTACTTGGGCGGAGTGATATGCCTGCAGCACCTGAGAAGCCCCGAGCAGAGAGTATTAGTATTAGTATATCGGAAAAAAAGTCATAGTGTAGTACGTCTTATGACTAGTATGACTTTTTTGTGCCTTTTTTTCGACATACTATACTATCACTTTTTTATCACTTTTTTTCGGACATACTATACTATGACTTTTGTATCACTTTTTACGAAATACTATACTATGACTTTCTTTTCAATATACTAATCTATGCCTTCTTCCATATACTATGACTTTTTTTCGACATACTATACTAAACTATGACTTTTTCGACATACCATAGGCACTGCCAAGGTGCTCTTGAGCAAGGCACCTAACCCCATTTTACTTTTTTCAACATACTATACTATGACTTTTTTTTGACATGCTATACTATGACTTTTTTATGACTTTTTTCAACATATTTTACTATGACTTTATTTCGAGATAATATACTATGATGTTTTTCGACATATCAATGTAGACTTTTTAAACTTTTTTCGACATACTATACGTTAGACACACTCATTTGAAACGGGATAACAAAAGCCTAACATTAGCCTTTTAACATATAAAAACTATATATATATATAAAAAAAATATTTATATTTATATTTTTATAAAATGCCAGTCAAAGTTGGATAATCCCAAATTGAAATTTGTAAATCAGCAAATTGAAATTCGTAAATTGAAGTTTGCATATGTTGAAGTTCACAAGTTGAGGTTTGCAAGTTGAAGTTTGTAAATTCGCAAGTTGAAGTTCAGAAATTCGCAAGTTGAAATTGACGTGAAATGACGCATGCATGATAACAAATGTACACATTAATTCAACCCAAACATTTCTGTGTGGGGTACCTGAGGCGGGGATCAGACTCCTGAAGTCCAAATTTACTAACTTTTCAACATACTTTATTATAACTTTTTTGATACTTTACTGAATTTTACGACATACTATCCTATATAATGAAGTTTTTCTCCATACTATACTATCACTTTTTTTCGACATACTATAGTATGACTTTTATATACTATACTATGACTTTTTTTTTTTAAATACTATACTATGACATTTTTATTACGTACTATGCTATGACATTTTTAGGACTTTTTGTGACATACTGTACTATAACAGCTATATCTATAGCTATATCAGCCTTATTTTACTTGTTTTGTACTTTATACTATAACGTTTAATGACCTATTTGTAAAAAGTTTCCTTGTCACTATTTAAATATCTGTAAAACCCACAGACAGATGTAAAGGGTGACCAATACCATTGATTTATGAAGAGAAATTAAAATGATGAAATACACTCACCTAAAGGATTATTAGGAACACCCTACTAATACCATGTTTGACCCCCTTTCGCCTTCACAACTGCCTTAATTCTTTGTGGCATTGATTCAACAAGGTGCTGGAAGCATTCTTTAGAAATGTTGGCCCATATTGATAGGAGAGCATCTTGCAGTTGATGGAGATTTGTGGGATGCATATCCAGGGCACGAAGCTCTAATTCCACCACATCCCAAAGATGTTCTATTGGGTTGAGATCTGGTGACTGTGGGGGCCACATTAGTACAGTGAACTCATTGACATGTTCAAGAAACCAATTTGAAATGATTCAAGCTTTGTGACATGGTGCATTATCCTGCTGGAAGTAGCCATCACAGGATGGGTACGTGGTGGTCATAAAGGGATGGACATGGTCAGAAACAATGCTCAGGTAGGCTGTGGCATTTAAACGATGCCCAATTGGTACTAAGGGGCCTAAAGTGTGCCACTAACATTCCCCACACCATTACACCACCACCACCAGCCTGCACAATGGTAACAAGGCATGACGGATCCATGTTCTCTTTCTTTTTACGCCAAATTCTGACTCTACCATCTGAATGCCTCAACAGAAATCGAGACTCATCAGACGGAAACAATTTTGGTGTGCGTGTGCAAATTGTAGCCTAATTTCCCTATTTTTAGTGGAGATGAGTGGTACCCGGTGGGGTCTTCTGCTGGTGTAGCCCATCCGCCTCAAGGTTGTGCGTTTTGTGGCTTCACAAATGCTTTGCTGCATACCTCGGTTGTAAAGAGTGGTTATTTGAGTCAAAGTTGATCTTCTGTCAGGTGGAATCAGTCGGCACATTCTCCTCTGACCTCTAGCATCAACAAGGCATTTTCGCCCACAGGACTGCTGCATACTGGATGTTTTTCCTTTTTCAGACCATTCTTTGTAATCCCTAGAAATGGTTGTGCATGAAAATCCCAGTAACTGAGCAGATTGTGAAATACTCAAACCAGCCCGTCTGGTACCAACCAGACCATGCCACGCTCAAAATTGCTTAGATCACCTTTCTTTCCCATTTTGACATTCAGTTTGGAGTTCAGGAGATTGTCTAGACCTGGACCACACCCCTAAATGCATTGAAGCAGCTGCCATGTGATTGGTTGATTAGATAATTTAATTAACGTGAAATTTAACAGGTGTTCCTAATAATCCTTTAGGTGAGTGTATGTAGATACAAGTTTTCTACCAAACAGTGACGACATAGTCCCTTTTTTAAAAGTTCAGTTCATTGGTCAAATACTGGCTATACAATGTTGTCAAATTCTTGGCCTCCTATTTTTCCAAATCCTTTGATAACATAAAGGATCAATATATAGTACCCTAATTATAAAGAGTCCAAGTGTATTGTGTTTATAGCTCTCGCTCTCTCTTATTGATATTATTCTTTGTAATAAACCTTGCATTGGGTTAGTCAGTAAATAAGTTATCTTGTATTATGTTACATTGATACAGTGGTCCAAGAACTTATCACAAACTAAGACTGTTTACTTGCGCTTATAATCTTATAATCGATGTATGATAAATGTAAGCTAAAGTGTGACGCTAATGTAAGGTGATAACGGTGAGGTCTTAAAATCTATGGAAGAGGTCTTTAGAAAGAAGATATTAAAGTTATTAAATTTAACTAGGATTTTTGCGTATACCCTGTTATTGTAAGTTTTTCCCCCATAGCCCTTGTCATAACCAATTTCAGAGCAGTGTTTGACCAATGTGGCTGCGGTAAAAATGGTATCAGAAGAAAGAAAAACACATCAATCAGTCAGCAGATTAGTTTATGGACATTATATACTAAGCTGAAGGCTGACTCTGTTTAACAGAGCCTGTCCTCAAAATATTAAATGATAACAAAGGTGACACTGAGCCAAAAAGTACAGATTAAGGAAAACAACACAACTTGACTGCTGATAAGCACAGCAAAGATGTATAACATTGCAAAAAGGGATTTTGGTAAACCCTAAATATCAGATAAGAAAGAATGTTGCAACATCATCCCTATCAACCACACAACAATGTCTTTATGAGCAAATACTTCAAATACTGTATGCAACACAGATTCATCAACAATGTGAGATTCTGCATGATTACCCTGAGAGGAAAGGAATGGTTAAACGTAGTACCTTTACACTATCCTCTAATTCCCTATAAACCTGAACCCCACTTTAACACATACAAGACTCAGCACAAGAGCTCACACAAATACCCAATTATTTAAGCATGCAGCAGACAGTCACAATGGATGCATCTGTAATCAGATCAAGTGTAAACATGTGCTAATGTTTCTTTTTGGGTTGTGTAGGTATTACGTATCTGCCCTGTGTGCAAGTGTGTGTTTTGATTGTGTCTAATTCAGCGTAACTTTCTAATCACACATTGGGCTGCACAGAGCATGTTTCAAAACAGGAGAAAAATAAATAGCGATAATCTTTTTTGACTAAAGACACATATACACAAACATAAAAAAACAATCAATTAGGAAAAACTGGTCTGGTGGCAAAAGTTAAACATTATAGAGCACTGAAAAATAAAACTCCAAAGCGTTTGACAATTATAACTAATTTTAGTGGCACATGGAATCCAGGCTTCTTCAGCAGTCGCAGTGACACTGTTTATCTGAGCAAACATGAACCTCAAAGGTTGGACTGAAAAAGGAAAGCTTCACTCAGGGCAACATCAACCTCCTCTTTGCTGTCTCCAAGCTGCCAGCTACATCAAAGTAGAATCCCACTCCCAAAGAATCAAGTATCCATGAGATAAAGAAGAAGAAGAAAAAAAACAGCCGGCCAGACAGACATAACAAAGTCTGTTCTTTGATGCCAGAGTAAATCATTTTAGGCTTCATCTTAAAACTTGCTCTTAAACTTTAGTGGTTCAGGAATGTTTTAAACCTGACGACCCGTTATATTTACCTATCTCCCTCTCCTAAACAAGAGTTAGAAATCAAAGTCAGTTCAATATATTAGGAAATGTGCTTATTCGCTTTCTGGCAGAAAGCTAGATGAGAAGATCAAAACCATCCATTAATGATACAACCAGCAACAGGTTGTACAATCTTAGCTTAGCATACGAAAACATGGAGAAACAGCTAACCTGGCCCTGTCTAAAGAAACAAAATCCACCTTTCAGCACCCCTAAAGCTCACTAATTAACACATTATACTGTATTGTCCTTTATTCCGTTAAAAATAATGAAATTTAAAAATAAAGGTAACTGGTGCGCAGACTTGTTATCTTTGGCTGAGCTAGGCTAGCTCTTTCTCCATTTTCTAGTCTTTATGCTTAGCTAATTACAGCCTTTTAATTAATGGGGATATACACTCACCTAAAGGATTATTAGGAACACCCTACTAATACCGTGTTTCACCACCGTTCGCCTTCAGAACTGCCTTAATTCTTCGTGGCATTGATTCAACAAGGTACTGGAAGCATTCTTTAGAAATGTTGGCCCATATTGATAGGATAGCATCTTGCAGTTGATGGAGATTTGTGGGATGCACATCCAGGGCACGAAGCTCCCGTTCCACCACATCCCAAAGATGTTCTGTTGGGTTGAGATCTGGTGACTGTGGGGGCCACTTTAGTACAGTGAACCCATTGTCATGTTCAAAAAACCAATTTGAAATGTTTTGAGCTTTGTGACATGGTGCTTTATCCTGCTGGAAGTAGCCATCAGAGGAGTGGTACATGGTGGTCATAAAAGGATGGACATGGTCAGAAACAAAGCTCAGGTAGGCTGTGGCATTTGAACGATGCCCAGTTAGTACTAAGGGGCCTAAAATTCCCCACACCATTACACCAACACCACCAGCCTGCACAGTGGTAACAAGGCATGACAGATCCATGTTCTCATTCTGTTTACGCCAAATTCTGCCTCTACCATCTGAATTTCTCAACAGAAATCGAGACTCAACTTTTTTACAGTCTATGACTGTCCACTTTTGGTGAGCTTGTTCAAATTCTAGCCTTATATTCCTATTTTTAGTGGAGATGAGTGGTACCCGGTGGGCCCATCCGCCTCAAGCCTGCATACCTCGGTTGTAACGAGTGGTTATTTGAGTCAAAGTTGATCTTCTATCAGCTGGAATCAGTCAGCCCATTCTCCTCTGACCTCTAGCATCAACAAGGCATTTTTGCCCAGAGGACTGCCACATCCTGGATGTTTTTCCTTTTTCAGACCATTCTTTGTAAACCCTAGAAATGGTTGTGCGTGAAAATCCCAGTAACTGAGCAGATTGTGAAATACTCAAACCAGCCCATCTGGCACCAACAACCATGCCATGCTCAAAATTGCTTAGATCACCTTTCTTTCCCATTCTGACATTCAGTTTGGAGTGATTCTCTAGACCCTGACCACACCCCTAAATGCATTGAAGCAGCTGCCGTGTGATTGGTTGATTAGATAATTGCATTAACGAGAAATCTTACAGGTGTTCCTTAATCCTTTAGGTGAGAATATGGATACCACTCTCATATAAGCATGAGAAAACATTTGAATATGTAAGGTTACCTGCTGAGCACACTGCTAGTCAGGCTTTTTTACTTTAGCTGTCCTTCCTACAGTACATAATTTTTAAACCCTAAACAAGCAATATCGCCACTGTTTCACCAAATCTCTGACAGTCCCTTGTATGACTGAAAGTAGAGGACGGTCTTAATTTGAGTGTCTGTACTCCCCATCAAATATCGCTTGCACAGTGCTCCTTGGGATGTAAACTTGAAATCTTTTGTACAAACCGCTAAACTTCTCCACAAACCGCGGGCTGCCATGATCTCTCTCCCCCTCTGAACTATCACAAGCAGGTGCATTTAAGAGATTACACACACTGGAAAAATTGTTGTCAACATTATCATAGTCTCACTGAACTCTGGAGAGTTACGAAGAAGGGGCTGAATATTTCACCATTTTTATTTTTAAAAGTTTGAAATAGAATGAATTTGTCCACTCATAATTGGGACCCACTTGTTGTTGATTCTTTACAAAAAATTACAGTTTATATCTATGTTTGAGGCCTGAAATGTGGCAAAAGGTCGAAACGTTCAAGGGGGCCGAATACTTTCGCAAGGCACTGTAAGCAGGGGCTTAAGAAACATTTATGCAACTCTCAAACTGAATCTAATTTTAAAAGTGTGGCAGTGATAGTCCAAATGTGGCACACAATGTCCTCCTCCTCCTCCTCCTCTGACTTCTCCTCTAAAAAAAGAAACTCTGCTCATATCCTTAACAGCAGGCTGAGCTGGGTCTCATCTCTTTCCTCGGGGTAAATTCTCCATCTGATGCCCAAAACACTCTTGTCTCTATCCCGCATTAAAAAAAGAAAAAAAAAGAAGTTTCCTCTGTGACACACCAGTAAACATGAAGCAACTAAAATGGCCTCTCTCTGAGGTAAGCCTGTGTGACTCCAGTCTGACCCCACTGCCTCCTCTCTCATCCTTCACTGCTGCAAAGAACACAAGATTTAAGATGGTGAGGAAGCAAACTAATTCACTCCAGCTGGAGGCAATGACTGCATGTGTGGGTTTTCAAGCACTATTTCTTTCACTCACAGCATACACATGTATGCACATGCTGTACTAAATCCACTTAAATGACAACACTTACTCTGCGACATAGTCTATATTTGTCTCTTACATACAAACACAAACAAAGGAACTCTATGGAGTCATTTACACAGCAGGTGACTACAGCATTACTTCCCATAATTACACAAAGCACAATCAATGCTAAGAAAATAAAAAAATAAAACTATTAGAAAGAAGGTGGAAGAAATTAAGAAAGAGGGATACCTGGCATGAAGATGAGCAGCAGGTGTACAGGTCGTGGTGTCAGATAGCAGGCCCATACTATCTCACCATGTCCATGTCACACAGCCCCGTCAGGGTCATGTGTGCAAGGTCATGGCAGTTCAGACAATTGTATATATGTCTGTCAGAAATCTAATAGCCAATAATGTCCTTTTCCTGACATTTTTCTCAAACAATTAGGGTAACAAGACAAATGCTCTGCAGCAGCCACTTTGTGTGTTTATGTATCGGTTTACCTCCGGGGTGAGACGGGGAGGCGGAGTGTGTAATGTCACAAACATGGCGCATACCCAACTGCACATACACCACTTGACCTCTAACTTGTCATTTCCATCTATGTGCAGGGGAGAAGGCGTATGATTATATGTTGCAATTAAAGTAATGTGATGCTGAAAGAAGGGTTAAACTTGCTGAATGACACTAGATCTATGAGCTGTCCTCAAGAGAGAGGGAGGAGAGCAGAAATGCAGCAGAAATGAACTGCAAAGAAAAAAAGAGATAACACGATGGTCGACTAAATGTCCCCAATTAAAATAGATGCGCTACCAGAAGGAGAGACAAGATAGAGAAAAGGAAAGAAAGGAAAGTTTAAAAATAGAGGAAGTGTAGAAAGACGCACACACGCATGGTTACAAAAATAGTCTTTCCTTTGTCACATTGCAAATTAATGCTAAATCCTATATACAAGATATTAAATATAATATATTGTGTATATTGTATATATATTGTGGTATAATACTACAACAATAATGGGATTTTGAATTGATTTGCAAACTGTGATCCACTGTAATGCTTCAGATTATGAAAAAAACCACGTGTGTGTATGTATGCATGTATGTATGTATGTATGTATGTATGTATGTATGTATGTATGTATATATATATATATGACACATTATATAAACCTTGTATAACAGATTTATTTCAATCAATTTGTTGTTTGAGGGTTTACAAAGATCAATAACGAGGAGCTCAATATAGAATCTTGAACAATGAGTATCCTAAAATTACACAGGAAGTTAGTACAATTTACAGGATATCAATCTACTCATCAACATTAAATGTTTGTGTTTACTGCACAGTATGTTTGCATGTGCGTATCAGGCATGTCAAAATTTTGTTTTCATCTGAACTGAGGATCTAAAGATAGAAGGTGTCAAATGCTGTATGGATTCTGAAGTCCTCCGAGACAAACGTGACCTTTGGTTTTATAAATAAACTTGACTGGATGTGTTGAATGAGAAAGCAGCTTCAGTCTCAGTGTTCTTTTTTTGGCACTTATGAAAGGTGTGTGTGTGTGTGTGTGTGTGTGTGTGTGTGGCGAGTGAGACAGGTGGTTATTTGGATGTGTGCGTTTCTCTTTGTCTCTGTGGAGCTTCAGCCTTCATGTTGAAGCTCTCCCAGCAGGAAGGGTCTTCCGCCGTCAGAGGTGAGGCCGAGGCGATGAGGTCACTGAACGAAAGCAGCGTAAATGAGGTGGGAGGAGGAAGAGATGAACAAAGAGGCTGAAATGAAGTGAGAAGAGAGTCTATAATTACTGAAATAGAGTAGAGTGTCCAATAATGCTGCAACTAACAAGTTCATTTCATTTTTTAAAAAGGGACTGTTCACTAGGGGTGGGAATCACCAGAGGCTTCACGATACGATATCATCACGATACTTATGTCACGATACAATATTATTGCGATTTTAAAGATATTGCAATATTCTGCGATATATTGCAATTTATTACCTTTTTCCAACTTCAAATTTTTCCCAATTTCAAATTATGTCCCCAAAAGAAAACTTTCTCAACATCTGTTTTATCTAAAAAGATACATTTCTCGGTTTGTTCATCTCTCTTCAATTTTATTGCTGCAAAATGGGATTGTCAAGCAGGCAAACTGACCAACACATATATCATAAAAGATCGATACTTGGCGTCTGTGTATCGATACAGTATTGCCACGGAATACTATGCTGTATCGATTTTTCCCCCCACCCCTACGGTTCACCCCATTGAGAGAAAATGGCAAATGTTGTAGATCCTACTTATTGGAGAAGATTAAACCTAAAAATGTTTGGCATAGAAGTTGTTGTCGATAACTGTCTATACATCACCTGATTGATTCACTGTCAAATTGGCTTTTAGCTCAGATTGAGATTTTAGATTATTATTCATGCTAACCAATACTTTAAATGAGAATTCGCTACAAGCCTTCATTCTGTGTTTTTGCACATAAGGGACGCTTAAATTCATGTATGCTGTTTAAAGTCTGTACGGAAGTCTGGCTTTAAAGGGTAACACAACAACACCTGACAATCTATTTTTTCTGATCTCCAGTGTTTTGATTTGCTGCAGTGATTTACAGGTGTACTCCAGAATGTGCAGAAAGCAGTGAAACTCTACCTTTCAGCCTGGTGTTAAATTACAAAAACAACACACACACACACACACACACACACACACACACACACACACACACACACACACACACACACACACACACACACACACACACACACACACACACACACACACACACACACACACACTTACTGCGGTGCCTGCTCTGTCTGCTGGACCGAGTGCTACAGCAATATGATGGTCAGCATCCAGCAAGCTCTCCTGCAAAAAAACACACACTCATCAGCACATGGACATATATAGCCTGCATATCCTACTAAATAAAAAACCTTTACACTCATTCAAATTCAGAGCAAATACAAAAAAAAACTCTATAAAATAGGGCAAAATTATATGACATATGACATAATGCAAATGTGCAACCTTATCAGACGTTCATACAGACAGTCACCCTGCATGCATCCACATCTATTAAATATGTGCATGTAAAAATCTGTTTCCAGGATTCCAGTAGAGCGAGCAAAGGTTCAGTCAAATAACCGCTGCATTTACTAGACACATGTCGCTTCCCCAAGCAATAACGGTGCCTATGATAACAGGAAAATGTTGAGCATGTATGATTAATATGTGCGGCAAAGTCAGATTCATATCCAGTTTTCTAGCCATGCTTACATGGATCTATGCAGATTTTCGTTCTCAAGGTTGGCCTCCTTACTTTAACATAACTATTTTATCATTGTCATTGCATCCTATATTCACATTTTAAAAGAACATACATTTTTCAGTCCACAAACCCACTACAGTATATATCCATCATGTTGAGGTTTATTTATCCTAAAAACATCCTTTCAAGGGTTTTTTTGGTTCTATAACTTCTACTCCAAATGCAACTGCCTTTGTAGCTGACAAAATACGTTGGTAAACAATATGTCATTTCTGGCCCCTTCTCCTCTTTCTGCTTTGGTAACATGAAGTTCAGTTGCGTACGCCAACTCTGTCTCTGGCTAAAAGCCTACTGTAATACTATCAACATCATTTTCATGGACAACTTTTCTTGATTTCTTAATGGAGCGGAGCTTTTAAAACAAGACTGCATTCAGCCAAACCACAGAGGGTCCACTCTGCTGTCTATGAACATTAGACAGCAGAGTTAATAGCCGTCTTAAACATATCAAGCCTTCTATGTCTGTCCCTGCTAATACTTCTCCTTGCACTCTGAAACTTGCACTGCTTAATGTTAGATCTTTAGCCAAAATGACTTTCATTGAC